>NC_041389.1:532150360-532165887 GCF_002162155.2 Triticum dicoccoides | reverse complement strand
CCAGCGCCTGCCCCCGGCAGAGGACCCGCGGTCGTCGGGGGAACCGCTGGCGACTGCTCTATCCCATCGGCAGCATCCTCGGTCTCCAGCCGTTGTCGGTGGAAATAGAGTGCAGTGCAAGGCGGGGCCCTTGTCTGGCGATATGAAGCAAGGCCGGTACCTATGAAGAAGGCCCAGTGCCTGTGAAGCTCGCCGCCCCGTGACACTCTCACGTAATAATGAGTGGGCTGTACACGCCCCGGAGTCTCCGGAGAGCCGCCCTCGGGCCTCGGGGGCTCCCGCCCACGCCCAGTGGCAGCATTTAGCTCCGCGTTGGTGAGAAGACGTCGAAGACTAGACTAGGTGCCGGATGCTGCTTTTCTGCTTTTTTTTTGCCTTTCTCTTGGTTGTCGAGTTTCCTCGGTTTGAATTTAAGTTGGATTTGAGCTTGAGACTTGCGTGTGTTCAGGGAAGGGGTGTTTAGTCTCCTTCAAGCAATCTCTCGCGTTCTGGTTACTGCTTTGCGTCCATTCAGCCTCAGCTGCCTCCCCTCGCGACCCCTCACAAGTCGGGCAAGGCCAGGCATGTATGCAGCCCGGACTGCTGCCACTGCACCCTCTCATGAGGTTCTCATCACAGGATCAGTGGGTTCACTCAGGAGACACTCGGGGCACTACGGCCCCCGCAGGCTCGTTCAGGACCGCACGGGTCGAAGGTAAACAAGTCAACTGTCCCATCGTGGGGCCAATGGCTCAGCATAAGCGTGCATGCGGCGTTATGTCTACAAGAACGCCGACCGCAAACCTTTACATGAGGGGCTCCCCCTCCCAAAATGCTCTTACAATCTTCAGGGCCAAGCCCGACTATTTTCATGCAGGGTAAATAGCGGAGGAGACGCGCGGTCAATTAGACAAATCTCCCAATGCATCTTCAGGGGAACCTCTGGAGTCATCACTAGCGTCGCTGGCCTCACCATCACCCACGCCATCACCGTCATCGGCGTCTGGATCGTTCACCACGCCGCCTTCATCGGCAGCCACGACCACACCATCATCATTAGTGGTGAAGGCCCTAACAAGGGCGTCCACGTTGTCTTCCACCCAATGCGCCAGATTGCCCCGGATGGCCACGGGTACCGGTGCGATGGCAGTGTCGAAATCAAAGTGGGGGTCCCTATCCTGAAGAAAACTGAATACGCGAGAGAAAGCACGTCTGAGCAGGGCATGGCTCCTCTCCTCCACAAGCCTGTCGGCCTTGCCCGACCGAGTCTCCAGCTGCGTCACCACGTCAGTGAAGAACCGAAGGTTGCCAGCATAGTTAATCACACGGGGCTCCCAGACGGCCGCCTCGCATATGTTGCCCAAGGCCGTGTTAGCTCTTTCCCGGAGCGTGCGAAGCATGGGGCCATGAACGTGCTCCAAGGTCTACCGCTGACGTATCTCGTCCTTGTTCCGCCACGCAATGGCCTCAGACTCATCAACCCTCTGATGAAGAACGAGCACGCCGCGTCACTTCATCCAGCTTGGCCTTAAGGGTGGCGGTCCTACCCTCCGCTTCGGCCCTGATCAGCTCCAGCCTTCCTCCGTACTCGCGTTCAAGATTCGAGCGAGCCTCCGCCACACGACGGTCAACCTCCTCTTGGACTCGGGCTTCCCGCGCGGTGACATCATCCTCCACCTGTGCCACCAGGCGCTCCCTCGTCTCCAACCGCTCGAGATCAAGGGTGCGCTCAGCGGCCTCCAGCGCCAGTGCCTCCTCACGTCTCTGGAGCTCCGCCTGGTCGACGGAAGCCCACTTCAGCAACACAAGGGCCACCTGACACAACTCCACTTGTTGCTCCAAGGAGTTGCTCCAGGCCTGGAGCTCCCACGCACGCTCCTCTGCAGCCTTGCGTCGTCGGTCTGTCTCCCGAGCCTCCTCAACGGCTTGGGAGCAGGCCTCCCGCGAAGCCGCCAGCGACGCTTCGGCCTTCGCATTATCAAGGTCACGCTGATGACGCGCGAGGGTGACGGCTACCTTTAGCTTGCGCCTCTCCTCAGCAAGGCGCAGGCCTTCGGCCTCAAGGCGCGCGTCCTCGCCAGCAAGCTCTGTGCCGAGCTGGCTCACTGCATCAGCCGCCCTCTGAAGAAACTCTTGGCGAAGGGCGCGGCGCTCCCGAGCACACCCGAGCACGTCTTCCACATCGTCCTCCTCCCCTGGCGCATGCGGAGGGCCATGAACCGGCACGCCCCCTTCGGGCAGGGGGCTGTGGGCTGGCGCCCTCGTGATGGCCGGGCACGCCCCACCAGAAGCATGCCCCGGAGCTGGTTCGTCCCCCAAGGAAGAATGCAAGATCGACCTCAGCCAGTCACCATCCACGACCAAAGGAGGAGCTCGGTGCAGGCTGGCTGTGCCCCAGGAGAGCTCGCGAAGGAGGGGCATGAGGCGCACAGGGTCAAGATGCTCTGCTGGACGGCTCACTTCTCCGACCAGCCCCACGGCAAGAGCGAGACTCGAGCTATGGGCGCTCAAAATCGGTGGAGAGGGCGAAGCTTGAGGGGACGGCTCCTCAACTACCTCCATGAACTCGGCAGGAAGGGCCCTGCAAGGCAATGGTCAGCTGAAGAAACGGGAAAGTAAGGGACCAAGAAGGGAGAAGACTTCCTCGTCAATGGCAAAGTACTTCCTGTGCTTCAATAGGCGGCAAGGGTAATCATCACCACCCAAGGCTTCCTTTCTCTTTCGAAGGGCCTCGAAGTCTACGCGGAAGCGGCCTAGGAGCTCGGGGCAAGGGTCCGCCTGCGGCATGGAGGAGGCATCAGGGTGGTCAGCGCAAGGGGAATCAGCCTGGAGGACGCCACCAGGCGCCGCCTCATGAGCCACGCCCGGGGCCTCAGAAGCCCCAGCCTCAGGAGCCGAAGGCCACGACTCCTCGCCTGCCGCTGCCCTAGGACAGGCTTCTTGAGATGCCGCCTCTTGGGCTCCACGCGGCGTCAGCCCCTCGACATCACCCCCTTCGGCTCCCGGCGGTTCCCGTTCCCTGCTTCATCACCTGAGGTGGAGCCGCTTGGGGCGACCGGAAGGGCAATCACAACGACGGGATTCTCGCGGGGCCCTATGAGGCCAGCCGGGCGCAGCCCCCACTCGTCAAAGATGGGCATCTGCTTCACAAAGTCGGCCCTGTCCGAGCAAAGATACAATAGGGCAGCCCCTTGCCGAAGGCTGCCTGGGAAAGGATCGCCAGTCAGGATCATAAGGACCTTCCTCAGCACTTCGGGCGCCAAGTCTTCCTCTTGGAGCCTCATGCGGTCTTCATGCCCCGCAAAAGCCCACATCCGATGGGAGTGACGCTGGAGAGGAGCAATGCGGCGCTGAAGGAACTCCTTCACCACATTGGGCGCCGTCACGTCGAGCACGCTCAAGTTCCCGAAGCGACGCCAGACGAAGGCGAGCCGGGGGCTCGTCAGCATCTCACGGCCCCAACCCGAGTTGGGGGCAGCGGGCAAGGTTGGCTCCGAGAGCAGGGGGCTGGGCACTCCGACATCCACATACAGCCACCGCTCTCGGAACCCATCCGCAGGCGGAGGAAGGCTGAAATCGATCCCTGAGGCAGCCGCCTCTGGCACAGCAAGGAAGCTCATGCACCCCGAGCATTGAGCGGGGTTGCTAAGGCGCAAAGAGAAGAAATGGCGCAGCAGGGCAACTAAAGGAGGAATGCCCACCATCGCCTCACAAACAAAGGCGAAAACGGCAAGGAGAGTAATGGATTCGGGACCCAAGTGCATCATGTGGATCTGATAATGGGAAAGTACAGCATTGAAGAAATCGGAAAAGGGGGGAACCAGACCCGCCCACAGGGCATCAGCGAAGAATCGGACCTCGGTGACTACTCTGTCAAAGGAGGAGTGGACGCAGGCCAAACCGTTGTCCTCCCGCACTTGTTAAAGATGGTGGCGAGGGCAGAGCTGACCTTGTCCAAGGCTTCTCGATTAAGTATGATCGACCAATCGACGACAGGAGCCGCCGACGGCAGCGAGCGGGGCGAAGGCGCGGGCTTCTTCCCCCTCTCCTTCTTCGTCGGTGCCATGGTGATGGGAAGGGGGAAGAGTTTGAGGTTGGATAGGAAGCAGAGGCTGGAGCTCAAGGGGAAGGAAGAACAGGAGACGCGCGAACGGCAAAAAGGGGAATGACTGTGTGCAACCATGGGTCCGCCTATACGGGCGCGTAATGAGGGGCGTGGGGAAGCGGGGACGCCCACGTCCAATCAACCGCCACGCGTCGCCCAAGGCCGCAGGCTGTTGGGGCCCACAGCGCTTCGCACTTGCCCCTTCGCTTCTCTGCTAAGCCAAGTCCGGGCGCGCCTTGGGCCCGGGGGCTACTGTCGGCATTCTGGGAACGGGGTTACCCAGACTTGCCTGCCTGTGGCCTACAGCGTGGCTCAAGGGGTGGCCCAGTACGGCCCATCTTCGTCAACACAAGCTCAAGACCGTCGCGAGGGGCCAAGCCTCACGGGGCGGATGATAGGAAGCTTCCTCAGGCGTAGCCTCGTCAGGCTGGCTCGCGAGGAGGCGGAGAGATCAAGGCGGGGTACCCCACGAGGTGCCCGTGACGCAAGCCATGACGACCGAAGCCAGGTGGGCGCCGGCCTGGGCAGTGTCCTTGTTTCTCCTTCGGTGCAGAGGGAGCAAGCACAGGCCAAGGCGTCAGGCAAAGGTTACCATTTCGGTGCAACAAGACCAAGACCAGCAGAACGGCAGGATGGAGGTCATCGTGGAGCCCAGGAAGGCGTCATCGTCAGAGCCTTTGGCAGGCGAGGACCAACTTTAGTCAGGATAAGTGTACTAGATGTTCCTCTTCAAAATGGCCAATTGTTTGCGCCCTTCCCGCTCAATATTTGGGAAGAGTGTAGCCTAGATCCTTTGCAAGGCGACGAGACGTGAGTTGGTAGAGGAGTGATCTCCGCGCGCACCCCAGAGTTCGAACCTTAAGGGTCTGCTGGAACCCGAAATCTGACATCTAATGATAATGATCATGAAACTTCATATCAAGTTGCTACAGAACCTCATAGGTCAACCAAAGCACGATCTGCACCAGAGTGGTATGGTAATCCTATTCTATAAGTCATGTTACTAGACCATGACGAACCTACGAACTATGAAGAAGCTATGATGAGCCCAGATTCCGATAAATGGCTTGAGGCCATGAAATATGAGATAGGATCCATGTATGAGAACAAAGTGTGGACTTTGGTGGATTTGCCCAATGATCGGCGACCCATGGAGAATAAATGGATCTTCAAGAAGAACACTGATGCTGATGGTAATGTTACTGTCTATAAAGCTCGACTTGTCACAAAAGGTTTTCGACAAGTTCAATGAGTTGACTATGATGAGACTTTCTCACCTATAGCGATGGTTAATTCTGTCCGAATCATGTTAGCAATTGCTGCATTTTATGATTATGAAATCTGGCAAATGGATGTCAAAACTGCATTCCATAATGGATTTCTTAAAGAAGAGTTGTATATGATGCAACCAGAATGTTTTGTTGGTCCTAAAGGTGCTAACAAAGTGTTCAAGCTCCAGCGATCCATTTATGGACTGGTGCAAGCATCTCGGAGTTGGAATATACGCTTTGATGAGGTGATCAAAGCATATGGTTTTATAAAGACTTTTGGTGAAGCCTGTATTTACAAGAAAGTGAGTGGGAGCTCTATAGCATTTCTAATACTAGATGACTCGTTGCGCCAATGGCACAAAGGCCGAGAGGGAGTCAAGTATTGTGAGAATATTTAGACACCCAAATTGAAAACCAAATGTGGCCAACACTCCCGGATCCTTTGCTTGGAAGCCGCCTTTTCTCACCGGATATAACATATATACATGATTTTTCAAGAGCAAATTTCAGAGAAATTTAAAGCATGTAAAGCTTTAAGTTGTACTATTAAGACCATACCACACATTTAGTTTCTTTGAAAATCTAAAGGTCTAAGAGGATGGTACATATGAGAAGCTGTGAATCCACAACAAAAAACTAAACTAACTTCCAAACAAACATTTAAAGTTTGTAAGCCACAAAGAAGCAGCCCAAATCTCTCATTGTAGTGCAGGTACATATCCTTAATCCTACATCCACAACCCAGAATTTTTCAACACCTAAATCCACGAAATCCAACCGAAGGAAATCATGGCAGAAACATGCGCCGTGGCTTACGTCTCCGAGAAGGAATTCTTGGCATTCTTGTGCAGGTTGGACACAACAATCCTCGCTGTGAGCCCATAATTTCAGTCTTCTTTAATCTCTAACTGAACCAAATAATAAAAGCTTAAGCATCCACACACACTGAAAATGCAAAACAAATCTCACATAAAACTGTCCCAAGTCAGATACAGGGGAAACCAAGGTAAGATGATCATGTTTCTTATAGGAAACAATAACCATAGGTAAATACATACATTATTGTCTTGTTAGAATGCACTTAGCTGTACTTCAAGTGGTACTGGGACATGAAACTAAGCCATTGAAATTTTTGAAACAGAATAGATGATAACACCAGTGTAGGCCATGAACAAAAATACAAAGAAGAACATAATCAAGAATAACCCACCTCGACCGAAGCAACGGTTGATCAACAACAGGAACCTGAACCTCGTGATGCTAGACCATATATCTATGGTTACCCTTTTTATTTCTCCCGCCTAACCTAAGTAGTTATTGTTGGAAATATGCCCTAGAGGCAATAATAAATTAGTTATTATTATATTTCCTTGTTCATGATAATCGTTTATTATCCATGCTATAATTGTATTGATAGGAAACACAGATACATGTGTGGATACATAGACAACACCATGTCCCTAGCAAGCCTCTAGTTGACTAGCTCGTTGATCAATAGATGGTTACAGTTTCCTAACCATGGACATTAAGATGTCGTCGATAACGGGATCACATCATTAGGAGAATGATGTGATGGACAAGACCCAATCCTAAGCCTAGCACAAAGATCGTGGTTCGTATGCTAAAGCTTTTCTAATGTCAAGTATCATTTCCTTAGACCATGAGATTGTGCAACTCCCGGATACCGTAGGAATGCTTTGGGTGTACCAAACATCACAACGTAACTGGGTGGCTATAAAGGTGCACTACAGGTATCTCCGAAAGTGTCTGTTGGGTTGGCACGAATCGAGACTGGGATTTGTCACTCCGTGTAAACGGAGAGGTATCTCTGGGGCCACTCGGTAGGACATCATCATAATGTGCACAATGTGACCAAGGGGTTGATCACGGGATGATGTGTTAAGGAACGAGTAAAGAGACTTGCTGGTAACGAGATTGAACAAGGTATCGGGATACCGACGATCGAATCTCGGGCAAGTACAATACCGCTAGACAAAGTGAATTGTATACGGGATCAATTGAGTCCTTGACATCGTGGTTCATCCGATGAGATCATCGTGGAACATGTGGGAGCCAACATGGGTATCCAGATCCCGCTGTTGGTTATTGACCGGAGAACGTCTCGGTCATGTCTACATGTCTCCCGAACCCGTAGGGTCTACACACTTAAGGTTCGATGACGCTAGGGTTATAAAGGAAGTTTGTATGTGGTTACCGAATGTTGTTCAGAGTCCCGGATGAGATCTTGGACATCACGAGGAGTTCCGGAATGGTCCGGAGGTAAAGATTTATATATGGGAAGTCCTGTTTTGGTCACCGGAAAAGTTTCGGGTTTTTCCGGTAACGTACCGGGACCACCAGGAGGGTCCCGGGGGTCCACCAAGTGGGGCCACCAACCCCGGAGGGCTGCATGGGCCAAGTGTGGGAGGGAACCAGCCCCAGGTGGGCTGGTGCGTCCCCCACAAGGGGCCCAAGGCGCAAGGGAGAGTGGGAGGGGGCAAACCCTAGGGCAGATGGGCCCTAAGGCCCACCCCAGGCGCGCCTCCCCTCTCTCCCCCTCTGGCCGCCGCCCAGATGGCATCTGGGGGCTGCCGCCACCCTTGGGGAGGGAACCCTAGAGGGGGCGCAGCCCCCTCCCCTCCCCCTATAAATATTTGAGGCCTGGGGGCTGCCCAACACATGAGTTTCTCCCTCTATTGGCGCAGCCCTACCTCTCTTACTCCTCCTCTCCCGCGGTGCTTGGCGAAGCCCTGCAGGATTGCCACGCTCCTCCATCACCACCACGCCGTTGTGTTGCTGCTGGATGGAGTCTTCCTCAACCTCTCCCTCTCTTCTTGCTGGATCAAGGCGTGGGAGACGTCACCGGGCTGTACATGTGTTGAACGCGGAGGTGCCGTCCGTTCGGCACTAGGATCTTCGGTGATTTGGATCACGACGAGTACGACTCCTTCAACCCCGTTTTCTTGAACGCTTCCGCTTAGCGATCTACAAGGGTATGTAGATGCACTCTTCTTCCCCTCGTTGCTAGTCTCTCCATAGATAGATCTTGGTGACTCGTAGGAAAATTTTGAATTTCTGCTACGTTCCCCAACAGTGGCATCATGAGCTAGGTCTATTGCGTAGATTCTTTGCACGAGTAGAACACACATTAGTTGTGGGCATTGATCTTGTTCAATATGCTTACCGTTACTAGTCCAATCTTGTTTCGACGGTATTGTGGGATGAAGCGGCCCGGACCGACCTTACACGTACACTTACGTGAGACAGGTTCCACCGACTGACATGCACTTGGTGCATAAGGTGGCTAGCGGGTGCCAGTCTCTCCCACTTTAGTCGGAACGGATTCGATGAAAAGGGTCCTTATGAAGGGTAAATAGCAATTGACATATCACGTTGTGGTTTTTGCGTAGGTAAGAAACGTTCTTGCTAGAAACCCATAGCAGCCACGTAAAACATGCAAACAACAATTAGAGGACGTCTAACTTGTTTTTGCAGGGTATGCTATGTGATGTGATATGGCCAAGAAGAATGTGATGAATGATATGTGATGTATGAGATTGATCATGTTCTTGTAATAGGAATCACGACTTGCATGTCGATGAGTATGACAACCGGCAGGAGCCATAGGAGTTGTCCTTATTTATTGTATGACCTGCGTGTCATTGAACAACGCCATGTAATTACTTTACTTTATTGCTAACCAGTAGCCATAGTAGTAGAAGTAATAGTTGGCGAGACAACTTCATGAAGACACGATGATGGAGATCATGATGATGGAGATCATGGTGTCATGCCGGTGACGATGATGATCATGGAGCCCCGAAGATGGAGATCAAAAGGAGCAAAATGATATTGGCCATATCATGTCACTATTTGATTGCATGTGATGTTTATCATGTTTATGCATCTTGTTTACTTAGAACGACGGTAGTAAATAAGATGATCCCTTACAACAATTTCAAGAAGTGTTCTCCCCTAACTGTGCACCGTTGCTAAAGTTTGTCGCTTCTAAGCACCACGTGATGATCGGGTGTGATGGATTCTTACGTTCACATGCAACGGGTGTAAGACAGATTTACACACGCGAAACACTTAGGGTTAACTTGACGAGCCTAGCATGTACAGACATGGCCTCGGAACACAGAGACCGAAAGGTCGAGCATGAGTCGTATAGTAGATACGATCAACATGAAGATGTTCACCGATGATGACTAGTCCGTCTCACGTGATGATCGGACACGGCCTAGTTGACTCGGATCATGTAATCACTTAGATGACTAGAGGGATGTCTATCTGAGTGGGAGTTCATAAGATGAACTTAATTATCCTGAACATAGTCAAATGATCTTTGCAAATTATGTCGTAAGCTCGCGCTTTAGTTCCACTGTTTAGATATGTTCCTAGAGAAAATATAGTTGAAAGTTGATAGTAGCGATTATGCGATCATTAGAAAGCTTATGTCCTTAATGCACCGCTCAGTGTGCTGAACCCCAAACATCGTTTGTCGATGTTGCGAACATCGGACATACATGTTTTGATAACTACGTGATAGTTCAGTTAAATGGTTTAAGTAGAGGCACCAAAGATGTTTTTGAAACGTCGCGGAACATATGAGATGCTTCGAGGGCTAAAATTGGGATTTCAGGCTCGTGCCCACGTCAAGAGGTATAAGACCTCCGACGATTTTCTTAGCCTGCAAACTCAGGGAGAAAAGCTCAATCGTTGAGCTTGTGCTTAGATTGTCTGAGTGCAACAATCACTTGAATCGAGTGGGAGTTGATCTTCCAGATGAGATAGTGATGTTTCCCCAAAGTCATTGCCACCAAGCTGCCAGAGCTTCATGATGAACTATAACATATCAAGGATAGAGATGATGATCCTTGAGGTATTCGCGTTGTTTGACATCGCAAAAGTAGAAATCAAGAAGGAGCATCAATTGTTGATGGTTGGTGAAACCACTATTTTCAAGAAGGGCAAGGGCAAGTAGGGATGCTTCATGAAATGGCAAATCAGCTGCTGCTCTAGTGAAGAAACCCAAGGTTGAACCTAAACCCGAGACTAAGTGCTTCTGTAATAAGGGGAACAACCACTGGAGCAGAATTACCCTAGATACTTGGTAGATAAGAAGGCTGGCAAGGTTGATAGAAGTATATTGGATATACATTATGTTAATGTGTACTTTACTACTACTCCTAGTAACACCAGGGTATTAGATACCGGTTCGGTTGCTAAGTGTTAGTAACTCGAAATAAAAGCTACAAAATAAAAGGAGACTAGCTAAAGGTGAGCTGACGATATGTGTTGGAAGTGTTTCCAAGGTTGATGTGATCAAGCATCGCACGCTCCCTCTACCACCGAGATTGGTGTTTGCGTTAAAGCATAGACATGATTGGATTATGTCTATCGCAATACGGTTATTCATTTAAGGAGAATAATGGTTACTCTATTTTGAATAATACCTTCAATGGTCTTGCACCTAAAGGAATGGTTTATTGAATCTCGATCGTAGTGATACACATTTTCATGCCAAAAATTATAAGATAGTAATGATAGTACCACTTACTTGTGGCACTGCCATGTAAGTCATATTGCTATAAAACGCATGAAGAAGCTCCATGTTGATGGATCTTTGGACTCACTCATTTTTGAAAAGTTTGAGACATGTGAACCATGTCTATTGGTGCATACGCATGAAGAAACTCCATGCAGATGGATCGTTTAGACTCACTTGATTTTGAATCACTTGAGATATGCAAATCATACCACATGGACAAGATGACTGAAAAGCCTCGGTTTCAGTAAGATGGAACTAGATAGCAACTTGTTGGAAGTAACACATTTTGATGTGTGCAGTCCAATGAGTGCTGAGGCATGCAGTGAATATCGTTATGTTCTTACTTCACAGATGATTCGAGTAGATGTTGAGTATATTTACTTGATGAAACAAAAGTCTGAATTATTGAATGGTTCAAGTAATTTCAGAGTGAAGTTTAAGATCTTCGTGACAAGAGGATAGAATGTCTATGATATGATCATAGAGATGAATATCTGAGTTACGAGTTTTTGCACACAATTAAGACATTGTGGAAATTGTTTCACAATTAATACCGCCTGGAACACCACAGTGTGATGGTGTGTTCGAACATCATAGTAGCACCCTATTGGATATGGTGCGTACCTTGATGTCTCTTATCGAATTACCACTATCGTTCATGGGTTAGGCATTAGAGACAACCGCACTCACTTTAATAGGGTACCACGTAATTCCGTTGAGACGACACCATTTGGAGAAACCTAAGTTGTCGTTTCTTAAAAAGTTTGGGGCTGCGACGCTTATGTGAAAAAGTTTCAGGTTGATAAGCTCGAACCCAAAGCGGATAAAATGCATCTTCATAGGACACCCAAAACAGTTGGGTATACCTCCTAATTCAGATCCGAAAGCAATAGGGATTGTTTCTTGAATCGGGTCCTTTCTCGAGGAAAAGTTTTTCTCGAATAATTGAGTGGGAGGATGGTGGAGACTTGATGAGGTTATTGAACCGTCACTTCAACTAGTGTGTAGCAGGGCATAGGAAGTTGTTCCTGTGGCACCTACACCAATTGAAGTAGAAGCTTATGATAGTGATCATGAAGTTTTGGATCAAGTCACTTCCGTACCTCGTAGGGTGACAAGGATGCGTACCACTTCAGAGTGGCACAGTAATCCTGTCTTGAAGGTCATGTTGCTAGACAACAATGAACCTACGAGCTATGGACAAGCGATGGTGGGCCCAAATTCCGACAAATGGTTAGAAGCCATGAAATCCGAGATAGGATCCATGTATCATAACAAAGCATGGACTTTGGTGGACTTGCCCGATGATCGGCAAGCCATTGAAATAAATGGATCTTTAAGAAGAAGACGGACGTGGACGGTAATGTCACTGTCTATGAAGCTCGACTTGTGGCGAAGAGTTTTTCACAAGTTCAAGGAGTTGACTACGATGAGATTTTCTCATCTGTAGCGATGCTTAAGTCCGTCGGAATCATGTTAGCATTAGCTGCATTTATGAAATCTGGCAGATGGATGTCAAGACGAGTTTCCTTACCAGTTTTCGTAAGGAAAGGTTGTATGTGATACAATCAGAAAAGTTTTGTTGATCCTAAGGATGCTAAAAGGTATGCTGGCTCCAGTGATCCTTCTAAGGACTGGAGTAAGCATCTCGGAGTTGGAATGTGCGCTTTGATAAGATGATCAAAGATTTTGGGTTTATACAAAGTTCATGAGAAACTTGTATTTCCAAAGAAGTGAGTGGGAGCACTATGGAATTTCTGATGAGTATATGTTGTTGACATATTGTTGATCAGAAATGATGTAGAATTTTCTGGAAAGCATATAGGGTTATTTGAAAGGTGTTTTTCAATAGAAAACCTGGATCAAGCTACTTGAACATTGAGCATCAAAATCTATGAGGATAGATCAAAATGCTTAATAATACTTTCAAATGAGCATATACCTTGACATGATCTTGAAGGTGTTCAAGATGGATCAGTCAAAGAAGGAGTTCTTACTTGAGATGTAAGGTATGAAGTTAAGACTTAAAGCTCGACCATGGCAGAAAAGAGAGAAAGGACGAAGGTCGTCCCCTATGCTTTAGACGTAGGCTCTACAGTATGCTATGCTATGTACCGCACCTGATGTGTGCCTTTCCACATGTCTGGCAAGAGGGTACAAAGGTGATCAAGGAGTGGATCACCAGATAGCGGTCAAAATTGTCCTTGGAGTAATAAGGATTTATTTCTCAATTATGGAGGTGATAAAGAGTTCGGCTTAAAGGGTTACGATGATGCAAGCTTTAACACCTATCCGAATGACTCTGAGTAGCAAACCGGATACATATAGTGGAGCAACCATTTGGAATAGCTTCAAGTGGAGCGTGGAAGCAGCATTTACAATATGACATAGAGAATTGTGAAATACATACAGATCTGATTGTTGCAGACCCGTTGACTAAAACCTCTCTCACAAGCAAAACATGATCAAACCCCAGAACTCATTGAGTCTTAATCACATGATGATGTGAACTAGTTTAATGACACTAGTAAACACTTTGGATGTTGGTCACATGGCGATGTGACCTGTGAGTGTTAATCACATGGCGATGTGAACTAGATTATTGACTCTAGTGCAAGTGGGAGACTGTTGGAAATATGCCCTAGAGGCAATAATAAATTAGTTATTATTATATTTCCTTATTCATGATAATCGTTTATTATCCATGCTATAATTGTATTGATAGGAAACACAGATACATGTGTGGATACATAGACAACACCATGTCCCTAGTAAGCCTATAGTTGACTAGCTCATTGATCAATAGATGGTTACGGTTTCCTAACCATGGACATTAAGATGTCGTCAATAATGGGATCACATCATTAGGAGAATGATGTGATGGACAAGACCCAATCCTAAGCCTAGCACAAAGATCGTAGTTCGTATGCTAAAGCTTTTCTAATGTCAAGTATCATTTCCTTAGACCATGAGATTGTGCAACTCCCGATACCGTAGGAATGCTTTGGGTGTACCAAACGTCACAACGTAACTGGGTGGCTATAAAGGTGCACTACAGGTATCTCCGAAAGTGTCTGTTGGGTTGGCACGAATCGAGACTGGGATTTGTCACTCCGTGTAAATGGAGAGGTATCTCTGGGCCCACTCGGTAGGACATCATCATAATGTGCACAATGTGACCAAGGGGTTGATCACGGGATGATGTGTTATGGAACGAGTAAAGAGACTTGCTGGTAACGAGATTGAACAAGGTATTGGGATACCGACGATCGAATCTCGGGCAAGTACAATACCGCTAGACAAAGGGAATTGTATACGGGTTTGATTGAGTCCTTGACATCGTGGTTCATCCGATGAGATCATCGTGGAACATGTGGGAGCCAACATGGGTATCCAGATCCCGCTGTTGGTTATTGACCGGAGAACGTCTCGGTCATGTCTACATGTCTCCCGAACCCATAGGGTCTACACACTTAAGGTTCAATGACGCTAGGGTTATAAAGGAAGTTTGTATGTGGTTAACGAATGTTGTTCGGAGTCTCGGATGAGATCCCGGATGTCACGAGGAGTTCCGGAATGGTCCGGAGGTAAAGATTTATATATGGGAAGTCCTGTTTTGGTCACCGAAAAAGTTTCGGGTTTTTTCGGTAATGTACCGGGACCACCGGGAGGGTCCCGGGGGTCCACCAAGTGGGGCCACCAACCCCGGAGGGCTGCATGGGCCAAGTGTGGGAGGGAACCAGCCCCAGGTGGGCTGGTGCGTGTCACATCCCTAGCTTTACCCTGGCCTTGGACTAGCTTGGTTGCTGCATCATGTTTAAATTCAAATGAAATTTGAATTGAGGAATTTTCAAAAAAAAGCCTCAGGAAACCTCTAAAAATAACCAACAATTAAATCTTCTCAAATGTGTCCAAGAAAATGTTCCTGTTATTCCATAAAAATATTGGTAAGAGGTAAAATTTAAACCAATATTTTTGGAGTCACAGAGATAATTATTTTGGCCATTTGAATTAATCCAATAACTACTTGCTTTGGATTTATATTTAATATATATTAAATATGACTCCAATAATTCTGGAAGTTTGTGAGTGGCTTTGTATATATTTTAGCAAGCCACATAAAAATCTACAGAATTTATTTAAATGATTTAGTTGTTAAACTAAATCAAAACAAACAGAACAAAAATAGAAAACAGTAAATAAAAGCAGAGAGAGAGTTTTACCTCAGCTTACCTCGCAGCCCACCTGGCCCAACTCCAGTGGCCCAGCCGGCCCAGCCCACCTCCTCCCCCTTGTCCTCTTCCTCCTCTGCCAGGAGGACGAACAGAGGCGAGGCGTGGCGCGCGCCGACGCTGCCTCGGCCACCTCCTGCTTCCCCCTGGCCACCTCCTGCTTCCTCTCGTCGCCCTGGACCCCGTCCGCGACGCCACGCACCCCCCCCAGGCCTCTCACTCTCTCCCCGAGCTCCTCTCCTCTTCTGGCTCTCTCGCGCGCAGCCACCAAACACACCCGCCGCCGCCGACGAGCTTCCCCGTGGCCACCAGCCACCCCTAGCCTCGCCGATGCGCCCAGGAGCTCCCCCTTGACCCCTCCTTCCTCCCCACCGACCCACGGCCCT
>NC_041389.1:532099569-532149970 GCF_002162155.2 Triticum dicoccoides | reverse complement strand
CCGCCGGCATCGCCGTTTCCATCGCCGGCCGCCGAGGATCTTCACCGTCAATTCGCCACCATCGTCGCTTCCCCGAGCTCGCTGACCCTCCCTGCACGATCCCCGTGAGTCCCTGCTTCGTTTCCCCCTAACCCCAAGCCCGATTTCGAGCTCTAGCCGCCCCCTCTACCGGAGCCGAGACGCTCCGCCGCACGGACTCGTCGCCGGCGAAGCCCCGGTGACAAAATGGCCCCGCGCGTGCGTCCGTTGCACTCGCAACGACCCGTGGAGCAACGCTAGCGTGGCAGCTAGCTTGTTTGCAAGCCGCAGCGCTAACCCCGCACCCACCCGAGCTCCGGCCGCCGCCGACGAGCTCCATTCCGGCGAACCCCGGCCACCCCCGCACCTCCCGTTGGCCCCCCTAGATGCGCACGGGCACGGGCTACCTTCTGGTGCCCTTCGCACGTCCAGCCGCCGCCCGTAGCGCAACCCCGGTGAACTTCCGCCGCGTTTCGGGTCGCCGCCGGCCGAACTCCGGTGGCCAGTGACGTGGCGCTGTCATTAGCCATTAATGACCACACCAAACACCCCCACAGCCACTAACAGTGGGCCCCACCCCTGGTCAAACCCCAGTCAGCGCTGGGTTTGACCGGGATTAGCTCCTGTGTCACTGACGTGTGGACCCCACACGTCAGGTTTGACCCGGGGCAGCCCTGTTGACTTGCTGACGCAAGCATGACGCAGTGCTGATGTCATAACTCATTTTCTGGATTTAATTTAATTCTGAAATTCCAGAAAATGGCTAAAACTTCAATAAATCATAGAAATTCAACCGTAACTCCAAATTAAATAAATTATATATGAAAAATTATCAGAAAAATTCAAGGAATCCATCTGTACCATTTTCATGCATGTTAGAACAACTTATAGCTGCTGTTTAGCACAAATCATATAAAGGGCATTTATATAATCACATATGGAGTTTGAATTTGAATCTCGTATTCAAACCAACTTCATTTAATCTGTTGCCAGTTGCATTAGCCCAAAACACATTCATTTTGCCATGTCATGATCATGCATCATATTGTGCATTGCATTGATTGTGTTCCCTTCTATGTTGCCGGTATTTGTCCCCTCTCGATAGACGTGATACCGATGATGTGATCGTTGACACTGATGAAGACTCAATGCTATCTTCAGAAGTGCCAGGCAAGCAAAACCCCCTTGTTCATTCCGATACAATCCCATGTTCTCGCTCCTGCTCTCTTTTACTGCATTAAGACAACGCGATTCAAACTGCTGTGTGCTACGGTAGTTGAACCCATCTCCTCTGCATGACCTGTCATTGCCACAGTAACTAGATGAAACCCACTAGCATGTGTAGGAGTTGATTGAGCCCTATGTATGTGTTGTTCCTACCTTGCTATGCCTGCTATGCTTAGAGTCGTGTCAGGTCTGGTTCATCTGGGTGATGGGCTAGAGTGAAATGATTATGTCGGTAATGAGAGTGGTGTGGTGAACACGATTTGGTAAAGGTATCGATGAGAGGCCATGTAGGAGTACATGGTGGGTTGTTTCATTGAAGCCGACCTTAAGCACTGAGATCTGTATGTGTGATTTAAGAATCAGCTACTACCATGCATTGGGCCCGAAACCAATGGACCCTCTCGGCTTCTTACTCACCCTAGTTCTCCGTCCAGGAGTTGCAAGTAGTTTCTGGTGTTTGTAGCCTACTGGAGGCCGTGGACAGCGCTGACCGTAGGGGTGGGCTGTGATGCGGTAGGTACGTGGCACGGTGTACCGAATACCCGTTAGGTATCTTGGGAACCCTGTTCACATCGTTCGGGGCCGTATGGGAAACCTCGGCCGGACTCCCTGCGGATGGAACCTGGATAGGCGATAAACCTGGACTGGAGGCTTAGGTGATTAGGTAGGTCGTGGCCGACACCCACGTTGGGCTTCCGCTTGAAGGTTGCCGAGTACATGTCGTGTAAACGACGGTAAGTGGTGAGAGCGTGTATGAAGGAGTACACCCCTGCAGGGTTAACATGATCTATTCGAATAGCCGCGTCCGCGGTAAAGGACTACTTGGTTGCCTATACAGTTCATAGACAAGTAAATGGAAACTACTAAAAGCCTCAAGATAAGTGTGAGTGCTGAGGATGGCTCTTCCGTAGGAAGACGGAGGTGGATCCTCGGTAGTGTATTGAAGTGGTGAGTAGTGGACTCGTGTGCGCAAAACCATTTCAAGTTGGAGTATCGTAGGATAGTCTAGCCAAGAGTCAAAGCTGGCTTGCTGCAATAACTCCATCAACCCTTCTTGATAATATGCATGTATGTAGTTAGATCTGATGTAAGTCTTGCTGGGTACATTTGTACTCACGTTTGCCTATTTTATGTTTTTGCAGAGAGACTTCAGTCTCACTAGTAGGTCCGCTTGGACTTCGACGTTTAGCTTGTTACCTCAGCTACGATCTTGTGCCCTCGGCAGGATCTGATAGATAGTCAGGCTTCTCAGCCTTTTTCATTTATAGATGTCTGTACTCAGACATGATAGCTTCCGCTTGTGCTTTGACTTGTATGCTCTGATTGTTGGGTCATGAGACCCATGTTTGTAATATCTCGCTCCTCGGAGCCTAATGAATAAACTACTTGTGTCGTAGAGTCATGTTGTGATGCTTCGTTGTATTTCCACATATCGAGCATATTGTGTGTATGATTGAAATGCTTGGTATGTGTGGGATCTGACTATCTAGTTGTTTATCTTTAGTAGCCTCTCTTACCGGGAAATGTCTCCTAGTGTTACCGCTGAGCCATGGTAGCTTGCTACTGCTCTGGAACACTTAGGCTGGCCGGCATGTGTCCTTCTTCATTCATGTGTCTGTCCCTTCGGGGAAATGTCACGCTTTGAGTACCGGAGTCCTGTTAGCCCGCTACAGCCCGGTTTACCGGAGTCCTGCTAGCCCAGTGCTACAGCCCGGACCCACTTGCTGATGACCGACACGTTCGAAGCTGGGTCATGGATGCCTGTCCCTGTAAGTCTGTGCCACTTTGGGTTTACGACTAGTCATGTCAGCCCGGGCTCTTTATCATATGGATGCTAGCGACACTATCATATACGTGAGCCAAAAGGCGCAAACGGTCCCGGGCAAAGGTAAGGCGACACCCGTGGGGATACCGTGCGTGAGGCCGCAAAGTGATATGAGGTGTTACCGGCTAGATCGATGTGACATCGAGTCGGGGTCCTGACAGTGCGCCCCCACAAGGGGCCCAAGGCGCAAGGGAGAGTGGGAGGGGGCAAACCCTAGGGCAGATGGGCCCTAAGGCCCACCCCAGGCGCGCCTCCCCTCTCTCCCCCTCTGGCCGCCGCCCAGATGGCATCTGGGGGCTGCCGCCACCCTTGGGGAGGGAACCCTAGAGGGGGCGCAGCCCCCTCCCCTCCCCCTATAAATACTTGAGGCCTGGGGGCTGCCCAACACATGAGTTTCTCCCTCTATTGGCGCAGCCCTACCTCTCTTACTCCTCCTCTCCCGCGGTGCTTGGCGAAGCCCTGCAGGATTGCCACGCTCCTCCATCACCACCACGCCATTGTGCTGCTGCTGGATGGAGTCTTCCTCAACCTCTCCCTCTCTCCTTGCTGGATCAAGGCGTGGGAGACGTCACCGGGCTGTACGTGTGTTGAACGCGGAGGTGCCATCCGTTCGGCACTAGGATCTCCGGTGATTTGAATCACGACGAGTACGACTCCTTCAACCCCGTTCTCTTGAACGCTTCCGCTTAGCGATCTACAAGGGTATGTAGATGCACTCTTCTTCCCCTCGTTGCTAGTCTCTTCATAGATAGATCTTGGTGACTCGTAGGAAAATTTTGAATTTCTGCTATGTTCCCCAATAGTTATGTGGACAAAATAGTGAGGCACACTTCAACAAATCAGTTCTTAATAATTATAGAATGCCCTGTATTAAAGGAAGTAAAATAGGGAGGCACACTTCAACTTTCATAACTGCATGTAAACTCAGCAACTAACTTCATATACCAAAGTGTACAATTCTCAAGTTTAGCTACACAGACGAAAACAGGGACAGAGGGCGTGCACCTGAAACCTGACGGAGTTTGCTTCGGCCTCCCTCTCAATGGCCAACCCAGAACATAATCATCAACCATGCGCGCCTCCCCCATGTACTTCACAAGCATCTATAAAGATGGAATTGACATAAGCCATAAATCACAAGTTCTTGGCACCAACGGCAATAGGGTGTCGTTTTAAACAATGTTCAGAATAATGGCTCTGATGAATCTTTAATGCCTACATCAGACACATCTAAACTGAATTTTGTTTGTTTTTTCTGCAACTAAGAAGTTGGAAATTGACAATCATGTGTATAGATCAAGGAAAAGTAGAGTAAAAAATGGATCACAATTATGCTAGCAGCAAAGTATTCTGGAAATGAAAAAAAAAGAAACGCAAGTTAGATCATTCTAGTCAAGTGTTGCAAGTATATCTTTCAAGCTTCAAAAAAATATATACGGATCAAAAGTGGCTATCGCATCATCCTGGTCATTAACATCAGAACCATAATTTTGGATTTCTAAAGTTGCAAAATACTTTCTGGAAGCTGTTGTATTGTTCAGTTTAGTTTAAAGATGTATCAGTTAAAGAAAACTGCACCTAATCAAGTTGCTGGTCATAATCACAGAACATAAAAGAGCCAATACACATTTCACTAAATAGGAGAGGAGTAATCAATTTTAGCAATAGGTAAGTTGTAGCTGTAACTATCCAGGTATCATTTTCCTCAGCATCCTCTGTCCTTTCTTTTTTATCTTTCTCTGAAATTCTCTATTACCTCTGCGAGTACATACACATATGGTATTTGATCGCAAATAGAGCAGGTAATCGCAAGCTTATGCAAACCCAATATGCAAAGAATTAGATTTGGTACAGAGAGAAGGATACCTCTATAGTCAAGGCGTTGCAAATACGCAAAGAATCACAAACTCAATCTTGTAGCAGGATAGGATAGGGATACACGGCCATGAATCATGTAAGAATTTTGACAAGCTAAAGAAATGTGAAAAGGAAGCGCCTTGTATGTAAAAGCTTCTGCTTCTTTAATTTATGAAGTTCCTAGACCTTGGTACACAAAGGTTGCGCATTCTCGACTTTTTTCCTGATGTGAAAACTATCTCATACCAACGGAAATTGAGTAGTAAAGTATTTTAAGCAAGCAGGGGGCGGGACACCTAACGATCTTTCTTTGGAAGACAGATTTGGGAGTAAGGTGTAACAAAGGATTCTTAATCATGTTCAGTTTTTTAGGTTACATATGAACATTTTGGTTTACTGAATGTCTTTACCTTAATAGCTTAAAAATGTCACATTTATAATCCAAGCACAAACTCGACCAGAACATCCACAAGCATGCATAATGATAAAGCAAAATTTAGATGGAAAATACTCAATGCACTGCATCAGCTATTCAACATGGCAGAAAAATTTAACCATAAAATTCACACATCCCACTGGGCATTCCATGGAACAGTAGTAGCGAATTCACTAAATGGGCAGCTCAATCTTTGTTACATGTTTTAAGCATCTCCCTATCTTTCAAGGCCACACTTCAGCATCTACAAAGTAGTGAAGTGGAAAAGAACTTTTTTGTTGGCACATTTATGTTAGAGGAGAACCATTTAATCATTTGAGGCAATTGATCATTCTAAATAAAGTACCAACTGTATGGAGTAAAAAATTCAGATAGTAAATCCACCCAAATTAGATACAAAATCTACTTTGAGCAAGACATTACAATAAACATTTGTGGTAGGAAATCTCACCAAGAACTTGTTTCAGCGATTTAACCGCCCCCTCCTTGGCAAAGATGCAACCACAAGGCAAGAGAAGAATCAGACGGCATGGCAAAGTCACAGATTCTCCACATTGCTCAATACAACTCATCGAACAATTTTGTAGTATGGCATGAGTGAACGAAAACAGAAAGCAATGGTTCAATTTAGCTACCACACAATCTCTATGGAATATTGGTTATTTCTGTCCTTCAACAAATTGATTATGATATAACCATAAATAAAATCTACTATCAAGAGATAATATAGGAAAAAGTGAGTAACGAAAATTTACCTTAACAATGATAAACACTGGAAACTAAAGAATGTCAAAGAAGGACAGATCTTCATCAGATGAAAAGCAACCTGAACTTGTTGAGTGTGTGTGCTTCCATCAACCTGCAAAGATAATACCACAAAAAACTGTTTGTTACTCAAAAAGGACGACATGGAAGAAGAGCAAGGAACAAAGATGAGGCCATCACCCGCGTCAGCGAAGCTGCAAAGATCTTCATCGGATGAAAAACAACCTGAACTTGCTGAGTGGCCGTGCTTCCTTCAACTTGCGAAGATCATACCACACACAAAAAATTGTTTGTGTTACTTAAAAAGGATGACGTGGATGAACCACAAGGAAAGCTGAGGCCGTCACCAAGCCATCCACGCTGCCTCTACCACCTTGATAGATAAATAAATGTGATCAAATTTCTGAAGCAACACACATGATCCAAGATCCAAGACATGCAGACACAAGTACGTAAAACTGCACAAATCACACATGGACAAATGGCTGAATCGAGCTCATGGACAAGAATTTCATACCTCCACCAACTTGGACAACAGCAGGCGAGGAGATCGAACGCGGTGGCAGGAGGCAGAGTGGTGCGATGCGGAGCGAGGGCATAAGGTGACCACTTTAGCTGTATGTGTTGCATGCAACTTTACCTGATTTAGGTGTAGGTCCGGCACCTCTTGGTTAATATTCAAAATCCTGCAAAAAAAGCGACCTTGAGTCATAGCTTAATTGATTGCAAAAAACATACAACACATCTGCACCTGCTCAACTCTAGCCACGAACCTTTCTATAGGGAGATGAATAGCAAATATAGCATCAACCTTGATAGCAAGGTGAGCAACACGTGAGATCACAAAGTTGTAGACAACAAAGCAAACAAAGGGAACCACAACAGGACCTGCAAACAAATAAAATCATATGGTCGCAACAAAACCAGAAGAACAAGCAGATGTACACTCAGAAACAACAAATAGGGGACTACATTAACAGGAAGCAAGCAAAAGACCCATTGGCCATATAAATCAATGGTTTGTTCTATTGGACGGCTAAACAACCTGCATGTATGAAAGATTAAGTACAAAGAGCAAACGGCGCTGTGGGCGTCTCCTGAATTAAAAGTAAACATTTGGAAATAGCCCAAATGGTAAATCTATCACGAGAAGTTTCTTATGAATCTTTGTAGCAATTTTTTAGAGAGCATCAAACATGTAATCAGATAATTCTTTGTAAGCATGCATCCAAATTCATACTTGGACAGAGTGTAGAACAAGGGGCAGCAGATCAACACCCCCTTCAGTAAACAAACAGCCACCCCTGGTAGTACTGCAAAAGAAATCATGTAACTGAGATAAGCACTGATATAGCCATAGAATATATGAACAATCAGATTTAGTTGACCACTCTGTTCCTGCCAATGCCCTCCATGAGCTAATGAGAGGATCGATTCAATTGAAGGAAGCTTCCTCGTAGCAACATGGCCAAAACTATATGTGATTGCAAGCACACGGGATTGCTAGGTACAGATCAATTGAAAGAAATCTTAAGAACAAAAAACAAAATTTTCAAACATGCATCTTTTGAGCAGTACATGTATGTGTTGCTTATTCACCTTCTTTGCCATGGCTTGCTGCTCCAAGCACGTGCAGCCCCATATCCTCCATGGTTTACTACTCCAAAACTAAGCAGCCCCAAATCCTCCATTTTTACTGTTCTATGTGTTTCTTCGTGTGAGAAAGGAGAAGAAACGACATAGAGAGATACATACGGGAGAAGGGAGAGAAGGGACGTGGTCACCTGTAGACTGTGGTCAAGCCGCCCTAGAAGCAAGGTCCCGCCCGACCTCGCCGGTGCAGGCCGACGCCGGTGGTGGAAGACGACGAGCCGATGGCACTCCTTCCGGTGGTCCTCTCCTGTCGGCCGTCGACCCCCTCTCCTCTTTCCTCTCCCTTTCTCCCTCCTCTCATGTTCTTCCTTCTCTCTCTCCCTCTCATCTTCTCTATCCCGCAGATCAAATTGAGCGGCGCCGCCACCGCCCTTTGTCTGCAGGTCATCATGCTCCTTCCGGTCACCCTCTCTCATCCGCCGTCACACCTCGCTCTCCTATTTCCTCTATCTTTCTCCCTCCTCTCCTTCCTTGCCTCTCTCCCTCTCTCATCTTTTCTCTTCAGCAGATTGGATCGAGCGCCGCCGTTCTTTGCCGCCGCTGGAGAGGGCAGTGAAGAGGAGGAAGAGGTGGCACGGTGGAGAGCAGGGCAGAAGGGGAGGAGGCGGCGGCGGCGGCGCCGTGGAGAGGGAGGGGAGCAGGGTGGCTAGGGTTGGAGGGGAGGGGATTGGGTGTGCGTGTGGCTCGGGGCGGACGAGAGAGGGAGGAGCGAGGGGCGCGGGGCTGTGGATTGGGGCTAGGGTTTGCACGGTGCGGTGTTTTTTCTGCTCGCGTGGTGCGCTGCAACCCCACGCGTGCGGTGGTCTTTTTTCCCTCGCGTGGTACCGTGCGCTCGAGGCCTTCGTTGTGACTTCCACTCTAGGAGGCTTTATATGTTAGATTATATGTGGATGACATATTGTTGATTGGAAATGATGTAGAATTTCTGGATAGCATAAAAGGGTACTTGAATAAAAGTTTTTCAATGAAAGACCTCGGTGAAGTTGCTTATATATTGGGCATCAAGATCTATAGAGATAGATCAAGACGCTTGATAGGACTTTCACAAAGCACATGCCTTGATAAAGTTTTGAAGAAGTTCAAAATGGACCAGTCAAAGAAATGGTTCTTGTCGTATTACAAGGTGTGAAGTTGAGTCAGACTCAATGCCCGACCACTGTAGAAGATAGAGAGAAAATGAAAGTCATTCCCTATGCCTCATCCATAGGTTCTATCATGTATGCTATGCTGTGTACCAGACCTGATGTGTGCCTTGCTATAAGTTTAGCAGGGAGGTACAAAAGTAATCCAGGAGTGGATCACTGGACAGCTGTCAAGAACATCCTGAAGTACCTGAAAATTACTAGGGATATGTTTCTCGTTTATGGAGGTGACCAAGAGCTTATCGTAAGTGGTTACATCGATGCTAGCTTTGACACTGATCTGGATGACTCTAAGTCACAAATCAGATACATATTTTTATAGAATGATGGAGCTGTCAGTTGGTGCAGTTCCAAGCAGAGCGTCGTGGCGGGATATACGTGTGAAGTGGAGTACATAGCTGCTTCGGAAGCAGCAAATGAAGGAGTTTGGATGAAGGAGTTCATATCCGATCTAGGTGTAATACCTAGTGCATTGGGTCCAATGAAAATCTTCTATGGCAATACTTGAGCAATTGCCTTGGCGAAGGAATCCAGATTTCACAAGAAGACCAAACACATCAAGAGACGCTTCAACTCCATCCGCGATCTAGCCAAGGAGGGACACATAGATATTTGCAAAGTAAATACAGATCTGAAGGTGGCAGACTCGTTGACTAAGCCTCTTCCACGAGCAAAACATGATGAACACCAAGACTCCATGGGTCTAAGAATCATTACTTTGCAATCTAGATTATTGACTCTAGTGCAAGTGGGAGACTGAAGGAAATATGCCCTAGAGGCAATAATAAAGTTATTATTGTATATTTCCTTATACCATGATAAATGTTTATGACTCATGCTAGAATTGTATTAACCGGAAACTTGATACATGTGTGGATACATAGACAAAACACCGTGTCCCTAGTATGCCTCTACTTGACTAGCTCGTTAATTAAAGATGGTTAAGTTTCCTAGCCATGGACATGTGTTGTCATTTGATGAACGAGATCACATCATTAGGAGAATGATGTGATGGACAAGACCCATCCATTATCTTAGCATAATAAACACTCAGTTTTATTGCTACTGCTTTCTTCATGTCAAATATATATTCCTATGACTATGAGATTATGCAACTCCCCGACACCGGAAGAATACCTTGTGTGCTATCAAACGTCACAACATAACTGGGTGATTATAAAGATGCTCTACAGGTATCTCCGAAGGTGTTTGTTGGGTTGGCATAGATCGAGATTAGGATTTGTCATTCCGAGTTTCGGAGAGGTATCTCTGGGCCCTCTCGGTAATGCACATCATATGAAGCCTTGCAAGCAATGTGACTAATGAGTTAGTTATGGGATGATGCATTACGGAATGAGTAAAGAGACTTGCTGGTAACGAGATTGAACTAGGTATGAAGATACCGACGATCAAATCTCGGGAAAGTAACATACCGATTACCAAGGGAATAGCGTATGTTGACATAACTGTTCGACCGATAAAGATCTTCGTAGAATATGTGGGAGACAATATGAGCATCCAGGTTCCTCTATTGGTTATTGACTGGAGAGGTGTCTCGGTCATGTCTATATAGTTCTCGAACCCATAGGGTCCGCATGCTTAACGTTCGATGACGATTTGTATTATATGAGTTATGTGATTTTGTTACTGAATGGTGTTCGGAGTCCCATATGAGATCACGGACATGATGAGGAGTCTCGAAATGGTCGAGAGGTAAAGATTGATATATCGTAAGGTAGTATTCAGACACCGGAAGTGTTCCGAAATGTATCGGGTACATATCGGAGTACCGGGGGGAGGGGTTACCGGACCCCCCCCCCCCGGGGGGGGGAGATATGTGCCATATGGGCCATAGGAGGGAGGCACACCATCCCACAAAGGGGTGGCACGCCCCCCACGGGGAAGGAGGCCGAATTGGACTAGGGGAGGGGGCGGCGCCCCCCTTCCCTTCTCCCCTCTCTCTCTTTCCCCCTTCCCCCCTCCGGTAAAAGGAAATGTGGGGAATCCTACTAGGAGCCCAAGTAGGATTCCTCCTACTTGGGAACTCCTAGGTCCGGCCTCCTCCCCCTCCCTCCTTTATATACATGGGGGCGCCTACAACACACATCAATTGTTCCAAGCCGTGTGCGGCGCCCCCCTCAACAGTTTACGCCTCCGGTCATATTCTCGCGGTGCTTAGGCGAACCCCTGCGCGGATCACATCACCATCATTGTCACCACACCGTCGTGCTGATGGAACTCATCTACTTCCTTTACCCTCTACTAGATCAAGAGATCAAGGGACGTGATC
This sequence comes from Triticum dicoccoides, assembly GCF_002162155.2. NCBI lineage: Eukaryota > Viridiplantae > Streptophyta > Magnoliopsida > Poales > Poaceae > Triticum > Triticum dicoccoides. Next base: position 532,138,757 of record NC_041389.1, on the reverse strand, counting down.
GCGCTGAACGTGTGCAGAACTTTGAGGTGCCGTACATTCGGTACTTGATCGGTCGGAACAAGAAGACGTTCGACTGCATGAACCGCATTAACCAAACGCTTCCGCTCTTGGTCTACGAGGGTACGTGGACACACTCTCCCCCTCTCGTTGTTATGCATCTCCTAGATAGATCTTGCATGAGCGTAGGAATCTTTTTGAAATTGCATGCTACGCATCCCAACAGTATGAGGATTTTCCTCACTGCTGCACAGAAGGCTTATGTCCTTGATGCACCGTTCGGTGTGCCAACCCCTCTAGCGTCATCTATGGATGTTATGAACATCTGGCAGACACGTTTTGATGACTACTTGATAGTTTAGTGTGCCATGCTTTACGGCTTAGAATCGGGGCTCCAAAGGCATTTTGAACTCCATGGAACATATGAGATGTTCCAAGAGTTGAAATTGGTATTTTAGGCTTGTGCCCGTATTGAGAGGTATGAGACCTCTGACAAGTTCTTTGCCTACAAGATGAAGGAGAATAGCTCATCTAGTGAGCATGTGCTCAGAATGTCTGGGTGCTATAATCGCTTGAATCAAGTGGGAGTTAATCTTCTAGATAAGATAGTGATTGGCAGAGTTCTCGAGTCACTATGACCAAGCTACTAGAGCTTCGTGATGAACTATGACATGCAAGGGATGGAGATGATCTTGGAGTTGTTCGTAGGTGCTTAAGGCCGCGAAGATAGAAATCAAGAAGGAGCATCAAGTGTTGATGGCTAACAAGACCACTGGTTTCAAGAAGGGCAAGGGCAAGAACCGAAACTTCATGAATGGCAAGCCAGTTGCCGCTCCGGTGAATAAACCCAAGGTTGAACCCAAACACGAGACTCGGTGCTTCTACTGTAAGGGGAACGGTCGCTAGTAGTGGAGCTGCCCCGAATACTTGGTAGATAAGAAGGCTGGCAACTTCAACAAAAGTATATTTGATCTACGTGTTATTGATGTGTACCTTACTAGCAATCCTAGTGGCACAAGGGTATTAGATATCGGTTCAGTGGCTAATATTGGTAACTCAAAACAAATGTCATGGAATAAACGGAGAGTAGCTAAGGGCGAGGTGATGATGTGTGTTGGAAGTGTTTCCAAGGTTGATGTGATCACCATCGCACACTCCCTCTACCTTCGGGATTAGTGTTGAACCTAGATAAATGTTATTTGGTGTCTGCGTTGAGCATGAACATGATTAAGATCGTGTTTTATTGCAATACGGTTGTTTATTTAAGTCGAAGAATAATGGTTATTCTGCTTACATGAATAATACCTTCTATGGTCATGCATCCAATGTGAATGTTTTATTGAATGTTGATCATAGTGATACACATGTTCATAATATTGATGCCAAAAGATGCAAAGTTAATAATGATAATACCACATACTTGTGGCACTGCTTCTTAAGTCATATTGGTGAAAAGCGCATGAAGAAATTCCATGTTGATGGACTTTTGGAGTCACTTGATTATGAATCACTTGACACATGCGAACCATGCCTCATTGTCAAGATGACTAAAACCCCGTTTTCCGGAATAGTGGAACGGGCAAGTGACTTGTTGGAAATCATACATACTGATGTGTGCGGTCCTATGAGTGTTGATGCGTGCAGTGGATATCATTATTTCCTCACCTTCACCAACGATTTGAGTAGATATGGGTATATTGACTTAATAAAGCATAAGTCTAAAATGTTTGAAAAGTTCAGGCAATTTTAGAGTGAAGTTGAGAATCATAATAACAAGAAGATTAAATTCCTACGATCCGATCGAGGGGGAGAATATCCAAGTTATGAGTTCGGCAATCATTGAAGACAATGTGGAATTGTTTCACAGTTGACGCCACCAGGAACACCAGAGCGTAATGGCATGTCCGAACGTCGTAATCGTACCTTATTGGATATGGTGCTTTCTAGGATGTCTCTTACTGATCTACCACTATCATTTTGGGGTTATGCATTAGAGACAACTACATTCACTTTAAATAGGGCACCATCTAAGTTCGTGGAGACGACACCGTATGAACCGTGGTTTGGCAAGAAACCTAAGTTGTCATTTCTTAAGGTTTGGGGCTGCGATGCTTATGTCAAAAGGCTTCAGCCAGAAAAGCTCGAACCCAAAGCAGACAAATGTGTCTTCATGGGATACCCAAAAGAGATGGTTGGGTATACCTTCTATCTATCCTAAGGCAAAGTGTTTGTCGCTAAGAACGGGTCCTTTCTCGAGAAAGAGTTTCTCTCGAAAGAATTCAGTGGGAGGAAGATTGAACTTGATAATGTTGTTGAACCTTTACTTCAACCAGAGAGTAGTGCAGCACAGAAAGATGTTTATATATCACCTACATCAGTTGAAGAGGAAGCTAATGATGATGATCATGAAGCTTCGGGTCAAGTTACTGTCGAAACCTCATAGGTCGACAAGGGTACGTACAGCTTCTGAGTGGCAAGGTAACCCTGTCTTAGAGGTCATGTTGTTGGACAACGATGAACCTATGAGCTATGGAGAAGCGATGGTGGGCCCGGGTTCTAACAAATGACTAGGATACATGAAATCCGAGATAGGATCCATGTATGAGAACAAAGTATGGACTTTGGAGGACTTGCCCGATTACCGGCAAGCCATTGAGAATAAATGGATCTTTAAGAAGAAGACAGACGCTGATGGTAATGTCACCATTTATGAAGCTCGACTTGTCCCAAAGAAGTTTCCGACAAGTTCAAGGAGTTGACTATGATGATACTTTCTCACTCATAGCGATGCTAAAGTCTGTTGGAATTATGTTAGCAGTTGCTGCATTTTCATTTACGAAATCTGGCAGATGGATGTCAAAACAAATTTTCCTTGATAGTTTCCATGAGGAAAGGTTGTACGTGATACAACCAGAAGGTTTGTCAATCCTAAGGATGCTGCAAGCTCCAACGATCCTTCTATGGTCTGGTGCAGGCATCTCGGAGTTGGAACATATGCTTTGATGAGGTGATCAAAGCTTTTGGGTTTATACAAAGTTTGCAAGAAACTTGTATTTACAAGAAAGTGAGTGGGAGCACTACACCATTTCCGATAAGTATATGTGGATGACATATTATTGATCCAAAATGATGTAGAATTTCTGGAAAGCATAAAGGGTTGTTTGAAATGAGTTTTTCAAAGGAAGACCTGGGTAAAGCTGCTTACATATTGGGAAACAAGATCTATAGAGATAGATCAAGACGCCTGATAAGACTTTCACAGAGCACATACCTTGACATGATTTTGAAGGAGTTCAAAATGGATCATCGAAAGAAGGAGTTCTAGACTGAGTTGTAAGGTGTGAAGTTGAGTAAGACTCAAAGCTCAACAATGGCAGAAGAAAGAGAAAGGACGAAGGTCGTCCCCTATGCCTTAGCCATAGGCTCTATACGGTATGGCATGTTGTGTACCGCACCTGATGTGTGCCTTGCCACGTGTAATGATATTCGTCATGTAACAGTTATAACCTAGGGCGACACAGAACTAGCTTCAGTTCATCATTGTAGTGTAGGCATGTATTTCGTATCTAGTCATAGGTGCTTATAATAAGAGCTTTCATGCCATCTTTTGTCCTGCCCTCCCGTGGCAGCGGGGTCCTACTGGAAACTAGGGGATATTAAGTCTTCCTTTTAATAGAGAACCGAGACAAAGCATTAGCACATAGTGAATACATGAACTCCTCAAACTGTTGAAATATGCCCTAGAGGCAATAATAAATTGATTATTATCATATTTCCCTGTTCATGATAATCGTTTATTATCCATGCTAGAATTGGATTGATCGGAAACTTGGATACATGTGTGGATACATAGAAAACAACATGTCCCTAGTGAGCCTCTACTAGACTAGCTCGTTGAACAAAGATGGCTATGGTTTCCTAGCCATGGACATGAGTTGTCATTTGATAACGAGATCACATCATTAGGAGAATGATGTGATGGACAAGACCCAAACTATAAATGTAGCATATGATTGTATCAAGTTTATTGCTATTGTTTTCTGCATGTCAAGTATATATGTTCCTATGACCATGATCATGCAAATCACTAACACCGGAGGAATTCCTTGTGTGTACCAAACATCGCAACGTAACTAGGTGACTATAAAGGTCCACTACAGGTATCTCCGAGGGTGTCTGTTGAGTTGGCATGGATCAAGACTGGGATTTGTCACTCCTTATGATGGAGAGGTATCTCTGGGCCCTCTCGGTAGTACAACATCACAAGAAGCTTGCAAGCAATGTGACTAAGGAGTTAGTCACATGATCTTGTATTACGAAACGAGTAAAGAGACTTGCCTTTAACGAGATTGAACTAGGTATGGAGATACCGACGATCGAATCTCAAGCGTTTGGTGACGATATAAGTATAGTTGGGTCATTATGGTGGTTACTGAAGGTTGTTCGGAGTCCCGGATGAGATCCCGACGTGACGAGGAACTCCAGAATGGTCCGGAGGTGAAGATTGATATATTGGACGAAAGGTATTGGAGTCCGGAAGTGTTTCGGGGGTACCGGGTGATGACCAGCATGACCGAAAGGGGTTTCCGGAGGCCCCGACAAGTGTTGGGGGCCTCATGGGCCAAAGGGGAGGGAGCACACCAGCCCACTAAGGGGTTGTGCATCCCAAACCCCTTTTCCCACGTTGCTTGAAGAGGTGGGGCGCCTCCCTAGTGTTTCCTCCACTTGCCTTGGGGGCCAAGGCACCTCGGGGGAGGCGCCCAAACCCATCTAGCAGGGTTTTCCCCCTTTCTTGGCCGCCACTCCTAGATTGGATCTAGGGGCGCCCCTCCCTCCACCCTTCCCCCTATATATAGAGGAGGGGAGAGAGGGCAGCAACACCTATACGGATCTATTCGTGCCACAGGGCTGCTCCTTCTCTCCCTCATAGCTATCTTCTTCTCCGTAGTGCTTAGCGAAGCTCTGCTGAGATTTCTCCACCACCACCGCCACCACGCCGTCGTGCTGCCGGATGACTCGAGCTAGTAATTCACCATCGCTCACTGGATCAAGGAGGTGAAGGTGTCATCAAGCCGTACATGTGTTGAACACGGAGGTGTTGTCCATTCGGCACTTGGATCAGGAGTTCGCGGGACGGATCGCGATTGGATCGCAAAGACGTTTGACTACATCAACTGCATTTCTTAACACTCCCGCTTAGCGATCTACAAGGGTATGTAGATCCAATCTCTCCTCTCGTAGATGGTCATCTCCTAGATTGGATCTTGGTGAGCGTAGGAATTTTTTTGTTTCCATGCAACGTTCCCCAACACAAACTACGGTAATCACCAGAAAGAATCCCAATTATTGTCACCCTGTGTATGTGGATCATAACACGTAATAGGTGCACATAAATGCTTCAGATTTGAAATCATGGCACTCGGGCCCTAGTGACAAGCATTAAGCATAGCAAAGTCACAACAATACCAACCTCAGAACATAGTGGATACTAGGGATCAAGCCCCAACAAAACTAACTCGATTACATGATAAATCTCATCCAAACCATCACCGTCCAGCAAGCCTACGAAGAAATCACTCACTTCTGGCGGTGATCATCATGAAATTGGGGATGGAGAATGGTTGATGATGACGAAGGCGGAAGATCCCCCTCTCCGGAGCCCCGAACGGACTCCAGATCTGGCTTCCTGATGAAGAACAGGAGGTGGCAGCGGCTCTGTATCATAAAACGCGGTGAAACTTCCTCTCTTATTTTTTTCTCGAGAAATAGGAATTTATTGTGCTAAGATTAGGGTCTGCGGAGCCACGTGGTCCCCACAAGCCACCAGAGCGCGCCTTGGTGCCTCGTGAGCACCTGGTGGCCCCCCTCCAATGGATCTTCGCTCCAGTATTTCTCTTTTATTCCGTAAAAAATCTCCAAAAAGTTTCATCCAATTCCGAGAACTTTTATTTTTGCACAAAAACAACACCATGGTAGTTCTGCTGAAAATAGCGTTAGCCTAGATTAGTTACATTTAAATCATGCAAATTAGAGTACAAAACAAGAGTAAAAGCGTTTGGAAAAGTAGATACGACGGAGACATATCAGGTCATGCCTTTCGTACCACCACATGTCGTTCTTGGGCAGATCCGGCTCCTAAACATAAGGGGGATAGGGGGAAGGGCCCCTCAAAATCATATAAATAGGGTTGTAGAAAGACTATTTTCATTCGATGTTTTGGGGCGCCCGATCCGATCGATGAATTTGGTGAGCTGATCCGCTTTGATCTAGAAGAAAGCCCAGTCAGCCACCTATTCGGTGCAGGTCACGTGACCTACAACTCGGCCTTTGTTTTTTGGGACTTCCTCTAGCCACATCTCTATGTGCCCGTAGCACTTTCATATGGAGAAAGATGGGCTTACCATGTTCCATCAGTAGAACCAAACTTATGCCAATTTTGGCGGGCCGTGCTCCAGCCCGATGAACTCATGCGGTTTCGACGTGCCCAAAAGCCAGAGATGAATTCATTCACGATCCATAGGACCAACACCATTTGAAGGTTGATGGCCCGCCCCGCCTAGAATAGGAAACTTTGACGTGGCTTACACACATTCGCTCCGTTACCTATCCCCCTCAGCTGACCCCGGCCCCGGGTATGTCATCTCTAGGGCTTCACACAAATCTTCACTGACAACATATGCATGCTTTTGTAGGGTCAGGCTGAACCTTTGTTGCCTGAAGGGAAGTCCCCCATATGGCTATCAGTGTCTTCATGTCGCATGACCTCTTAACATTACACCACTAAATCCCCAATCCTTTGCTTGCTGTGCAGTGACAGTACCAATATCCATTAATCATTGTTTCCAGATACGGTTGTCGGTTGACATCTCTTCCAATTCATCAATACGAGAAGAAAATTTTTGTGTGGAGGAATTAATATCCTGACATAAGCCAAGAGGCGGATCTTGTGCCACTCCACCAGGTCGTATGAAACTGGCATGCATACTAGCTCCTGGGACTCTTTCATAGAATTGCAACAATTTCTCCCACTCCTCAAAAGCCCAAAGGAATAGAGTTGATGCTCCCATGTCCATAGCATGAGTAGTTGAAACAAGTGAATGATTTGAAATTTGAGTTATTTCACATAATAACACTCTTACATATGAGCTTGTAAAGGTACCTCACAATTCAAAAGTCTCTCTACGGCTGAAGCATGAGCGTGTTCTTGGGCCATCATAGAAACATAGATAGGGCCAATGATGGGACGAACAACAAAACTTTATGAGAGCTTTTTCGTACATGTTCACTCGCATCACATACACAAGTGCTCTCTGAACCGTGCAATAAGTTCACCCGTAACACAACTCTCCCACTTGAGTTACCTTAGCCCCGAGCCATGCTATTCCATGATATTGGAAAAAGTTTACTAATGATTATCGTCGTCTTGAAAGCTGGGCGTCTTTTGAATATGAGTGGGGCTCCTAGTCTAGGCGGCGCCTTCGTGGAGCCAAACCGAAGGAGAGCAAAAGGGCGAGGCCACACCCAGGTTCGAATAGGAGGGGAGCTTAGCTCTGGATCCCGCCTGCTTCCATAAATGAAATGATTAGAAAGGGGGTTGGGTTCTATTTCCGGGCTCAGGAGGTGAAGGCTAGAAGAAGAGAAGTGCGCTTTCCCGGTAAGAAAGATGATATAAAAGGTGTTGTCATCTATCTCGACCTGTTTTCTGAGGTGTTGAAAATGAAGACTGGTTCAGAGAATCACTGGCGTGCTCTCTCTCCCCCATCGTTTTGCCAACATAGAAGTCATCCTTGACTTGACGATTGACCATTCCATCCATACCGAGCCACCTCTTCGAAGTATTTACATCTACCTTACTTTTTCTAGAACATACTTCAAATCAAAAAGGATGGAAGAGAGAAAAGTTCCTCGTGTGTGATTTAATCGGCCCTAAGGGTGTTTACTCGACCCATTCTCCGGTCGATCTCCCACACTGCTCAAGACAACTTTTCGGGGAATACGGTTTTGGATGTAATTTCTATTATTTCTGGTGTTCGTTGTTGTACCATGATTGAAGATGAATAGATTGAAAGTTTTCTCGAAAAAAAAGAACCATGCTAGTTTCTCACGTGTAGAACACCTCACGAATCAACAATATAATGCATGTTGTCTTGATCAACTGGGTGCATATATATGACCTTTTTTCGGAAATGTTAACGCCCACACGTGTGGGCGTTTGCACATCGCCCACACGCCTCCATCACCACTCATTTTGCCACGTATGAATAGATGACATCAGCAGATTTTTTTTTGGTTTTCGGCTTAAAAATGTTGTATATCCTAAATAAAAAAGCGAACTAAAAATCCGTTTTCACCATTAAATCCGTCTCGACGAGATCTTCAAAATTAGACCCCATGTTGATATGTTTCGACGAATTATTTTTTTTGCCAGAAGTTGCCACGATGTTTACACTGCAGTTGCCATAGGGCTTAAACTAAAGTTGCCATGTGGCAATTTTAGTTTGTAGATCATGGCAATTTTAGTATTTTGATGATGGCAACTCCAGTACTTTGACCATGAAAATTATTTTTTTAATGAACCATGGCAATTTTACGTGCATGTATCATGGCAATTTTAGTTTATGTTTCATGGCAAGTCTAGTTTCTTAATTTACTTTTAAATATAGAAGAAAATAGCTGAAACATATCATGGCAACTTTAGTGTAAACATCATGGCAATTCATATGCAATAGACATGGCAACTTTTAATCCAATTTTTTTTCATCAAAACATATCAACATGGGATCTAGTTTCGAAGATCTCATCGCGAGGGATTTAATGGTGAAAATGGATTTTCAATCGGATATTTCGTTTAAGAGATAAAACATTTTAAAAACTAAAAATCCAAAAAGATTCCTGCATGCATGCATGCAATGACGTGGCAATCTGTTTACATTAGAGACGTGTGGTGCGTCTCCCTTCCTGCCACACGTGTGGCAGTTAGCGCGACCCTCTTTTTTAACAGTTTGGATTGCTTAGTACATGTGCCATATGCTTCATGTGAAGATCATTAGCTAGATCATTGGAATAGTAGTATGTTCATTAACGAGAGTCAGTCCTGCGTTCGGCTAACATCTGATGGCCCGGCCGACATCCAAGTCTACAGAGGTAACTTGTGCTGACCAAATTTCGGAGACTGAAAACACTCCACGCTCATAATTAACCGGTTTTTTACGGCAAACCGGGGGTTTTCTAGACAAAACATGTGTGGAGAGAAAACTGCTCTGAACATGACATGATGATCGATCGGGAGGGGCTAAGCATGCCATAGGCCCATGGTATGGACGGAAGGCGCCATCGTCTTGACTGTTTCGACCAACACACCGATCCAACCATTAATTATGTCAAAATCGTTCTCAAAATCGGAAGCTCTAGTGTAGCTAGCATATATTTTTCTCATCTTGGAAAAGAGGAAGACGACCAAGCCTTTCTTCGGAGAGGATATGCTCGTGCCGACGCTCGCAAGTTTGTTCGACCAACCAAAGCAATGTGACTAATGAGTTAGTTGTGGGATGATGCATTACGGAATGAGTAAAGAGACTTGCTGGTAACGAGATTGAACTAGGTATGAAGATACCGACGATCGAATCTCGGGAAAGTAACATACCGATGACCAAGGGAATAGCATATGTTGACATAATTGTTCGGCCGATAAAGATCTTCGTAGAATATGTGGGAGACAATATGAGCATCCAGGTTCCTCTATTGGTTATTGACTGGAGAGGTGTCTCGGTCATGTCTATATAGTTCTCGAACCCATAGGGTCCGCACGCTTAACGTTCGATGATGATTTGTATTATATGAGTTATGTGATTTTGTTACTGAATGTTGTTCGGAGTCCCATATGAGATCACGGACATGATGAGGAGTCTCTAAATGGTCGAGAGGAAAAGATTGATATATCGTAAGGTAGTATTAGGACACCAGAAGTGTTCCGAAATGTATCGGGTACATATCGGAGTACCGGGGGGGTTACCGGACCCCCCCCCCCCGGGGGGGGGGAGATATGTGCCATATGGGCCATAGGAGGGAGGCACACCATCCCACAAAGGGGTGGCACGCCCCCCACGGCGAAGGAGGCCGAATTGGACTAGGGGAGGGGGGGCGCCCCCCTTCCCTTCTCCCCTCTCTCTCTTTCCCCCTTCCCCCCTCCGGTAAAAGGAAATGGGGGGGAATCCTACTAGGAGCCCAAGTAGGATTCCTCCTACTTGGGAACTCCTAGGTCCGGCCTCCTCCCCCTCCCTCCTTTATATACGTGGGGGCGCCTACAACACACATCAATTGTTCCAAGCCGTGTGCGGCGCCCCCCTCAACAGTTTACGCCTCCGGTCATATTCTCGCGGTGCTTAGGCGAACCCCTGCGTGGATCACATCACCATCATTGTCACCACACCGTCGTGCTAATGGAACTCATCTACTTCCTTTACCCTCTACTGGATCAAGAGATCAAGGGACGTCATCGCACTGAACGTGTGCAGAACTTTGAGGTGCCGTACATTCGGTACTTGATCGGTCGGAACAAGAAGAAGTTCGACTGCATGAACCGCATTAACCAAACGCTTCCACTTTTGGTCTACGAGGGTACGTGGACACACTCTCCCCCTCTCGTTGCTATGCATCTCCTAGATAGATCTTGCATGAGCGTAGGAATCTTTTTGAAATTGCATGCTACGTATCCCAACAGTATGAGGATTTTCCTCACTGCTGCACAGAAGGCTTATGTCCTTGATGCACCGCTCGGTGTGCCAACCCCTCTAGCGTCGTCTATGGATGTTATGAACATCTGGCAGACACGTTCTGATGACTACTTGATAGTTTAGTGCGCCATGCTTTACGGCTTAGAATCGGGGCTCCAAAGGCATTTTGAACTCCATGGAACATATGAGATGTTCCAAGAGTTGAAATTGGTATTTTAGGCTTGTGCCCGTGTTGAGAGGTATGAGACCTCTGACAAGTTCTTTGCCTACAAGATGAAGGAGAATAGCTCAGCTAGTGAGCATGTGCTCAGAATGTCTGGGTGCTATAATCGCTTGAATCAAGTGGGAGTTAATCTTCTAGATAAGATAGTGATTGGCAGAGTTCTCGAGTCACTATCACCAACCTACTAGAGCTTCGTGGTGAACTATGACATGCAAGGGATGGAGATGATCTTGGAGTTGTTCGCAGGTGCTTAAGGCCTCGAAGGTAGAAATCAAGAAGGAGCATCAAGTGTTGATGGCTAACAAGACCACTGGTTTCAAGAAGGGCAAGGGCAAGAACCAAAACTTCATGAATGGCAAGCCAGTTGCCGCTCCAGTGAAGAAACCCAAGGTTGAACCCAAACCCGAGACTCAGTGCTTCTACTGTAAGGGGAACGGTCGCTAGTAGTGGAGCTGCCCCGAATACTTGGTAGATAAGAAGGCTGGCAACTTCAACAAAAGTATATTTGATCTACGTGTTATTGATGTGTACCTTACTAGCAATCCTAGTGGCACAAGGGTATTAGATATCGGTTCAGTGGCTAATATTGGTAACTCAAAACAAATGTCATGGAATAAACGGAGAGTAGCTAAGGGCGAGGTGACGATGTGTGTTGGAAGTGTTTCCAAGGTTGATGTGATCACCATCGCACACTCCCTCTACCTTCGGGATTAGTGTTGAACCTAGATAAATGTTATTTGGTGTCTGCGTTGAGCATGAACATGATTAAGATCGTGTTTTATTTCAATACGGTTGTTTATTTAAGTCGAAGAATAATGGTTATTCTGCTTACATGAATAATACCTTCTATGGTCATGCATCCAATGTGAATGTTTTATTGAATGTTGATCATAGTGATACACATGTTCATAATATTGATGCCAAAAGATGCAAAGTTAATAATGATAATACCACATACTTGTGGCACTGCTTCTTAAGTCATATTGGTGTAAAGCGCATGAAGAAATTCCATGTTGATGGACTTTTGGAGTCACTTGATTATGAATCACTTGACACATGCGAACCATGCCTCATTGTCAAGATGACTAAAACCCTGTTTTCCGGAATAGTGGAACGGGCAAGTGACTTGTTGGAAATCATACATACTGATGTGTGCAGTCCGATGAGTGTTGATGCATGCAGTGGATATCATTATTTCCTCAACTTCACCAACGATTTGAGTAGATATGGGTATATTGACTTAATAAAGCATAAGTCTAAAATGTTTGAAAAGTTCAGGCAATTTCAGAGTGAAGTTGAGAATCATCATAACAAGAAGATTAAATTCCTACGATCCGATCGAGGGGGAGAATATCTGAGTTATGAGTTTGGCAATCATTGAAGACAATGTGGAATTGTTTCACAGTTGACGCCACCAGGAACACCAGAGCGTAATGGCATGTCCGAACGTCGTAATCGTACCTTATTGCATATGGTGCTTTCTAGGATGTCTCTTACCGATCTGCCACTATCATTTTAGGGTTATGCATTAGAGACAACTACATTCACTTTAAATAGGGCACCATCTAAGTTCATGGAGACGACACCGTATGAACCGTGGTTTGGCAAGAAACCTAAGTTGTCGTTTCTTAAGGTTTGGGGCTGCGATGCTTATGTCAAAAGGCTTCAGCCAGAAAAGCTCGAACCCAAAGCGGAAAAATGTGTCTTCATGGGATACCCAAAAGAGATGGTTGGGTATACCTTCTATCTCACATCCTAAGGAAAAGTGTTTGTCGCTAAGAACGGGTCCTTTCTCGAGAAAGAGTTTCTCTCGAAAGAATTGAGTGGGAGGAAGATAGAACTTGATAATGTTGTTGAACCTTTACTTCAACCAGAGAGTAGTGCAGCACAGAAAGATGTTTATATATCACCTACGTCAGTTGAAGAGGAAGCTAATGATGATGATCATGAAGCTTCGGGTCAAGTTACTGTCGAAACCTCATAGGTCGACAAGGGTACGTACAGCTTCTGAGTGGCAAGGTAACCCTGTCTTAGAGGTCATGTTGTTGGACAACGATGAACCTATGAGCTATGGAGAAGCGATGGTGGGCCCGGGTTCTAACAAATGACTAGGATACATGAAATCCGAGATAGGATCCATGTATGAGAACAAAGTATGGACTTTGGAGGACTTGCCCGATTACCGGCAAGCCATTGAGAATAAATGGATCTTTAAGAAGAAGACAGATGCTGATGGTAATGTCACCATTTATGAAACTCGACTTGTCCCAAAGAAGTTTCCGACAAGTTCAAGGAGTTGACTATGATGATACTTTCTCACTCATAGCGATGCTAAAGTCTGTTGGAATTATGTTAGCAGTTGCTGCATTTTCAATTACGAAATCTGGCAGATGGATGTCAAAACAAATTTTCCTTGACAGTTTCCATGAGGAAAGGTTGTACGTGATACAACCAGAAGGTTTGTCAATCCTAAGGATGCTGCAAGCTCCAACGATCCTTCTATGGTCTGGTGCAGGCATCTCGGAGTTGGAACATATGCTTTGATGAGGTGATCAAAGCTTTTGGGTTTATACAAAGTTTGCAAGAAACTTGTATTTACAAGAAAGTGAGTGGGAGCACTACACCATTTCCGATAAGTATATGTGGATGACATATTATTGATCCAAAATGATGTAGAATTTCTGGAAAGCATAAAGGGTTGTTTGAAATGAGTTTTTCAAAGGAAGACCTGGGTAAAGCTGCTTACATATTGGGAAACAAGATCTATAGAGATAGATCAAGACGCCTAATAAGACTTTCACAGAGCACATACCTTGACATGATTTTGAAGGAGTTCAAAATGGATCATTGAAAGAAGGAGTTCTTGACTGAGTTGTAAGGTGTGAAGTTGAGTAAGACTCAAAGCTCAACCATGGCAGAAGAAAGAGAAAGGACGAAGGTCGTCCCATATGCCTTAGCCATAGGCTCTATACGGTATGGCATGTTGTGTACCGCACCTGATGTGTGCCTTGCCACGTGTAATGATATTCGTCATGATATTCGTCATGTAACAGTTATAACCTAGGGCGACACAGAACTAGCTTCAGTTCATCATTGTAATGTAGGCATGTATTCCGTATCTAGTCATAGGTGCTTATAATAAGAGCTTGCATGCCATCTTTTGTCCTGCCCTCCCGTGGCAGCGGGGTCCTACTGGAAACTAGGGGATATTAAGTCTTCCTTTTAATAGAGAACCGAGACAAAGCATTAGCACATAGTGAATACATGAACTCCTCAAACTGTTGAAATATGCCCTAGAGGCAATAATAAATTGATTATTATCATATTTCCCTGTTCATGATAATCGTTTATTATCCATGCTAGAATTGGATTGATCGGAAACTTGGATACATGTGTGGATACATAGAAAACAACAAGTCCCTAGTGAGCCTCTACTAGACTAGCTCGTTGAACAAAGATGGCTATGGTTTCCTAGCCATGGACATGAGTTGTCATTTGATAACGAGATCACATCATTAGGAGAATGATGTGATGGACAAGACCCAAACTATAAATGTAGCATATGATCGTATCAAGTTTATTGCTATTGTTTTCTGCATGTCAAGTATATATGTTCCTATGACCATGATCATGCAACTCACTAACACCGGAGGAATACCTTGTGTGTACCAAACATCGCAACGTAACTAGGTGACTATAAAGGTCCTCTACAGGTATCTCCGAGGGTGTCTGTTGAGTTGGCATGGATCAAGACTGGGATTTGTCACTCCTTATGATGGAGAGGTATCTCTGGGCCCTCTCGGTAGTACAACATCACAAGAAGCTTGCAAGCAATGTGACTAAGGAGTTAGTCACATGATCTTGTATTACGAAACGAGTAAAGAGACTTGCCGGTAACGAGATTGAACTAGGTATGGAGATACCGACGATCGAATCTCGAGCGTTTGGTGACGATATAAGTATAGTTGGGTCATTATGGTGGTTACTGAAGGTTGTTCGGAGTCTCGGATGAGATCCCGACGTGACGAGGAACTCCAGAATGGTCCGGAGGTGAAGATTGATATATTGGACGAAAGGTATTGGAGTCCGGAAGTGTTTCGGGGGTACCGGGTGATGACCAGCATGACCGAAAGGGGTTTCCGGAGGCCCCGACAAGTGTTGGGGGCCTCATGGGCCAAAGGGGAGGGAGCACACCAGCCCACTAAGGGGTTGTGCATCCCAAACCCCTTTTCCCACGTTGCTTGAAGAGGTGGGGCGCCTCCCTAGTGTTTCCTCCACTTGCCTTGGGGGCCAAGGCACCTCGGGGGAGGCGCCCAAACCCATCTAGCAGGGTTTTCCCCCTTTCTTGGCCGCCACTCCTAGATTGGATCTAGGGGCGCCCCTCCCTCCACCCTTCCCCCTATATATAGAGGAGGGGAGAGAGGGCAGCAACACCTATACGGATCTATTCGTGCCACAGGGCTGCTCCTTCTCTCCCTCATAGCTATCTTCTTCTCCGTAGTGCTTAGCGAAGCTCTGCTGAGATTTCTCCACCACCACCGCCACCACGCCGTCGTGCTGCCGGATGACTCGAGCTAGTAATTCACCATCGCTCACTGGATCAAGGAGGTGAAGGTGTCATCAAGCCGTACATGTGTTGAACACGGAGGTGTTGTCCATTCGGCACTTGGATCGGGAGTTCGCGGGACGGATCGCGATTGGATCGCAAAGACGTTTGACTACATCAACTGCATTTCTTAACACTCCCGCTTAGCGATCTACAAGGGTATGTAGATCCAATCTCTCCTCTCGTAGATGGTCATCTCCTAGATTGGATCTTGGTGAGCGTAGGAATTTTTTTGTTTCCATGCAACGTTCCCCAACACAAACTACGGTAATCACCAAAAAGAATCCCAATTATTGTCACCCTGTGTATGCGGATCATAACACGTAATAGGTGCACATAAATGCTTCAGATTTGAAATCATGGCACTCGGGCCCTAGTGACAAGCATTAAGCATAGCAAAGTCACAACAATATCAACCTCAGAACATAGTGGATACTAGGGATCAAGCCCCAACAAAACTAACTCGATTACATGATAAATCTCATCCAAACCATCACCGTCTAGCAAGCCTACGAAGAAATCACTCACTCCTGGCGGTGATCATCATGAAATTGGTGATGGAGAATGGTTGATGATGACGAAGGCGGAAGACCCCCTCTCCGGAGCCCCGAACGGACTCCAGATCTGGCTTCCTGATGAAGAACAGGAGGTGGCAGCGGCTCTGTATCATAAAACACGGTGAAACTTCCTCTCTTATTTTTTTCTCGAGAAATAGGAATTTATTGTGCTAAGATTAGGGTCTGCGGAGCCACGTGGTCTCCACAAGCCACCAGAGCGCGCCTTGGTGCCTCGTGAGCACCTGGTGGCCCCCCTCCAGTGTATCTTTGCTCCAGTATTTCTCTTTTATTCCGTAAAAAATCTCCAAAAAGTTTCATCCAATTCCGAGAACTTTTATTTTTGCACAAAAACAACACCATGGTAGTTCTGCTGAAAATAGCGTTAGCCTGGATTAGTTTCATTTATATCATGCAAATTAGAGTACAAAACAAGAGCAAAAGCGTTTGGAAAAGTAGATACGACGGAGACATATCAGGTCATGCCTTTCGTACCACCACATGTCGTTCTTGGGCAGATCCGGCTCCTAAACATAAGGGGGATAGGGGGAAGGGCCCCTCAAAATCATATAAATAGGGTTGTAGAAAGACTATTTTCATTCGATGTTTTGGGGCGCCCGATCCGATCGATGAATTTGGTGAGCTGATCCGCTTTGATCTAGAAGAAAGCCCAGTCAGCCACCTATTTGGTGCAGGTCACGTGACCTACAACTCGGCCTTTGTTTTTTGGGACTTCCTCTAGCCACATCTCTATGTGCCCGTAGCACTTTCATATGGAGAAAGATGGGCTTACCATGTTCCATCAGTAGAACCAAACTTATGCCGATTTTGGCGGGCCGTGCTCCAGCCCGATGAACTCATGCGGTTTCGACGTGCCCAAAAGCCAGAGATGGATTCATTCACGATCCGTAGAACCAACACCATTTGAAGGTTGATGGCCCGCCCCGCCTAGAATAGGAAACTTTGATGTGGCTTACACACATTCGCTCCGTTACCTATCCCCCTCAGCTGACCCCAGCCCCGGGTATGTCGTCTCTAAGGCTTCACACAAATCTTCACTGACAACATATGCATGCTTTTGTAGGGTCAGGCTGAACCTTTGTTGCCTGAAGGGAACTCCCCCATATGGCTATCAGTGTCTTCATGTCGCATGACCTCTTAACATTACACCACTAAATCCCCAATCCTTTGCTTGCTGCGCAGTGATAGTACCAATATCCATTAATCGTTGTTTCCAGATACGGTTGTCAGTTGACATCTCTTCCAATTCATCGATACGAGAAGCAAATCTTTGTGTGGAGGAATTAATATCCTGACATAAGCCAAGAGGCGGATCTTGTGCCACTCCACCAGGTCGTATGAAACTGGCATGCATACTAGCTCCCGGGACTCTTTCATAGAATTGCAACAATTTCTCCCACTCCTCAAAAGCCCAAAGGAATAGAGTTGATGCTCCCATGTCCATAGCATGAGTAGTTGAAACAAGTGAATGATTTGAAATTTGAGTTAGTTCACATAATAACACTCTTACATATGAGCTTGTAAAGGTACCTCACAATTCAAAAGTCTCTCTACGGCTGAAGAATGAGCGTGTTCTTGGGCCATCATAGAAACATAGATAGGGCCAACGATGGGACGAACAACGAAACTTTATGAGAGCTTTTTCGTACATGTTCACTCGCATCACATACACAAGTGCTCTCTGAACCGTGCAATAAGTTCACCCGTAACACAACTCTCCCACTTGAGTTACCTTAGCCCCGAGCCATGCTATTCCATGATATTGGAAAAAGTTTACTAATGATTATCGTCGTCTTGAAAGCTGGGCGTCTTTTGAATATGAGTGGGGCTCCTAGTCTAGGCGGCGCCTTCGTGGAGCCAAACCGAAGGAGAGCAAAAGGGCGAGGCCACACCCAGGTTCGAATAGGAGGGGAGCTTAGCTCTGGATCCCGCCTGCTTCCATAAATGAAATGATTAGAAAGGGGTTGGGTTCTATTTCCGGGCTCAGGAGGTGAAGGCTAGAAGAAGAGAAGTGCGCTTTCCCGGTAAGGAAGAGGATATAAAAGGTGTTGTCATCTATCTCGACCTGTTTTCTGAGGCGTTGAAAATGAAGACTGGTTCAGAGAATCACTGGCGTGCTCTCTCTCCCCCATCGTTTTGCCAACATAGAAGTCATCCTTGACTTGACGATTGACCATTCCATCCATACCGAGCCGCCTCTTCGAAGTATTACATCTGCCTTACTTTTTCTAGAACATACTTCAAATCAAAAAGGATGGAAGAAAGAAAAGTTTCTCGTGTGAGATTTAATCGGCCCTAAGGGTGTTTACTCGACCCATTCTCCGGTCGATCTCCCACACTGCTCAAGACAACTTTATCGGGGAATACGGTTTTGGATGTAATTTCTATTATTTCTGGTGTTCGTTGTTGTACCATGATTGAAGATGAATAGATTGAAAGTTTTCTCGAAAAAAAAGAACCATGCTAGTTTCTCACGTGTAAAACACCTCACGAATCAACAATATAATGCATGTTGTCTTGATCAACTGGGTGCATATATATGACCTTTTTTTGGAAATGTTAACGCCCACACGTATGGGCGTTTGCACATCGCCCACACGCCTCCATCACCACTCATTTTGCCACGTATGAATAGATGACATCAGCAGATTTTTTTTTGGTTTTCGGCTTAAAAATGTTGTATCTCCTAAATAAAAAAGCGAACTAAAAATCCGTTTTCACCATTAAATCCGCCTCGACGAGATCTTCAAAACTTGACCCCATGTTGATATGTTTCGACGAATTTTTTTTTTGCCAAAAGTTGCCACGATGTTTACACTGCAGTTGCCATAGGGCTTAAACTAAAGTTGCCATGTGGCAATTTTAGTTTGTAGATCATGGCAATTTTAGTATTTTGATGATGGCAACTCCAGTACTTTGACCATGAAAATTATTTTTTTAATAAACCATGGCAATTTTGCGTGCATGTATCATGGCAATTTTAGTTTATGGTTCATGGCAAGTCTAGTTTCTTAATTCCCCGTTTTATAAATGTCAAAATTTACTTTTAAATATAGAAGAAAATAGCTGAAACATATCATGGCAACTTTAGTGTAAACATCATGGCAATTCATATGCAATAGACATGGCAACTTTTAATCCAATTTTTTTTCATCAAAACATATCAACATGGGATCTAGTTTCGAAGATCTCATCGCGAGGGATTTAATGGTGAAAACGGATTTTCAATCGGATTTTTCGTTTAAGAGATAAAACATTTTAAAAACTGAAAATCCAAAAAAATTCCTGCATGCATGCATGCGATGACGTGGCAATCTGTTTACATTAGAGACGTGTGGTGCGTCTCCCTTCCTGCCACACATGTGGCAGTTAGCGCGACCCTTTTTTTTAACAATTTGGATTGCTTAGCACATATGCCATATGCTTCATGTGAAGATCATTAGCTAGATCATTGAAATAGTAGTATGTTCATTAACGAGAGTCAGTCCTGCGTTCGGCTAACATCTGATGGCCCGGCCGACATCCAAGTCTACAGAGGTAACTTGTGCTGACCAAATTTCGGAGACTGAAAACACTCCACGCTCATAATTAACCGGTTTTTTTTACGGCAAACCGGGGGTTTTCTAGACGAAACATGCGTGGAGAGAAATCTGCTGTGAACATGACATGATGATCGATCGGGAGGGGCTGAGCATGCCATAGGCCCATGGTATGGACGGAAGGCGCCATCGTCTTGACTGTTTCGACCATGACACCGATCCAACCATTAATTATGTCAAAATCGTTCTCAAAATCGGAAGCTCTAGTGTAGCTAGCGTATATTTTTCTCATCTTGGAAAAGAGGAAGACGACCAAGCCTTTCTTCGGAGAGGATATGCTCGCGCCGACGCTCGCAAGTTTGTTCGACCAACCAAAGCAAGCAAGGATGCGTGTGTGCAAAACTATGCTCGTTCGTCGACTTTGGAAATGTGTTCAAAACCATCTTTGTTTGTCTTTGTACATGTTTCATTCAAAATTATGCTTTTCACTCCTGCCTGATTTCAAAAAATTCTTTAACCCATTCCAGAGTACATGATCATCACACATTTACAAAAACAAACCGATACTACTTCCCCGCAAAAAAAAAAAACGATACTACTTGGTGCTACGAGCATCACGTAGAAGTATACTGCTTCTCTGTACAACACAAACTACGTAATGAAAGAAAGAACAGACGACACATTTGGCATGGCGTGCATGTGCGGCAGCCAGCTCAGGGGAGCTCCAGAGGAGTGGGAGGGGACATGGGGCGGCGCCGCCACAGGTTCACCTCCTTCCTGGGCTCCGACGCCACCACCCCGCCGCCGAGCACCAGCGGCGCCGAGAACGCCACGAACCCGTCGTCCGCGTAATCATCGTCCACGTCGACGTCGGAACCCCTCCTCTCCGCCTCCCTCCAGTCGAAGTCCTGGAACGCGCCGCGCCCGCTCGTGAACCGCTTCATCTGTCCCAGCCCTGCCATCCCCGGCCCCGACACCGGCGCAGCGGCCACGGCGGCGCTGCTGCCCGGCCTCCCCTTGAAAAGATCGGCAGCGCCGCTCGACTTGTGGGACGACGAGGAGGACGAAGGCCGAGACCTGCTCCGTCGGGAGAACATCCGCCTGACGAGCGACCTCTTCGGCCTGCTGTGGGCCGGCGGCCGCGCCGGCATCGGGCAGGCACCGCCGTCCATCCCGCAGGCCGCCGCGGGGGCGACGTTCTTTGCCGCCTTCCTGGCCTTGCTGGTCTTGGACTTGCTCCGCTTGATCTGCCCGATGCACGACACCTTGGGCGACGAGGCCTCCGGCGTCCGGTACCCGCTGCCGTCCCCCTGCTTACTACCGCCCCGCCTCCTGCCGCCGCCGCGCGCCTCGGGCGGCACGATGGAGACCATGGGGCCGGAGAAGGCGTTGCGGTGGTTGAAGGACGCCTTGCCGCCGCCGGCGGGGCGGGAGCCGAAGGTGGTGGCCGTGGAGGAGGAGAAGGAGGCCGCCGTGGACCTGAGGAAGGACGCCAGGGCGCCGCTCCTGGTCCTCGCGTGCTTCTTCGGCTTCCTCTCCATCGCCTGCTTCTGCCGAGACCTGGACGCGCTAGCTAGCTATAGATTCTTGGTTGATCAGCTCGATGGATGTTTGCCTTTTCAGCCTTGTCCCATGTACGGTGTACTGGTCCTGGTTATATACGAGGGGCGTTGGCCGGGCACGGGAGGAGGAGGCTGGTTGGTGACGGAGTAAAATAAGCCTGCGGGGTCGCGATGTGACGGCGCACCGCGCAGGCACTGGTGGAATGGCGTGTGCGGTGGTCAAAGGCCGGGAAACCGGCGGGGGCAGCAGGTTCGTTCCGGCCGCAGCAGCTAGCGTGGTACAGAACTACTCGTCATTAATCCCCGCGGCGAAACCGCGCTCGTTCCAGCTAGCTAGCCAGTGGGCGCCGACGAGGTCGTGGTCGGGACGTACGTACGTTCGTGGACCGGATCCGGCACGCGCGAGCCGGGATTATATTAGCGTTTCCCGCGCGACCTCGGCGCTCAGTACTGAGACGACCCGGTTTCCCCGTGACGTAATCCCACGGCCGCGTCGCGTCGACGTCGCCGCCGTTTGCCTCGTCACCCCCGCGCGCGCCGTCGGGGCGCCGGCGCCCGTGGCCGACGACGACGACGACGGCTCGCTGGCGCTGTAAGCTACGTTATATACGTACGTCCGTAGTGATCGATCGATCGGCCAGGGCTCGGTCGGAGCCCCCCCGGCCGTGTGTACGCGAACGGGAGTAGGGCCAAATTCCGTCCCAGTCCCGGCCGGCCCGTCGCTGTGCGAATCAATTCAATCGTTGGCTTGCTCCGCCGCACGACCTGCATGTTGCTTTGTTGCTTAGCTAGGTAGTAGCTCGGTACGCCATCAGGCATTACGCCGTGGAAAAAGGCTGCACGTAGTACTACGTACCAGTGAAGAAAGTTTCTCCCGTAATGAATGGTGGTTTTGACCTGTGGGTGGGGATCAGCTCTCGTCCTATTTTTCTTTCTTTCTTTCTTTAATTTTCTTTCTTGAGACCGTGGGCAATGAAAACGTGTAGTAGCTTTTTGTTTTGTTGAGCTTGCTGTTTACACTGCCAGCCAGTCTCGGTGCCCCACCTGCTTGTGTTATGTTATTCCACCAAGCATGCCTTGGTTACCTTAAAAAACAACCACCATGGATCTATGGAGGATAGAGGTCAGTCATATGATACGCGTGATCTCATTCTCCCGGGCGGTTTGAACGTGCAGAGCGTACGCCCGGCAAAGTCGCGCACACACCCGGAGGCCGAGTCCAAGTATGAAGTATTTTACCATGGTTGATTATCAGCGTTAGATTAGTTTTTCGATGTCACGGCCGCCGGCACGGACGAACGGAATGGTCACCTACCACTGCCCTTCCTTCCCCAGCTTCTTGGGTTCCTCCATGTTGATAAGCTCACCGCGTCAGCTTGTCCGACTATATATACCGGCGTTCACGCGACCTCAAGCCGTCAAGCGTACCATGACGGGTCCACGTCAAGTTTTTTTATCAACCGCAAAAAAAAAAGTTTTTTATCAACCCTCATAAGTCCACGCCACGTATTGCGGCACCATATAAATATTTTCCAGAAACCTTATATGGAACTGATTTTCCCCGTTTTCTGAGGGATGCCGGGTGTGTTAGCGCTCACATGAATTTCAATTAGCGATACGTGGCAATCATGGTGGTACACTTGTTCGCTTCAATGCACCACTCTCAACGAATAAAAGACATAAAATAGGAAAATCAAGCAAAAGACCCACCCCCTATCTTGTCCTTCAAAATTGTTGAGAAATAAAAATATGTGATCAATTGTATGAGAGGGATGCCTCCCAGGAGGTGTCTGTTGGGGAAGAGGTGTCTCCCCAACACACTCCTTCACCATATATATAAGTGGGTCTACCACGTTGCAATGGAACAGTGGATCTTTTAAACTCTTCATGTGTCTCTTTTACTTTCACTCTATAACACGTTATCAGCACCTAGACTGTACCAAGAGCAATTGACGACACGAGAAGAAGAAACTGTCGAGAGGCCGTCCTTTTGAACATCAGACCAGTATGCGCGGAGGCGTTCGGCCGCGACGCCGCTCCTCCAGGGGCGGCAGCATCAATTGCGGCACTACGAGGCGACACCAACAACGGGGCTGCAGTGACAGCGCAATGGAGCATGCATGCATCCGACATGAAAAGAATCAGGAGAATGTCAATTTTGTTGTCCTCTTGTGATTAACAAGAAGGCACTCTCTGATCCGTTGTGTTTTCTTCTTTGAGAATTCCTTCATCAAATCAACCAAGAAGAGACCGGCCGGCGGCAAGCATGGCATACATGCACGACAGCGCGGCTGCGGTTATGCACTGAAGACGGCGACACACCATGCCGTTTACGGAGAAAGACGCCCATACATGAATCAGTGCAAGAAATTAATCAGAAGAAAGCCAAATCGGTTGTCATTCTAATTAAGATCAAAGATCTAATTCCTAATTGCGTATTGTCTGTACGATACAAATGTAGGAATCACTGGAAGATGATCTTCACCCCAGGAACGGGGATTTTCATGGCGGGAGACGCTTGCGCTTGGCAAATTGCAGCCGCCGATGTGGTTTTCCAAGACCGTGCAGACTGCAAGGCGTACCGCCGCTACCCACTGCGATGTGCACCGGCGCGACTGTGGGAGAAGTGCGCACCAAGCCACTGCCACGGGCGTCCTCCTGGTGTGACGATCTCGAAGTGGCCGGCAACGCACTCTGGCGCAGAAGTGGGCGCTCGTGCCTGCGGCCTCCCAAAGGAGTCTAGTGGTTGGGGTTGGCACCCCGCCCGATCGGCGTCGAGGCGCAGCCGGCGGCGACGCATGGCGTGGTCTCGAACGCCCGAAGATGGCAGTTACAAAATCCCCTCTAGGGATGGAACCGACGGGAAAGGAAAGAAAAATCCTATTTCTTTCGCGATTTTTTAAAATCAGCCCTCGTGTTCTATGGTAACAAGTCCATGGAATCTCTGATTCGGCCTCAGGCTTTTCAGATCTTGAAGTTTAGCTTTTGGACTTGTGCAAAATCTATGATTCGGCCATCAGGCTCACTGTTTTTCAGCAATTTAACCACAAGGTTATTGTTATTTGCGGCTTATGCCTCAGGCTTCGGAGCAAATATACATGATAGACCATCGGGTCTTGCTAAATTGCATACTAATTGATTATGCATCATTTTACATCATGTAAAATGACCATTTGAGATCCCAAAAGTCCTCATATACGTTGTACAAGTATGTCTATACTTCTGCATTTATTTGTATTACATAAGTAATACTGTTGCAAAGCAATATGTTGGTTCCATTTTTCACATAGAATATGGAATTTGCTTGCAAATTTGGAAACATGAGGTAGTGAAGTGTATGACACTGCTGCCTGACTATGTCAAATTTACATTTGTCACAAGGAATCGACAAATGGTACTCACTGCTTAATTTCAGATTATGCAATGTTATTGTGAGGTCTATATTATGTCATTTTGACATAATGACCACTTTCAATTTTGCACACAACTTATGGATTGCATTATGGCAATGAATTAATTTCGTTCACAATTGCGAGGTCTACACCACACTATGTCGTGATTACCTTCAATGTGTTTTTAATTAACATAAGGTTGTGAGATGCTCCATAAGAGTGAGGTATGCACTACTTGGTAGTGATTATCTCCATTTGTTCAAAGCAAAAGTGAAGGCACAAAATTTATGACATAGTAATTATGAGGCCTACACCGCTGGTGCCTACCTTCATGATATTTTTCCAAATACTTGTCAATTACACAACATTTGTCATTGGTTGTGACTATAGTGTCACATACTCCATCAGGAGATGAATCCAAGGCATTGGTGACTATGTTGCATATTATTCTATGAAGAGAATTATGCAAAACACTTGCATATTTTGGTGATTACCTTCCATGCATACACAACTTATGAGACGCCATCATAGCTATGAATTAAGTTTCATGCGCAGCTGAGAGGTTTATGCCATTTTTTTGGTGACTACCTTCATGTGTTATAAATAACATATGGTTGTGGGGACTATGATCAATGGGAACTGTCCATAAGAATGAGACACCACTAGGTGGTCGGCTATCTCCATGTGTTTCAAGAAAATTAAAGGCTTGTCCCTTTTGAGGTGACTACCTTTAATTTGAAGATCTACACCACATTGTGGTGTTCTTCTGGAAGGCTTGCCCTATGAATCACTAAGAATCACCGTGACCATGATTATGCTTAGGCATAGCATTTTGATCCTACTTAATTTACTGAAGGTAAATTAATGCATGAGTATTTCATGCATCATATGGCTGACCTTTTCGAAAGATAATGCGATGCGATGACATTAGGTGGGAATAATTATTTGACATGGGTCATGGACATAGTGATCTTGTCGACCCATGGCCTTGTGGCCATAAAGACTCCACTTGCAGAGAATGTCATGGCTATTTATAAATAGCTAAAATGTGCATATTTGCATTTATGTGACATCGCAATGACTCGGTTTATAAACTGAGTATGTAATGGATGAATATCCATTTTCCCTCTAAGGCTTCATTGAGGCGAGATATATTGTTATAAGCATCACACGAATGATTATTCATTCGTATTAAGGACTTCAAGTCTGTTGAGGCTTATTATTCTGTTGTCTATAAATCAATACTAAGTTGAGATTATGTGATAAGGCGGCTTCAGATACATATCTGACTATAAGACATTACCGCACTTTACATTCTCCTAGGATGGTAAACAGAAATATCATCTTTGTTTCAGGTTGCAATGCCTGAAATTCACGCTAGTACTCTTAGTACTAAGCAATAGTGGTTAGAGAACCACGAGGAGTTGAATGTAAAGTGAAGAGAAAAAAATGACAAGCAAAAATTGAGTGTATATCTCAAAAGGGAATGGATCATTTAATTTAAATGATCATAATGACAACTTTCAAGTTTGTCAAAATGGTGGTTTTACGAAATGTCATACTAATGATTACTAATCGGTCAAGTATTGGGTTGAATCATACCACTGGCTCACTGGAGGCAAATGATTTTAATGGGATAAGTTTGAAGTTCTACTTCAAAAGGAAACAACCAGAGAACATTCTGGCATGATAAAAGGAGAATCGACTCCTCTATATTGATGATATGCTTGTGGAATGATATTCCAAAGATATTTTGGAGATCTCGTGTTCCTAGTTATACTTAAATATCATTGGCCTATAATTGTACTACTACATATAGTATAAATTGCAACATCTTGTCCCTCAGACATGATAGTTGAGATAATTGAGTGTATGAATTAGTTTATACTCAATCTTGTTGCATATATAATAATTTTTCCTCCTTTGTCATTATGATATTGGACGATTAGAGAAATTGTTGACAATTCTGTTGGCTACAACTTGACAAGTTGCAATATTCCCAACAATCATTAGATTGTTTTGTGCACTGCATGTGACATTGGGGGATTAATTTTAAGGCACTCTCACCTTAAAATTTGAAATGAGCCAGCCAATACTCTTGATTGCATTCAAGAATATGTTTGGATTATTCAACCATTATTTGGGTTATGTTGGTACTTCATGGTGTTCATAGACGCATCTAGAACATGGTCTTAGATGTGTATCATTCACACAAAACCATGTGTTTACTGAATTAATTGCTCAAATTGACGAATTTAGAGCAAATTATCCTCATGTGGGATAATTCCATTGGAATAGAAATGTCGTTGAACTTGATTCACGAGCATTCAATGGTTATATTCAGTATATAGTACATAACCAGAATGGTTTGGCTTGATCTCTTATGAAAGAGATTCAATTGCATAGCCAATGTTGCAGAATTGTGATTTACCAACATTTTGTTGATGGTAACATGCGGTCTCACACTCCACATATTTAATCTAAATAAGATCAAATGATACTGCACCCCCTTGTAGTTTGTACGTGGAAATAAGTGAAGTATTTCCCATCTACGGTAATTCGGTTGTATACCGATATCACCACCCCAGCGTACATCATGGGCCTTCACATATGGTTGGGATCTATGTGAGGAATAACTGTGGTATGTTCGTTAATCCGTCGAATATCTTAACCCTTATATGGGAGTTATTTGCAGCCCATACGCTGATTGCTTTTGCAATAAGAACATTTTCTGGCATTAGGGGGAGATGAGTACCACAAAGAATGCCAGGAAATGGATAAGAAATGTCATAGACATTTTGTCCACGTACTTCAGAATCTGAAATGCAGGTTCAAGTTATGAAAAATTTGCAGCATATTGCAAATAATCTGCCAAGTATATTTACTGATGACAAAGGTGTCACTATGGTCAAGTACCAGAACGAGTGGAGGTACCTAATAAACCACTCGTCTCCCTAGATGAGAGCAAGAGGGGGAGAATTCTGGTCGCATGATATTAAGTTCTCATATGTTTCAGCGAAAACAGAGGAGATTGACCCCTCGATCAGTAAATATGATTCAACCTCTGGTTGAATGACACCTGAGGGATGCGCGGCATCCAAAGTCCAACACATATGTGCACACATTTTTATGTGTTGGGACATCGAAACACCTTGACTCCGTTGTTGTGGGAAATCACAAGGAGTTAAGAGGCGTAATAAGAATTCCACAATGATATTGATTCATGAGAATCATATATGAGAAAGTCTATATATGTCGACATAAAATTCTTTCGAGAATTGCTAGAATCCTTTTGGGCCCTGAACCAAATCCATGGAGAGTGTTGTTGCACTTATATTGGTTCAAATGAAAGGAAGCAATTAAGGAAGATTGGCACTCGCTCATCAAAAGAGAGGTATTTACCATTGTAAAACCTGCTCCTCATAAGTATCTTCCAGAGGGAAGAGAAGTGAATTTTCGTTTGGAAACAAAAATAAATGAGATGGTGAGAAAGCGAGGCTTGTAGCACAAGGGTTTTTTAACAGAGACCCGACATCGGTTACGATATAACATACCTTCTTGGTATGAGTGGAATTATGTTTCGATACTAAAAGTTAATGGCACTATAGATCCATACAGTTGATTTATGTAATGTCTACATACTATCATGGGTCAATTAGTTTGGATGTATATATTGAAGTCATTGAATGACTTAATATTCTGAATCCAAAGGTAAAACGCAACATGCATGTGTGGAACTTCTGAAGTCATTCTATGACTTGAAGTAGTCAGAGAATTGTGTGGTGCAACCGACTAAGTGAGTTATTCCTTGACAAGGATTACTCTCATACTAATGATTGTTGTTCTATATTCATGAAGAAATCTTGGATTGGATTTTACATCACCTTATTTTGTGGTGTCAATGATTTTATCATCAAAGTCTATATAAGACATGAAATACACACAATCATGTTAAGACGAATATTTGGGTTAAATCAAATTATGCTAAGTTTATGACTTGAGCATATTCCCCTAAGATATCAGTCTTCATATATCTGGAAATATTGGAGAAGTTCAATATGGATATATTATATCGAAGACACATATGGTCATATTATACCTAATATGGGATACCAATCCTTGAGACATAGGGGAGATGGTGAAGTGATAGTGGACATGAGTTGTCATATCTAAATACCATCGAAGCACTCTTATATCTTGCAAAATATGTCAGGCCTGACACTATAGTTTTTGGCAATTTATTGATAGTGCAATTCCCTGACAGGTATAAGGTTTGTGTAAGGAATATCCTTGTCTATGTCCAGGGCACAAAGGGTCTTGATCAATTCCATCCGAAAAATCAAGATGGGACCATCGTTTGATATATTGATAGTGGCTAATTATCAGATCCCACAATGCCATATCAAAGACTGGGTTTGCTGGAAGAGTATTTTGAGGGAAGTCTTCAGAATAGACTCTAAACGAGTCCTTCCAGTGATCATTCTATTTTATTTGAAGCATCACAAAATGTAGATGACTTCATAGAATGATTAGCCACATGTGAAATCATGTGGATATTATCATTATCTACCAAGATAATGTCACTTTTATTGCTTATGGGTTATATTTATCCTTGTGAATTACAGAAATGTAAGAGGATATTATGCAAACAAATTATTGTGATATTCACAATGTCTCTATCAATGTTTATATTCCAGAACTAGGTTCGTGGAATTGGTATGAGATATTCTTGAGGTTTGCAAATTTCAGGGGGAGTAAAATCCCAAGTTATAACCCGTTGGTAATCTTGAGATCACTCATATTGTACTCTTTTTCCCTTTATGAGTTTTCCATGATGTTTCTCATATAAGGTTTTTAACGAGACAATAATATAAACACAAGTGCGGATATGTGCCATATTGGTTTCTCCTTATATTTTTCCCACTGGGTTTTAAAGGAGTTTTCGATGGCATATTATTATAAGGTTTCTCCTCAATTTTTCCCACAGGGTTTTTGGAGGAGTTTTTAGTTTGCAATATACATATGACGAATTGATCAAGGAGGAGTGTTGAGAAATAAAAATATGTGATCAATTGTATGGGAGGGATGCCTCCCAGGAGGTGTCTATTGGGGAAGAGGTGT
Organism: Triticum dicoccoides; assembly: GCF_002162155.2. Lineage (NCBI taxonomy): Eukaryota > Viridiplantae > Streptophyta > Magnoliopsida > Poales > Poaceae > Triticum > Triticum dicoccoides. Next base: position 532,109,009 of record NC_041389.1, on the reverse strand, counting down.
CTCCCCAACACACCCCTTCACCATGTATATAAGTGGGTCTCCCACGTTGCAATGGAACAAGTGGATCATTTGGACTCTTCATGTGTCTCTTTTACTTTCACTCTATAACAAAAATCACATCTGAATGGCAAATTATGTATCTAGAGCATGGCACTTTGTAACAGTTCCTCCTGATGTAGCATGACAATCCTCTTCTCCTAGCATGTCAATGCCTCAACAAGTAGGCAAATCTCTTTCATATAGCATGCCAATTCTGTGTTGTAGCATTGCAAGCCTACGTGTTGTAGCATAACAATTCAAACATGTATGACAACTTTCTCTCATGTGGCATGTCAATTATTCTATACTGTAGCATTTGTTATGTTCTTCATCTACAACATGGTGATTCTCCTATGCTGTAGTGTGGAAATAATTGAAACACATGGCACCTTTTCTGCTATAGTATGTCATTTTTTTCTACTGATAAACATTGTCATAGCATGGCAAAAGAGAATGCTGAAGATTGTTGTAGGGTGGGGTGGGGGGGCAGTGGTGTGCAAGGGAGGGCTCTTTCGCTAGTTCCTTGGAGCGGTTTTTCCTGGGGAACTATATGTTCCCTCGCGAGAGCCACCCAGAGCGCACACCGCTCAGGGAACTTTTCTCCGAGTGAACGTTCATTCCCTATTAGGGTACTTTTTTTAAGAAACCTTGCGTGTAAAACCTCGTGGATGATTTAACTGTTATATGAGCAATAAAGATTATGATAGATTTATGTTAGAAAAAGAATACATTCTTTCAGAGCTTCGCACAATATACATTTTTTTAGCTAGCGCATCATATACACCTAAAAAATTGCTTTATTAAACGGCGACTTTTAGTGGAACAATTACAAATTCATGGGGCACACTAAGCTAACATGACGGCCTGCATCAAGAGATAAAGAAAACTTTGCTAAACTGTGAGCTTCATGATTATTGTTTCTTCATTCATAGGTGAACTTGCATTCTTCAAAGTCTCATGCTAGAGCATTGATCTCCACGTGGTGACTCCTTGTCTAGCACCCAATTTATCAAAGATATCCTTCAAGACTGATAGGCAATCATAAGCGACGAAAAATCGCTGAGCAGCTATTTTGTTTTTGTTTTGTTAGTCTAAACATGCTTTACTTCATTCAGCCAACAAGTTCATAGGAATACAATTGAGGTCTGGTGGATCTATAAGCTGTTGGAAATATGCCCTAGAGGCAATAATAAAAGCATTATTATTATATTTCCTTGTTCATGATAATTGTCTTTATTCATGCTATAATTGTGTTATCCGGAAATCGTAATACATGTGTGAATAACAGACACCAACGTGTCCCTAGTGAGCCTCTAGTTGACTAGCTCGTTGATCAACAGATAGTCATGGTTTCCTGACTATGGACACTGGATGTCATTGATAACGAGATCACATCATTGGGAGAATGATGTGATGGACAAGACCCAATCCTAAACATAGCACAAGATCGTATAGTTCGTTTGCTAGAGTTTTCAAATGTCAAGTATCTATTCCTTAGACCATGAGATCGTGTAACTCCCGGATACCGTAGGAGTGCTTTGGGTATGCCAAACGTCACAACGTAACTGGGTGACTATAAAGGTAGACTACGGGTATCTCCGAAAGTGTCTGTTGGGTGACATGGATCAAGACTGGGATTTGTCACTCCGTATGACGGAGAGGTATCACTGGGCCCACTCGGTAATGCATCATCATAATGAGCTCAGAGTGACCAAGTGTCTGGTCACGGGATCATGCATTATGGTACGAGTAAAGTGACTTGCCGGTAACGAGATTGAACGAGGTATTGGGATACCGACGATCGAATCTCGGGCAAGTAACATATCGATAGACAAAGGGAATAGCGTACGGGGTTGATAGAATCCTCGACATCGTGGTTCATCCGATGAGATCATCGTGGAGCATGTGGGAGCCAACATGGGTATCCAGATCCCGCTGTTGGTTATTGACCGGAGAGTCGTCTCGGTCATGTCTGCTTGTCTCCCGAACCCGTAGGGTCTACACACTTAAGGTTCAGTTACGCTAGGGTTGTAGGGATATGTATATGCAGTAACCCGAATGTTGTTCGGAGTCCCGGATGAGATCCCGGAAGTCACGAGGAGTTCCGGAATGGTCCGGAGGTAAAGATTTATATATGGGAAGTCCTGTTTTGGGCATCGGGACAAGTTTCGGGGTTATCGGTATTGTACCGGGACCACCGGAAGGGTCCCGGGGGTCCACCGGGTGGGTCCACCTGTCCCGGGGGGCCACATGGGCTGTAAGGGGGTGCGCCTTGGCCTAATGGGCCAAGGGCACCAGCCCCACATAGGCCCATGTGCCTAGGGTTTGAGGGGGAAAGAGTCCTAGGAGGGGAAGGCACCTCCTAGGTGCCTTGGGGGGGAGGGAAACCCCCCTTGGCCGCCGCACCCCCTAGGAGATTGGATCTCCTAGGGCCGGCCAACCCCCCTTGGCACCCCTATATATAGTGGGGGAGAGGAGGGACTTCATACCTGAACGCCTTGGCCTTTGGTTGCCTCCTTCTCCCTCCCCAACACCTCCTCCACCTCCATAGTGCTTAGCGAAGCTCTGCCGGAGTACTGCAGCTCCATCAACACCACGCCGTCGTGCTGCTGCTGGTGCCATCTCCCTCAACCTCTCCTCCCTCCCTTGCTAGATCAATAAGGAGGAGACGTGGCTGTTCCGTACGTGTGTTGAACGCGGAGGTGCCGTCCGTTCGGCGCTGGTCATCGGTGATTTGGATCACGTCGAGTACGACTACATCATCACCGTTCTTTTGAACGCTTCCGCTCGCGATCTACAAAGGTATGTAGATGCATCTGATCACTCGCTGCTAGATGAACTCCTAGATGATCTTGGTGAAACGAGTAGGAAAATTTTTGTTTTCTGCAACGTTCTCCAACAGTGGCATCATGAGCTAGGTCTATGCGTAGTTCTTCTTGCGCGAGTAGAACACAATTTGTTGTGGGCGTCGATTTGTCAACCTTCTTGCCGTTACTAGTCCTTTCTTGCTTCAGCGGTATTGTGGGATGAAGCGGCCCGGACCAACCTTACACGTACGCTTACGTGAGACCGGTTCCACCGACTAACATGCACTAGTTGCATAAGGTGGCTGGCGGGTGTCTGTCTCTCCTACTTTAGTTGGAGCGGAATCGATGAACAGGGTCCTTATGAAGGGTAAATAGAAGTTGACAAATCACGTTGTGGCTTTAACGTAGGTAAGAAAACGTTCTTGCTAGAACCCTAATTCAGCCACGTAAAAACTTGCAACAACAATTAGAGGACGTCTAACTTGTTTTTGCAGCAAGTGGTTTGTGATATGATATGGCCAAAGTTGTGATGAATGATGAATGATCTATATGTGATGTATGAGATGTTCATGCTATTGTAATAGGATTCACGACTTGCATGTCGATGAGTATGACAACCGGCAGGAGCCATAGGAGTTGTCTTTATTCTTTTAATGACCTGCGTGTCATCAAGAAACGCCATGTAAATTACTTTACTTTATTGCTAAACGCGTTAGCCATAGTAGTAGAAGTAATAGTTGGCGAGCAATTTCATGGAGACACGATGATGGAGATCATGATGATGGAGATCATGGTGTCAAGCCGGTGACAAGATGATCATGGAGCCCCAAGATGGAGATCAAAGGAGCTATGTGATATTGGCCATATCATGTCACGTTTATTATTTGATTGCATGTGATGTTTATCATGTTTTGCATCTTGTTTACTTAGAACGACGGTAGTAAATAAGATGATCCCTCACAATAAATTCAAGAAGTGTTCCCCCTAACTGTGCACCGTTGCGACAGTTCGCTGTTTCAAAACACCACGTGATGATCGGGTGTTTTATTCAGACGTTCACATACAACGGGTGTAAGACAGATTTACACATGCAAACACTTAGGTTGACTTGACGAGCCTAGCATGTACAGACATGGCCTCGGAACACAGAAGACCGAAAGGTCGAGCATGAGTCGTATAGAAGATACGATCAACATGAAGATGTTCACCGATGTTGACTAGTCCGTCTCACGTGATGATCGGACACGGTCTAGTTTAACTCGGATCATGTAATACTTAGATGACTAGAGGGATGTCTAATCTAAGTGGGAGTTCACTAATATTTTGATTGGTTGAACTTAATTATCATGAACTTAGTCTAAAATCTTTGCAATATGTCTTGTAGATCAAATGGCCAACATAGTCCTCAACTTCAACGCGTTCCTAGAGAAAACTAAGCTGAAAGACGATGGCAGCAACTATACGGACTGGGTCCGGAACCTGAGGATCATCCTCATAGCTGCCAAGAAAGATTATGTCCTACAAGCACCGCTTGGTGACGCACCCGTTCTCCCTGCAGAACAAGATGTTATGAACGCTTGGCAGGCACGTTCCGATGACTACTCCCTCGTTTAGTGCGGCATGCTTTACAGCCTAGAGCCGGGGCTCCAAAAACGTTTTGAGAGACATGGAGCATATGAGATGTTCGAAGAGCTGAAAATGGTTTTCCAAGCTCATGCCCGGGTCGAGAGATATGAAGTCTCCGACAAATTCTTCAGCTGTAAGATGGAGGAAAACAGTTCTGTCAGTGAGCACATACTCACTATGTCTGGGTTGCATAACCGCTTGACTCAGCTGGGAGTTAATCTCCCGGATGATGCGGTCATTGACAGAATCCTCCAGTCGCTTCCACCAAGCTACAAGAGCTTTGTGATGAACTTCAATATGCAGGGGATGGAAAAGACCATTCCTGAAGTATTTGCTATGCTGAAATCAGCAGAGGTAGAAGTCAGGAAGGAACATCAAGTGTTGATGGTCAATAAAACCACTAAGTTCAAGAAAGGCAAGGGTAAAAAGAACTTCAAGAAGGACGGCAAGGAGGTTGCCGCGCCCGGCAAGCAAGCTGCCGGGAAGAAGCCAAAGAATGGACCCAAGCCCGAGACTGAGTGCTTTTATTGCAAGGGAAGCGGTGACTGGAAGCGGAACTGCCCTAAGTACTTAGCGGATAAGAAGGCCGGCAAAACCAAAGGTATAAGTGATATACATGTAATTGATGTTTACCTTACTAGTGCCCGTAGTGGCTCCTGGGTATTTGATACCGGTGCAAGTTGCTCACATTTGTAACTCAAAGCAGGGGCTGCGGAATAAGCGGAAACTGGCAAAGGACGAGGTGACGATGCGCGTCGGGAATGGTTCCAAGGTCAATGTGATCGCCGTCGGCACGCTACCTCTGCATCTCCCTTCGGGATTAGTTTTAAACCTTAATAATTGTTATTTAGTGCCAGCTTTGAGCATGAACATTGTATCGGGATCTCGTTTAATTCGAGATGGCTACTCTTTTAAATCTGAGAATAATGGTTGTTCCATTTTTATGAGAGATATGTTTTATGGTCATGCTCCTATGGTGAATGGTTTATTCTTTATGAATCTCGAACGTGATGCTACACATGTTCATAATGTGAGTACCAAAAGAAGTAAGGTTGATAATGATAGTCCCACATACTTGTGGCACTGCCGCCTTGGTCACATAGGTGTCAAACGCATGCAGAAGCTCCATGCAGATGGACTTTTAGAGTCTCTTGATTATGAATCATTTGACACGTGCGAACCATGCCTTATGGGTAAAATGACCAAGACTCCGTTCTCAGGAACAATGGAGCGAGCAACCGACTTATTGGAAATCATACATACTGATGTGTGCGGTCCGATGAGTGTTGAGGCTCGCGGTGGCTATCGTTATGTTCTCACCCTCACTGATGATTTAAGTAGGTATGGGTATATCTACTTAATGAAACACAAGTCTGAAACCTTTGAAAAGTTCAAGGAATTTCAGAGTGAGGTTGAAAATCAACGTGACAGGAAAATCAAGTTTCTACGATCAGATCGTGGAGGAGAATACTTGAGTCACGAGTTTGGGGCACACTTAAGAAAATGTGGAATAGTTTCACAACTCACGCCGCCTGGAACACCTCAGCGTAATGGTGTGTCCAAACGTCGTAATCGCACTCTGTTAGATATGGTGCGATCTATGATGTCTCTTACCGATTTACCGCTTTATTTTTGGGGCTATGCTTTAGAGACTGCCGCATTCACTTTAAATAGGGCTCCGTCGAAATCCGTTGAGACGACACCGTATGACATATGGTTTGGGAAGAAACCTAAGCTGTCGTTTCTAAAAGTTTGGGGATGCGATGCTTATGTCAAGAAACTTCAACCTGAAAAGCTCGAACCCAAATCGAAAAAATGCGTCTTCATAGGATACCCAAAAGAAACTATTGGGTACACCTTCTACCTCAGATCCGAAGGCAAGATCTTTGTTGCCAAGAATGGGTCCTTTCTGGAGAAAGAGTTTCTCTCGAAAGAAGTAAGTGGGAGGAAAGTAGAGCTTGATGAAGTATTACCTCTTGAACCGGAAAATGGCGCAACTCAAGAAAATGTTCCTGAGGTGCCAGCACCGACTAGAGAGGAAGTTAATGATAATGATCAAGATACTTCTGATCAAGCTCCTGCTGAAATTCGAAGGTCCACAAGGACACGTTCCGCACCAGAGTGGTACGGCAACCCTGTCTTGGAAATCATGTTGTTAGACAACGGTGAACCTTCGAACTATGAAGAAGCGATGGCGGGCCCGGATTCCGACAAATGGCTGGAAGCCATGAAATCCGACATAGGATCCATGTATGAAAACAAAGTATGGACTTTGACTGACTTGCCCGTTGAGCGGCGAGCCATAGAAAATAAATGGATCTTTAAGAGGAAGACAGACGCGGATGATAATGTGACCATCTATAAAGCTCGGCTTGTCGCTAAGGGTTATCGACAAGTTCAAGGGGTTGACTACGATGAGGCTTTCTCACCGGTAGCGAAGCTGAAGTCCGTCCGAATCATGTTAGCAATTGCCGCATTCTATGATTACGAAATATGGCAAATGGACGTCAAAACGGCATTCCTTAATGGTTTCCTTAAGGAAGAATTGTATATGATGCAGCCGGAAGGTTTTGTCGATCCTAAGAATGCTGACAAAGTGTGCAAGCTCCAACGCTCGATTTATGGGCTGGTGCAAGCATCTCGGAGTTGGAACATTCGCTTTGATGAGATGATCAAAGCGTTTGGGTTTACACAGACTTATGGAGAAGCCTGCGTTTACAAGAAAGTGAGTGGGAGCTCTGTAGCATTTCTCATATTATATGTAGATGACATACTTTTGATGGGAAATGATATAGAACTCTTGGACAGCATCAAGGCCTACTTGAATAAAAGTTTTTCAATGAAGGACCTTGGAGAAGCTGCTTATATATTAGGCATCAAAATCTATAGAGATAGATCGAGACGCCTCATAGGTCTTTCACAAAGCACATACCTTGATAAGATATTGAAGAAGTTCAATATGGATCAATCCAAGAAGGGGTTCTTACCTGTGTTACAAGGTATGAAATTGAGCTCAGCTCAATGTCCGACCATGGCAGAAGATATAGAAGAGATGAGCGTCATCCCCTATGCCTCAGCCATAGGTTCTATTATGTATGCCATGCTGTGTACCAGACCTGATGTTAACCTTGCCGTCAGTTTGGTAGGAAGGTACCAAAGTAATCCCGGCAAGGAACACTGGACAGCGGTCAAGAATATCCTGAAGTACCTGAAAAGGACTAAGGAAATGTTTCTCGTTTATGGAGGTGACGAAGAGCTCGTCGTAAAGGGTTACGTCGATGCTAGCTTCGACACAGATCTGGATGACTCTAAGTCACAAACCGGATACGTGTATATTTTGAATGGTGGGGGCAGTAAGCTGGTGCATTTGCAAGCAAAGCGTCGTGGCAGGATCTACATGTGAAGCGGAGTACATGGCAGCCTCGGAGGCAGCACATGAAGCAATATGGGTGAAGGAGTTCATCACCGACCTAGGAGTCATACCCAATGCGTCGGGGCCGATCAAGCTCTTCTGTGACAACACTGGAGCTATTGCACTTGCCAAGGAGCCCAGGTTTCACAAGAAGACAAGGCACATCAAGTGTCGCTTCAACTCCATTCGTGAAAATGTTCAAGATGGAGACATAGAGATTTGTAAAGTACATACGGACCTGAATGTAGCAGATCCGTTGACTAAACCTCTCCCTAGAGCAAAACATGATCAACACCAGAATTCCATGGGTGTTCGATTCATCACAATGTAACTAGATTATTGACTCTAGTGCAAGTGGGAGACTGTTGGAAATATGCCCTAGAGGCAATAATAAAAGCATTATTATTATATTTCCTTGTTCATGATAATTGTCTTTATTCATGCTATAATTGTGTTATCCGGAAATCGTAATACATGTGTGAATAACAGACACCAACGTGTCCCTAGTGAGCCTCTAGTTGACTAGCTCGTTGATCAACAGATAGTCATGGTTTCCTGACTATGGACACTGGATGTCATTGATAACGAGATCACATCATTGGGAGAATGATGTGATGGACAAGATCCAATCCTAAACATAGCACAAGATCGTATAGTTCGTTTGCTAGAGTTTTCAAATGTCAAGTATCTATTCCTTAGACCATGAGATCGTGTAACTCCCGGATACCGTAGGAGTGCTTTGGGTACGCCAAACGTCACAACGTAACTGGGTGACTATAAAGGTAGACTACGGGTATCTCCGAAAGTGTCTGTTGGGTGACATGGATCAAGACTGGGATTTGTCACTCCGTATGACGGAGAGGTATCACTGGGCCCACTCGGTAATGCATCATCATAATGAGCTCAGAGTGACCAAGTGTCTGGTCACGGGATCATGCATTACGGTACGAGTAAAGTGACTTGCCGGTAACGAGATTGAACGAGGTATTGGGATACCGACGATCGAATCTCGGGCAAGTAACATATCGATAGACAAAGGGAATAGCGTACGGGGTTGATAGAATCCTCGACATCGTGGTTCATCCGATGAGATCATCGTGGAGCATGTGGGAGCCAACATGGGTATCCAGATCCCGCTGTTGGTTATTGACCGGAGAGTCGTCTCGGTCATGTCTGCTTGTCTCCCAAACCCGTAGGGTCTACACACTTAAGGTTCAGTTACGCTAGGGTTGTAGGGATATGTATATGCAGTAACCCGAATGTTGTTCGGAGTCCCGGATGAGATCCCGGACGTCACGAGGAGTTCCGGAATGGTCCGGAGGTAAAGATTTATATATGGGAAGTCCTGTTTTGGGCATCGGGACAAGTTTCGGGGTTATCGGTATTGTACCGGGACCACCGGAAGGGTCCCGGGGGTCCACCGGGTGGGTCCACCTGTCCCGGGGGGCCACATGGGCTGTAAGGGGGTGCGCCTTGGCCTAATGGGCCAAGGGCACCAGCCCCGCATAGGCCCATGCGCCTAGGGTTTGAGGGGGAAAGAGTCCTAGGAGGGGAAG
>NC_041389.1:531956402-532099402 GCF_002162155.2 Triticum dicoccoides | reverse complement strand
GCACCCCCTAGGAGATTGGATCTCCTAGGGCCGGCCAACCCCCCTTGGCACCCCTATATATAGTGGGGGAGAGGAGGGACTTCATACCTGAACGCCTTGGCCTTTGGTTGCCTCCTCCTCCCTCCCCAACACCTCCTCCACCTCCATAGTGCTTAGCGAAGCTCTGCCGGAGTACTACAGCTCCATCAACACCACGCCGTCATGCTGCTGCTGGTGCCATCTCCCTCAACCTCTCCTCCCTCCCTTGCTGGATCAAGAAGGAGGAGACGTGGCTGTTCCGTACGTGTGTTGAACGCGGAGGTGCCGTCCGTTCGGCGCTGGTCATCGGTGATTTGGATCACGTCGAGTACGACTACATCATCACCGTTCTTTTGAACGCTTCCGCTCGCGATCTACAAAGGTATGTAGATGCATCTGATCACTCGCTGCTAGATGAACTCCTAGATGATCTTGGTGAAACGAGTAGGAAAATTTTTGTTTTCTGCAACGTTCTCCAACATAAGCCACATATGGCGTCCATGACCCAGACCCAAAGCATGTCTAGCAAGTCTATGTGCCTCTATATTAGTCTCTCTTCCTTCAAAGGTGAATGTACAAAGTTGAAACAATAATGATGTTTCCAAAATTTCCCTAATGACCGAACCGTATTCTCCTCCAGTGTTGTTCTTGATGTCCTGGATAACCCTCTTGCAGTCGGATGCTATTAACGCATGCGTAGCACCGAGGTCATTGGCCAGTGCCTGACCTTTGCGACATGCCAGAGCCTCAAGAATTGCCGGATCAGTTATGTCCCTGCACCGTATAGCTGAAACACCCAGAAACATACCGGATGAGTCCCTGCATACTGCACTGAAAGCGCCTCCGTTTCCCTGACGTGCCAAAGCCCCATCCACTTTTATCTTTACACACACAGGTGGTGGTGGCCTCCAAGCCTCTCGCTGATGCTGCTGCTGCACAGGCCCTGTCCGCGGAGAAGATGTCTTGGGTTTGCAATCCTTCAACTCTCAGATACTTCATAATGAAATTATGTGTCGCTTGGGGACTCTGAAATATGTGCTCATACAATGCCTTTCTCTTTGCAAACCAGATCGACCAGAGGGTGACAATTGTCTGGGTGAACTCTTCACTTGTTAGCATGTCATGCAGTGCGAACACCCACCTTTTTGCGTCGGGCTCAACCGTACTGTTAAGTGCTTCGACCAGATCATGATCTTGGAGGGCCCAGACACATCTTGCGACGCTGCAATGGAGTACAGAGTGTTGCCAAGAATCTTCAGCACCGCAAAGGCCGCAACACATAGTTGTGGACATGTTTCTCTCATGAAGAAGATCCGCAGTTGGGATGGATTGCTGGGCAAGCCTCCATAGAAAGATTTTGACCTTCGAGGGTATATCTAAGTTCCAGAGTTTCATCCACGCCTTGTGTTGACTTGCTGTATCCGACGAACCAGTCCTTCCCTCGAGCCAAGCCTCACGTCTCAGCTTTGTGTCAATGAGCATACGGTAGGCCGATCGAACTGAGAAGGTTCCGTTCTTTTCATGTACCCACGACCAGAAATCCTCTATATGTCTTGTGCATAGGGGAATTGACAGAATGGTTTGAGCAAGAGCAGCTATTTTGCTAGTGGTTGAGCTTTTTTTTTTGTGAGAAGAATTGCAAGAGGTTGGGCTTCTCTGCATGCAAGAGCTTCAATAGGTAGTGATACAGCCCGGCCCAACAGCTCACTTCACGGGCTACATGGGCCTTGAAATGACTACAGCCTGAACCCATCGAAAACGTAGTCCAGACCGAAACCCTGAACACTGCCGCCCCCACGTCGCCGGCAACCGCGACAGAGCAGTCGCCGCCGCCACCATGGCTCTCCTCCTCAAGCGCAACCACCACCTCTCCACCACCTCCCGCCTCCTTCTCCGCCGCCTATGCACCACCGAGGCCACCACAGAGCCGGCGCCCGCCTCGCCTCCGCCACCGGCTCCCGACTCGCCTCCCCCCATGACGCCCTCGGAAGCCAAGCTCCTGGACTCGCTCCACGCGGCGATCCTCGACCACAGCCGCGCCCACCCGTCGACTACGCTCCCGGCCTCGCCGCCATTCGAGCCCCTCGCCGCGTTCTCTTCCACCCTCGACGGCCTCCTCCCTTCCCCGCCCGCTCCGCACCTCGCGCTCCAGCTCCTCGGCCGCCTCCTCGCGCTCCGCCGCGGCGTCCCGTTCCCGGAGGCCCTCACGTTCTTCCACCACGTCCTCCCGTCGCTTCCCGCCGACTCGCTCCCGGCGCTCTACGCCGCTATGATCGACCTGCTCGCGAAGCACCACCACTTCCCGCTCGCCCGACACCTGCTCGACGAAATGCGCGAGCGCTCCATCCCCGTCTCGTCGCAGGTCATCCTCGCCATAATCCGCCGGTACGTCCGGGCGGGGATGTCTGCCGAGGCTTCCGAGCTGTTCCGTCGCATGGAGGAGTATGGCGCCGGGGTCCCCGACCCTGCGGTGCTCGCCTCTCTCCTTGGCGCGCTGTCCAAGAAGCGCCTCGCCAGTGAGGCCCAGGCTCTGTTCGACAGCTACAAGTCGGTATTTCCTCCTGATGTAGTGCTCTACACGACCCTGGTGCATGCCTGGTGTCGGGCCGGGTGTCTCGACAAAGCAGAGCAGGTGTTCGCTGAGATGCAGCAGGCGGGGATCATGCCGAACGTGTACACCTACACTTCTGTGATTGATGCCATGTACCGCGCGGGGCAGGTGCCCCGTGCGCAGGAGCTCCTCTGCCAGATGATTGACACCGGGTGTCCGCCAAACACTGCGACCTTCAACGCCATCATGCGGGCTCATGTCAAGGCCGGGCGTTCTGAGCAGGTGCTGCAGGTGCACAACCAGATGCGGCAGCTTGGTTGTGATCCGGACATTATCACATACAATTTCTTGATGGAGACACATTGTGGGAAAGGGCAGAGCAACCTTGACGCAGCGATGAAAGTGCTTGCCAAGATGATTGCCAAGGGGTGTATTCCTGACTGCCACACGTTCAATCCCATGCTGAAGCTGGTCCTGGGGACCGGCAATGTAGAGGCTGCACGAAAGTTGTATGAACGGATGCAGGAGCTGCAGTGCAAGCCGAATGTGGTGACTTATAATCTGCTTATGAAGTTGTTCAATAAGGAGAAGTCGATGGACATGGTGCTGAGGATAAAGAAGGACATGGATGCACAAGGTGTGGAGCCAAACGTGAACACCTACGGAGCTTTAATCGAGTCATTCTGTGGGAGGGGAAACTGGAGGCGCGCTCATGCGACGCTGAGGGAAATGGTTGAGGAGAAATCTTTGAAACCCACGAAGCCAGTGTATGATATGGTGCTGATGCTGCTGAGGAAGGCCGGTCAGCTCAGGAAGCACGAAGAGCTTGTGGAAGCAATGGCTGACAGGGGCTTCATCAAGCGCCCATCAGAGGATGCGTTGTGGAATGCAGTAGCTGCTTCCTAAACATTTTTTCCCATATGATCCAAAAGGACCGGGAAGTTTCAGCTATCAGCATGATAATGGAACGACGTAGTATCAGCATCCAGTGCAGAAACAAAGAGAATATGAGGTTCTGCTGCCGCCTAATGCTAGCAGCAGCTAAGGAGCTAGAAGATTTGAGTAAACATAAATGACAGCATAAATTTGTAGAACAGCACTTACTGCTGCAAATAGAGGGCCAGGCACATCAGGCAAACAACATTGATCAGGCACATCAACTTCACCAGCAGCTACAGGCACCATGTTTTCTGCTCGCTTCCTGAAGTTTATTTGCTAGACTGTTATTGATGTGCAATCTTATAGGAGTGGTATTTTTTTAAAAGCTGGTGTGTTGTATCCTAGTATCACATAGAGTAATACTGTCTCCTTAGTAACACTGATAGAAATTGGTGTTTCGAATTCCTACACTGCAAAATTTGAAATATTTCTCGTCTTCAGTCAGACGATGACATTGCCTTTCGGCCGGCAGTATCTGCTTCCTGATGTTTACTAGTATGTCTTACTAGACTGTTATTGAAGTGCAATCTGGTAAGATTATTATTTGTTATATGTTGTATTCCCTCGTCGAGAAATAATGCTTCCTTGATTGATACTACAGGAGAGAGGGCTGCAGTTCTGAACTCTCAACAGTAGCCACAGATGTTTATAAACCTCTTGGTGTCAATCATCGAATGACCGTACCTGATTAATTAGCCGGTTCTTCCTTCTTCTGGCATGTTTTGGAAAGCTGTACTACACTGATTCGGCGAAGCAAATCATCCACCCACTGTACCTGATCTGATTCTTATTTCTTGGGTTGTGTCTTGGAAAGCTCAAAGCTGTAGTACTACACTAATTTGGTGGAGCAAAGCAGTACCCTGTAGGCCAGTAGAGTAGGTACCATGCAATCTGTTTGACATTTGCACAGGGCTTTAGGTTAGGATGCATCAATCTCTGATCTGGGTTGTTAGATTCTGATGATTCACGGCTTGGCATCCATCATATGTTTGAATCGGCCGACGTGCTCTGAATCGCACAGTGTACTGGAAAGGGAGACAGTCGTCCTTTGGTTTACACAAGTCCTGAGCTGCTCTAAAATTAATGCCCAATTCAATTTTACCTGCCATATGGTGATGATTTAAAGTACTACAGGAAAATTTGAGTTATCTCCTGGATAGTAGAATTCTGAGCATCCATGCCATGCTCGGTGTGAACTCGTATTGCTTCTTGCGATCTCCACTACAGCAGCAACGGTTACCTTGTAGTTCGAATAGAAGGGGGACATAGACAGCGGTCCTTGGTTTCGTATAAATTCGAGCTGCTTTGAAATCAATGCCTGGGTCAATTATTTTTACCTGCCATGCGATTGTGATTCCCGTACAAGAAAATTAATCGATCTGTCAGTCTTTATTTACCTACGTGCGTTGTTAGTTGTTACTCCTTGTTGCAGTAAGTAGGCTCGGTTCAGGACGACATGTTTGTGGTTTCTGGATCCACTCTCGCAGTGTCCATGGATCGATCCGGTGCAGTGTATCTCTAGTACGTGACTCTGCCTCGAGAACCACTTGTTCATAGATTAACGAGCGAGTGCTGGAGCCGGAGCAGCTTTTCGTGCTGCTTGTTGCAGCGGTAAACTAGGCGCAACATGTTTCGTGTCCGTTTTGTTGCAAGGTAGCCACACTTGCGTCTGCCGGGCTGACGGCATGTCGGGCTCGTAGCGTAGAATCTATCGACCACCTTTACGACTCCTGCCTGTCAGTCAGTCAGCCAGTCAGTCACGGGCTTGCTCATCACATGACGCCAGGCTGTGCACATGCGGTATAATTAAAATCACGGTCACCCCCAGCCTTCTGGATTTCGTCTCCGGAACATCGACCACGGACACGAACGAGCAACGGAGCCATTGTCCGTGCACGGGACGACGATGACAAGTCCAAGCCACGGCACGCAGGAGTACTCCACGTACGCATGCTTTCAGCTAACCCCCATTCATGCTCCTTGACGTACGCTTTGAATTGAAGCACGGCTAGTGATGTGCGCTTTCGGTTGGTCAGGGCAGGCGTGCATGGTTGATGTGTGTTGACCGGAGTGCGAAATGGTCGGTGCGTCACGTTGGATTCGGTGTGTTTTTCACCTGCCGCTGGCCGTTCCATGCGTAGGTAGTCCGGGCCGGGCTAATGACGAGGCTCGCTCGTCGCGAGAGGCATGCACATGGCGCCGCGGCGTGTTTTGGCCGGAGGCGCGCCCGTGCTCGCTCCGTGGATGTCGCCGCCTCCTCGCCGGGGGCCACACGGCATGCGCAACCGGACACCGGGAGAAATTTGTGAGCAGGATCCTTGGTTCCTTGTATGTATGCACATGATGGATGCCTTCATCTATGAATGAATCTATCCGTCGCCAATCTGTGGGCAGCACGTGAACCCTTCTCCGGCTGGCCATGGTGTGAGAAGAAAAGAGGGGAGGGGTCACCGGCTAGTGGCTATGCGTGATTGGCTCACCTGTCTACATTATACTAGCCTTTTAGATGGCCTATTTGATTGGTACTGAACAATTCAATCATCTTTTTATATATGCATGTTCGCCACCATCCCCCGTACGTACACCGCTTTGTTTGATGATGGAGCGATCGGTCGAGGTGTCTAGCTAGCTAGGCCGAGCTAGGCATATGCAGCACACTCATAATGATGGACGATACCATTGGCACGCACTGGCCTTCCCTTGCCACGACAACATAATCAAGATGGGTCACCACAATGGCTCTTTCTCTTGTCTTTTCTTCTACCAATTTTGTTGCAACAACAAAAAACAATTTTGCTAAAGCACATCTAGATGTGCAATACTTATGGCAGATGTGCAATACTTATGGCACATCTAAATGTGCAATTCCTATATCATTGATCTTACGCGGAAATTCATGTGGTTTCTTTTTTCTTTTTCTTCTTATACTTGATTGAATCATTTAGATGTGCAATAATTAGGACACATCTAAATAGACCCCAACAAAAAGTACGAAAAGCAAAAGAGTGAGTTGGAGCACCGATAGCAAACCATTGCAAAATGGTCACCCTCCAAGTGAAAACCTGTTTGGCACTACCTGATTACCGAAAAAGATTTTTGCCTCGTTATATATATAAAGCAAAGATCAACCATGGCCCAAGTACAAACGCATCCTACCACAACATATGCATATACCCAAAGCGAGATACATACGCTGAGCACAACAACACCATCCCTAGCACTATAGAGCAATCGGAGTCCTCCACCGTGAACACGCCACAACAAGAGATGAAACCGCTTATGACAAACTGTGTGCTCCAAGGCGGCGCCTTCAAGAAGGTTACGACACCAACGCGCCGCCACCGCCCGACCTGACGATCAAAGTTTCCCCTGGAGCAACACAATGGGTGATGAGAGCCACGACGACGCCTTCAAGAAGGGAACGAGTTACGCCGCCGCCGGTGCGCCCGAGGATACAACAGGTTTTTACCCCGGCCAACATTCACCGCCACTGAACGCCACACCCACGACGACCACGTCACCCCACACGGTCATGGCCACCGGGCAGCACCGATCCACGGGCTCTGCCCAAGAGCACCGCGGAGCCACCACCAAGGCCGCCGCCCCGGCCTCCAAGACCTTGATACCACCTCACCTGAGGCCCGTTGCTACCCCAACCGAAGAAACGAGCGGAAAGGACCCACCTTTCGCACCCCTGGGTGGCCCCTAGCAGCAAGACCCCGGGCCAAAACTAGCCTCCATCGACTCGTCCAACGGCACCGGGCGCGAGACAAGGTCGGTCCTGCTGCCGGGCGTGAGACGGGGTCGGTCCTGCTGCAGGGCGCGAGACGGGGTCGGTCCTGCTGCCGGGTGCGAGACGGGCGATGGATCGCAACTAGGGGAGGACCTGCCCTTCGACGAAGGAAACATACGGACGACGAGGGAGAGGGATCGCAAGTCGAAACGGACCACCTACAAACGAGTCGACGCTGAAAAACCAGCCGCCGCCGCAGCCGGCCCGCCGAACTGTCGTGATGCCACCATGGCGACAGGAAGCCGCCAAAGAGGGCTGAGCCACCTCGCCGCCGCAGCCCACAACCGGAGCGGCAGCCACGCAGGGCCGATGCCCCAACCCGTGCCGCCCGCCGGAAACAAAGCGTCAGATCCGACCGGCATGCTCCACCACCACCGTCACCAAGTCGCCAGCGTCGAGCTCCCACCATAGGCACGGGCGGATCTCGACCAGCCCCACAGCGGTCGACAACACCACCCAGCCACGCGAGCACCGCAGGCGAGCGAGAGGATGGAGCCACGCCGCCCACGGCCCGCGCCGTCAAAGATGACGCCCGTGAGAATTAGACGAAGACCAACCGCGCCGCCACCACCTTCTCGCGCACCACCTGCCACTGCGCCGCCTGATGCACCGCGGCACCCATCATGGCGGAAGCGTGCTGCCGTGCCGTGGCGCCCGTCGCCTGCACCGCGCCCAAGCCGGAGGAAGACACCCCGCACCGGCCCTGTCTTGCGAGAGGTCGAGGTCTCCCCGCCGCCGCCGGCTGCGGGCGGGCTTTGCCCGGCCGAGCCCAGGGCAACAGCGAGGGACGAGAGAGAGGAGGGTTGGGGAACCCGGCAGCGGCGGGCTAGGGTTTTCTCCCGGCCGCCGCGTGGGACAACCTGGGAGGAGGAGAGGGGAGGGACTAATGTTGTTTTTTGCACTACCTGATTTACCATAGAACGATTGTTCTACAGTGTGTGGATTAGAAAAAATTGTTGCACTGCCGACGATGAAGTTACTTTGATCCTGGATACTAGGTTATATGCATCGAAAGTGTGATGAATACACGAACAAATGACCTCGCCGAACAACTTCAGCAGAACCGTAAAGAATAGACACATGAGATAACAACAGGTCGAAACTGCCTTCGATCTGGTCACATCGCCTGCTTCTGTCGTACTAAGAAGCCTGTCCACCAAGCTTCGCCGCCCCAATGTCATGCTCCACCGCCTCCATCCATCGGTGATGTCTCCATGACAGACGTGTAGTTCCAGTTTGTCTTGGCTCAGCAAGTCGGGTTGGCGGAGGAGACCGAGCTGCTTCGCACTGAGCTTCATGACTGCCTCGCGCGAGTTGGGAGTGTTTTGGTAAGGGCGGAGGCCGCTCTCGCCAAACTTGAGGTGGTGCCAAATGTGTCTTCGCTGCCTGAGCTTCAGATTGGGGTTGCCCCTGATTTATCCCCGTCGCCTAAGATCCTGGTTGGTTCTGTCGATGGGGAAGTAGGCATGTATGGAGATCTCTCCCCTCATGCTACATCTTGTCGGTTGTCGTTACCTGTCGTGTCGATGGCTTCTAGGAGTGAAGCCGTTGTCGAGGTTGTGGCTCCGGTGCTGCAGATTATGCCTGAGTTGCAGAAGCTTTGTGGGGAGCCCACTTTGCCTATTTCGATGGTGCTTCCTAAGGAGATGGGGTCGCTCGGAGGGGACTTGGCGATGCCGACTGCCACCTCACCATTGTCGTTCGAGCCCAGTCAGCCAATCACCTCTATGGACCGTGGAGGTTTGGACGTTGCTATTTCTCTCTCACCAGAGGTTGTTGCCCAGGTGGCGTCTGTGGGTGCCGAGGTTGATGAGATAGGTGCTTTGGCAGCTAATTCTGAGGCGCAAAGCCTATTCGGTCGCCCATCTTTGACCGTGACGCTATATTGGCACGTACTGACGAGGTGGTCTTCGTGAAAAAGCTTGACCATTTGCTCGCCTCCTTGGAGGCAACTTGTCCTGGGTCTCGCAATGTGATTGCTTGCCTCCTAGTGGATGAGGTTTCTACAGGCAAAATAAAGAAGGTGAAGAAGGCTCTCAAGAGCATAGGCAAGAAGAGTGGCGCCATTGATAAGGTGTCTGTGGCTACTTAATGGAGGATACCTAGTCTCTTCGACCTCCATCTCCGACTGGCTCGTCTCCATAGATTTCTTGGTGTCTGATGTATTCAACATTGGTTTTGTTGAGGGTTTGTTTGCGACATAGAAGCGCCAGGGTTCGTGGTTGTTGCGTTTTATGTATGTTTGTCGGGTTAACCGTGAGGTCATGGAGTTTCTTTCTTAGCGAGTAGTCCGCTTGTGATCTATATGTATCGGTTTTCACCCAGTTTTCCGTTAATTAACCAGGCAATTCTCTTCTTCTTAATTAATCGATGAGGCAAATCTTTTGCCTCCGTTTCAAAAAAAGGAAACTAACCTACCTGAGATAAAGAAAGCAATAGCGACGATTCTCGTCGGGATTTATTTGGTTTGCATGTATCATTTGCGATATGAGTTCAGTATATACTACGTCTCCTACTTGTACACGGATACACCATCATATGTACACTGCACATACATATACATATACGATAGTGGCACGTGTCATCGACAACTATGAAGTCTAGAGTTTACGCAGAGAGTGTGTAACAATTATTTGTAACAGCCCCGATCTAGACGAGGATTAGGAGGGAAGAATTGCAGGGAAAGGGATCTAGGAGGAAGGGGAAGGAGGCCGGTAGGAGAAGAACAACTTCTCGATCTGTTTAGTTGATAGTTTATCGATGCCCCTCTCACACACAGCTGTGAGTCTTAAGTGTTGGGGAATGTAGTAATTTCAAAAAAAATCCTACGCACACGCAAGATCATGGTGATGCATAGCAACGAGAGGGGAGAGTATTGTCCCCGTACCCTCATAGACCAAAAGCGGAAGCGTTAGCACAACGCGGTTGATGTAGTCGTACGTCTTCACGTTCCGACCGATCCAAGTACCGAACATACGGCACCTCTGAGTTCAGCACACGTTCAGCTCGATGACGTCCCACGAACTCCGATCCAGCAGAGCATTGTGGGAGAGTTCCGTCAGCACGACGGCGTGATGACGGTGTTGATGATGCTACCGACGCAGGGCTTCGCCTAAGCACCGCTACGATATTACCGAGGTGAAATATGGTGGAGTGGGGCACCGCACACAACTAAGAGATCAATGATCAATTGTTGTGTCTAGAGGTGCTCCCCTGCCCCCGTATATAAAGGATCAAGGGGGAGGGGCGGCCGGCCAGGAGGAGCCGCGCCAAGGACTCCCTCTTTTCCTAGATGGAGTAGGAGGGGGAAAGGAAGGGAGAGAGGAGAGGAAGGAAAGGGGGGCGCCGCCCCCTCCTTGTCCAATTCGGACTAGAGGGGGAGGGGGTGCGCGGCCTTCCCTGGCCTCCCCTCCTCTTCTCCACTAGGGCCCATGAGGCCCACTAAACCCCCCGGTACTCCGGTATATGCCCGAAACCTTCCGAAACCATTCCGGTGTCCGAACATAGTCATCCAATATATCGATCTTTACGTATCGACCATTTCGAGACTCCTCGTCATGTCTGTGATCATATCCGGGACTCCGAACTACCTTCAGTACATCAAAACACAAAAACTCATAATACCGATCGTCACCAAACTTTAAGCGTACGGACCCTACGGGTTCGAGAACTATGTAGACATGAGCGAGACACGTTTCCAGTCAATAACCAATAGAGGAACCTGGATGCTCATATTGGCTCCTACATATTCTACGAAGATCTTTATCGGTCAAACCGCATAACAACATACGTTGTTCCCTTTGTCATCGGTATGTTACTTGCCCGAGATTCGATCGTCGGTATCTCAATACCTAGTTCAATCTCATTACCGGCAAGTCTCTTTACTCGTTACGTAATGCATCATCCCGCAACTAACTCATTAGCTACATTGCTTGCAAGGCTTATGGTGATGTGCATTACCGAGAGGGCCCAGAGATACCTCTCTGACAACCAGAGTGACAAATCCTAATCTCAAAATACGCCAACTCAACATGTACCTTCAGAGACACCTATAGAGCTCCTTTATAATTACCCAGTTACGTTGTGACATTTGGTAGCACACAAAGTGTTCCTCCGGTAAACGGGAGTTGCATAATCTCATAGTCATAGGAACATGTATAAGTCATGAAAAAAGCAATAGCAACATACTAAACGATCAAGTGCTAAGCTAATGGAATGGGTCAAGTCAATCACATAATTCTCCTAATGATGTGATCCCGTTAATCAAATGACAACTCATGTCTATGGCTAGGAATCACAACCATCTTTGATCAACGAGCTAGTCAGGTAGAGGCATACTAGTTACACTATGTTTGTCTATGTATTCACACATGTATCATGTTTCCAGTTAATACAATTATAGCATGAATAATAAACATTTATCATGATATGAGGAAATAAATAATAACTTTATTATTGCCTCTAGGGCATATTTTCTTCAGTCTCCCACTTGCACTAGAATCAATAATCTAGATTACACAGTAATGATTCTAACACCCATGGAGCCTTGGTGCTGATCATGTTTTGCTCATGGAAGAGGCTTAGTCAATGGGTATGCAACATTCAGATCCATATGTATCTTGCAAATCTCTATGTCTCCCACCTAGACTTGGTCCCGGATGGAATTGAAGCGTCTCTTGATGTGCTTGGTTCTCTTGTGAAATCTGGATTCGTTTGCCAAGGCAATTGCACCAGTATTGTCACAAAAGATTTTCATTGGAGCCGATGCACTAGGTATGACACCTAGATCGGATATGAACTCCTTCATCTGGACTCCTTCATTTGATGCTTCGGAAGCAGCTATGTACTCCGCTTCACATGTAGATCCTGCCACGACGCTTTGTTTAGAACTGCACCAACTGACAGCTCCACCGTTCAATATAAACATGTATCCGGTTTGTGATTTAGAATCGTCCGGATCAGGGTCAAAGCTTGCATCGATGTAACCATTTACGACTAGCTCTTTGTCACCTCCATAAACGAGAAACATATCCTTAGTCCTTTTCAGGTATTTCAGAATATTCTTGACCGCTGTCCAGTGATCCACTCCTGGATTACTTTGGTACCTCCCTGCTAAGCTAATAGCTAGGCACACATCAGGTCTGGTACACAGCATTGCATACATGATAGAGCCTATGGCTGAAGCATAGGGAACATCTTTCATTTTCTCTCTATCTTCTGCAGTGGCCGAGCATAGAGTCTGACTCAACTTCACACCTTGTAATATAGGCAAGAACCCTTTCTTTGCTTGATCCATTTTGAACTTTTTCAAAACTTTATCAAGGTATGTGATTTGTGAAAGTCCAATTAAGCGTCTTGATCTATCTCTATAGATCTTGATGCCCAATATATAAGCAGCTTCACCGAGGTCTTTCATTGAAAAACGTTTATTCAAGTATCCTTTTATGCTATCCAAAAATTCTATATCATTTCCAATCAACAATATGTCATCTACATATAATATCAGAAATGCTACAGAGCTCCCACTCACTTTCTTGTAAATACAGGCTTTTCCAAAAGTCTGTATAAAACCATATGCTTTTATCACACTATCAAAACATTTATTCCAACTCCGAGAGGCTTGCACCAGTCCATAAATGGATTGTTGGAGCTTCACACTTTGTTAGCACCTTTTGGATCGACAAAACCTTCTGGTTGCATCATATACAACTCTTCTTCTAGAAATCCATTCAGGAATGCAGTTTTGACATCCATTTGCCATATTTCATAATCATAAAATGCGGCAATTGCTAACATGATTCAGACAGACTTAAGCATCGCTACGGGTGAGAAAGTGTCATCGTAGTCAACCCCTTGAACTTGTCGAAAACCTTTCACAACAAGTCGAGCTTTGTAGACAGTAACATTACCATCAGCGTCAGTCTTCTTCTTGAAGATCCATTTATTTTCGATGGCTTGCCGATCATCGGGCAAGTCAATCAAAGTCCATACTTTGTTCTCATACATGGATCCCATCTCAGATTTCATGGCCTCAAGCCATTTTGCGTTATCTGGGCTCATCATCGCTTCCTCATAGTTCGTAGGTTCGCTATGGTCAAGTAACATGACCTCCAGAATAGGATTACCATACCACTCTGGTGCGGATCTTACTCTGGTTGACCTACGAGGTTCGGTAGTAACTTGATCTAAAGTTTCATGATCAATATCATTAGCTTCCTCACTAATTGGTGTAGGCGTCACAGGAACCGGTTTCCGTGATGAACTATTTTCCAATAAGGGAGCAGGTACAGTTACCTCATCAAGTTCTACTTTCCTCCCACTCACTTCTTTTGAGAGAAACTCCTTCTCTAAAAAGGATCCAAATTTAGCAACAAAAGTTTTGCCTTCGGATCTGTGATAGAAGGTGTACCCAATAGTCTCCTTTGGGTATCCAATGAAGACACATTTCTCCGATTTGGGTTCGAGCTTATAAGGTTGAAGTTTTTTCACATAAGCATCGCAGCCCCAAACTTTAAGAAACGACAACTTTGGTTTCTTGCCAAACCACAATTCATAAGGCGTCGTCTCAACGGATTTTGATGGTGCCCTATTTAACGTGAATGCAGCCGTCTCTAAAGCATAACCCCAAAACGATAGCGGTAAATCAGTAAGAGACATCATTGATCGCACCATATCTAGTAAAGTACGATTACGACGTTCGGACACACCATTACGTTGTGGTGTTCCGGGTGGCATGAGTTGCGAAACTATTCCACATTGTTTCAAATGTAGACCAAACTCGTAACTCAAATATTCTCCTCCATGATCAAATAGCAGAAATTTTATTTTCTTGTTACGATGATTTTCAACTTCACTCTGAAATTCTTTGAACTTTTCAAATGTTTCAGACTTATGTTTCATCAAGTAGATATACCCATATCTGCTCAAATCATCTGTGAAGGTGAGAAAATAACGATATCCACCGCGAGCCTCAATGTTCATTGGACCACACACATCAGTATGTATGATTTCCAATAAATCTGTTGCTCGCTCCATAGTTCCAAAGAACAGCGTTTTAGTCATCTTGCCCATGAGGCACGGTTCACAAGTACCAAGTGATTCATAATCAAGTGATTCCAAAAGACATCAGTATGGACTTTCTTCATGCGCTTTACACCAATATGACCCAAACGGCAGTGCCACAAATAAGTTGCACTATCATTATCAACTCTACATCTTTTGGCTTCAACATTATGAATATGTGTATCACTACTATCGAGATTCAATAAAAATAGACCACTCTTCAAGGGTGCATGACCATAAAAGATATTACTCATATAAATAGAACAACCATTATTCTCTGATTTAAATGAATAACCGTCTCGCATCAAACAAGATCCAGATATAATGTTCATGCTTAACGCTGGCACCAAATAACAATTATTTAGGTCTAAAACTAATCCCGAAGGTAGATGTAGAGGTAGCGTGCCGACCGCAATCACATCGACTTTGGAACCATTTTCCATGCGCATCATCACCTCGTCCTTAGCCAATCTTCGCTTAATCCGTAGTCCATGTTGTTGGTGTCAAAACCGGCGGATCTCAGGTAGGGGGTCCCGAACTGTGCGTCTAAGGCTAATGGTAACAGGAGGCTGGGACATGACGTTTACCCAGGTTCAGGCCCTCTCGATGGAGGTAATACCCTACTTCTTGCTTGATTGATCTTGATGATATGAGTATTACAAGAGTTGATCTACCACGAGATCGTAGAGGCTAAACCCTAGAAGCTAGCCTATGATTATGATTGTTCTTGTCCTACGGACTAAACCCTCTGGTTTATATAGACACCGGAGGGGGCTAGGGTTACACAGAGTCGGTTACAGAGAAGGAGATCTAATATCCAAATTGCCAAGCTTGCCTTCCACGCAAACGAGAGTCCCATCCGGACACAGGACGAAGTCTTCAATCTTGTATCTTCATAGTCCAACAGTCCGGCTGTCCGAGTACCCCCTAATCCAGGACTCCCTCAGTAGCCCCTGAACCAGGCTTCAATGATGATGAGTCCGGCGCGCAGATTGTCTTCGGCATTGCAAGGCGGGTTCCATCTCCGAATACTCCAAGGTAAATTCTGAACACAAGGATCGTGTCCGGCTCTGCAAAATAATTTCCACATACCACCGTAGAGGGCACAATACTTTATAAATCTAATCTGCTGACAACTTTTCACAGCGTGTCCTCACGCCGCGGCCTGGTTTATCACGAACCGTTCTTCCCAGCCTGCCACTACACGTATTGCAAGTCGGTTTTATTGACATGTCTTGTCGAAGCAAAGATCGTGTCCCCCTTATCGCGGGATTCTCATCAATATGGGTGTGGGTAACCCAACTACGCCAGTTGGTATAATTCCTCGATTTTAGGCAAGTCCCAAATGGTCACGCTGAGGACGCTTGGTATTGTCCCCCTTTATAGAGGGACCGAGGCCTATCCCTTTCTTCCCACGCTTGCCCCTTCCCCCACCTCGAGTTCCAACACCCAAAGCTCAAGCTTAAGCACTTCGGACCTTCAATCATGTTCGGATCCAACCTTCAAGGTCGTTGGATGACATAGGAGGACATCGAGAAGCTCAGGGAGGCCAGGTATATGACCGCCGAAATCCAGCATAGGCTACCTGCCCAAGGGCAGGTCATCCCCACTCCCGAACCCAACGAGAGCGTTGTATTTGTTTCCCACTTCCTCCAAGGCTTAGGCTTTAGTCTTGATCCCTTTGTGAGAGGGCTCATGTTCTACTACAGGCTAGATTTTCACGATCTAGCTCTAGATTCCATCCTTCATATCTCGTCGTTTATCGTCGCGTGCGAAGCCTTCCTCCACATCACCCCACACTTCAGTCTATGGCTCAAGACCTTCAACGTAAAGCCGAAGGTGATCGATGGGCGACACACGAAGTGCGGAGGCGCTATAATAAGCAAAAGCACCGATGCCCCATGGCCAGAGGGTTCCTTACCGGAGGTGTCCGACTTATGGCAGTGGAGGTGGTTCTATATCACTGCTCCCTGAGGCACAAGGTGGGCGGCCGCCCCTGCCTTCTGCTCGGGCCCGCTGCCTCAACTAGCGTCATGGGTCAACGGGGGCCTGCTAAAGACGTAACGACACTGCAGAGCCGCATTCGGGATCTTCTTGAGAGGGATGTCAACCTCATCAAAGTAATTCAGGTAATGCTAGTCCGACGGGTCCTGCCATGCAAACATCGACCTCTCCGGATGTGGGAGTTCAACCCAGAAGGACCATGAACTATTCAACAATTCTTCGACATGACGCTCGAATGGATGTATCGGCTATTCTTTGGATCACGAATAAAGTGTCCGGACACCACCGAGGATGTGGGCTTGAACTGCAATCGTCCAGATACCCAAGTAAGTAATTCTGCAACCGAACATGTTGTTTATGTTTATTATAACATTATTCTAAAAACTATCCGCGGCCAGGATTGGCTAAATAAGGCGGAGAGGGTCAGGTGTCCGGCCCCTCTTCCCGAAGGCTTGCCGAATCCTGCATTAACCAGGATGCTTAAACGCGCTCCATATCAAGTGTCGTCGGGAAAGGATGAAGGGAAGAGTAGAGAAACTGAAAGCGAGCTTCCTACATTGCACATCCAAACCGGGGGGATTAATGTCTCTGGAGGATAATCGGGGAGGTGAATCTAAAAATCCCTTCCCCCGTGGGAAGAAAAGGGCCGCCTCCAAAGACTTGGAAACGAAGGTGCCTAAACAAGGGAAGAAAACTTCGCCTGGGGGCCCTGCCCCGAGGGGCATCCTTACCGCACAGTGCCCGCAAACGGGCCAGCCCTCTACCGAGATGTAAGTGAATCAAAAGTATTTTGGTAAATATATCCTGTTTTTCCTCTAAGAATAATAACCAAGATCTATCTCTTGTAGTCCGGCTCGTAGCCCTTCTCGACAGAGTTCGTCTTCGGGGGATCTTCTTCCGGGCAAATAGGGCGACCCCGAGGTGTCTTCATGGAGGATCTCGAGGTGTCTTCATGGAGGATCTTCTTTCGGCTCGTAGGCAAGAGTGAAACTCCACTTGCCTCCCCACCCCATGGGGCGGGCGAACCTGAGGTGTCTTCATGGAGGATCTCTCTCGATCCGTCAAGGCCAGGAGTTAACATTTCGGCCGCCCGAAGCCCAGAGTGTTCGGCTCCCAAGGAGGGCAATAGGAAGAGTCCGGGTCTGTCCGACACTCAGTCGGACACGCTGATGGGCCTCCTTGGGCGAGCGGCTATCTCAGAGGCGCACCGTAGTTTATTAGGTATGGTGTTTGAGAGGATTTCATCCGCCAAGAGTGGGTTGAATGAAGCTTTTACAAGCCTACTCAAAGGCTTTGAGGTATGCAAAGTAATATACAAACTTTCGGCTGTACTGCACACGCTAGGTGTGCTTCGTATAGATAGTAGCCCCTGAGACTCTGGTTGCCAGCCCGAGGCGGCAAACGGAGGATCATACTTCCAAGTAATGACCGCGCTGCATTATGTGCAGATGGCAAAGGGACCGGTGGCTGATCAGACTGCTGAATTTGCCGAATTGAAGCGACAGCTTGATGTGGCGGATGCCGACATCGCGCTTGTGAACAAGCGTCTTGACGAGGCACAGGGTACGTGCTTTGGTTTTTTTATGAATTGTCAGTACATATTAACAGGAGCATGATGCTAGTATCTATAATATGATGTGGCTACAGATGGAGCTGCTGCCATGGAGGCCCTTTGGGCGGAACTTGCCCTAGCCAAGGAACAAGCCAGGATAAGCAATGCGGCCGCCCTAAAGGTTGCCGAAGAGTTAAGAGCCGAACATGCTGCTCATCGCCGTAGCAAAGATAAGATAGCCGAGATGGCTGTGGAGCTAAAAGATGTCACCGACCGATACAAGCTCCTTGAAAAGGAGAGTCAAGTGAAAGCGGCTGACCTGAAGAAGGCCTTGGGGGCAGCCAAGGAAACACGCTCTAAAATCAGAGTTGCACGGGAGGAGCTTCGACAAGCCGGAGATATCACGGCTGGGAAGCCCTTTTTATTGCGGATGAAGTTTGGAGATCCAAAGTATGCCCCTTTGTATTAGCTATGGAGTGCTGCAGACGCGTATGTGGACCTGGCGAAAAGTACTGCTGATGCAACCAAGTTTTTCAAAGACCAGAAAGATAATGAGGTGGAAAGGTTATTCTGGTCGCAGTTCAGTTCCCCGACGCGTCCGCTGCCGTTGAATGAAAGGATGACCGCATGGGCCGAGCTCCATAGGCTATCCGGACTTGCCATGAGGACTGTGGTAGACCATCTTTGGCCGAGGGGACCAAGGGCGGATAGTTATTTTGGTTTAGTGCAACAATTCCTTGGCGTTGTGCCGCGTATCGACGCTGTGAAGAGGTCGGTGTGCATAGAGGGTGCGCGGATGGCTCTTGCCCGTGTTAAAACATACTGGGCAGATATGGAGGCCACCGATATTGCAGCCCGGGGTCCGGCGGGAGGATAGGATCCGGCCGAGCACTATTTTGAGCAAGTCCTAGAAGGCGCCCGTGTAATAGAGGCTCAGTGCTCGAAGAGTATTATGTTCGAGTGACAAATATCTCGATTGTAAAGACAATGCTATTTTAATTATAAAGGCTGTGTTTATACTTTTACCCAAAAGTATTGTAGTGCCTCCCGTGCGGCCGTTTATGTATGTATATAACCTGAAAGTTTACAGTAGTTGGCTTCAGCCCCCATGCATATAATGTGGGGGTGTTCGTAAAATGCGCGTAATCACACTTGATCCAATGTCTTGGTCCATTAAGGGGTGATCGCACGTCGAACTAGGCAACCGGACTATATAGCTTTAACACTTTCACTTAGCCATAGGAGTTTGACGGTGGGGCTACTATATAGCCCCTGGTACTTCCGCGTTCATCCGAATACGGTGTGCGTATGTACATGACCGAGAAACGGTCCTTCTTTAATGCGGAGGAATCCCGAAGGTTCCACTAAGTCATCGAGTGGTTGACCAGTCTCTCGCTGTATCATGACAGTTAGTTTTCGGCTTTCTCTACTGAGGTGCTCATCCGGAATAACCAGGGCACAATCGCAGTAGTTCTCCTTTGGCCGCCTTAGCCGATAAAATGGAACGTAAGGTAGCAAACCCAGGAGCCGGGCAAACCCAACATTTGACCAAAGACATGATTCAGAGCTGATGCATATAAGGCCAAACTCGCGACGCCGAACACTCCCGAAGGTATTCAGACTTTGTAACATATACTGGGCTGAGTAACGCCCTCGATAATGAACCCAGAATTTCCAGGTACGTGCATTAATCTGTCATGGTGAAATGCCAATAACGCCAGTACCCCTTATGGGTGTATTAAGTACCCATGGGATGTCAAGCAACAAGAGACATTAAAGAAGGTTTACGCAGGGGCTTAATCTAAAGAGAAACCTTTGAGCGGGGCCTGCTGCACGTCTGCGCCTTTGTCTCTGTTGTGCCGTATCCTAGAAGGGTGTCGCACGATTGGTATCTGTAAAAAAGGAAAACTCGGGTAAAAGAGTCTAGTATAATCGTGCGAGAAGTTGGTTATTCTCAATGAATCATGAAAATGCAATATATTGTTATATTAATAGGGTCAAGCCAAACTGTGGGCTTTGTTACATGTTTGCAGCCCCTAGCACCAGCTATGGGGGTATATCTATAGACCCCAGCTCAGGTTTATCTGGGCTACTACCACCAGTGGTGCACCGGACTCGCCTAACAGTGTCCGTGGTCTTGACGACCGATCATGTATTCTAGTTGGAGAGGCCGCTTAGTGTTCGGCTGCTAGAGCCGCCACATATTCTTCCGCATGTAAGGAATGCTGTGTGTTTCCATTAACTGTGATGACGCCACGTGGACCGGGCATCTTGAGTTTTAGGTAGGCGTAGTGCAGGATTGTGTTGAAGCGAGCGAAGGTCGCTCTTCCGAGTAGTGCATGAGAGCCGCTCCAGAATGGAGCAATGTCGAAGATTAATTCTTCACTTCTGAAGTTGTCGGGAGAACCGAATATAACCTCTAATACGAGGGAGCCCGTGCAGCAGGCCTCAACGCCTGGTATTACTCCTTTAAAGGTAGTGTTACGTTGGCTGATTCTTGACGGGTCTATCCCCATCTTGCCGACAGTGTCCTGATATATCAGATTAAGACTATTGCCGCCGTCCATAAGGACTCGAGTGAGATGGTATCCATCAATGATTGGGTCGAGCACCAAGGCAGCCGATCCTCCATGCCGGATACTAGTCGGATGATCCCTGCGATCAAAAGTGATCGGACAAACCGACCAAGGGTTGAATTTGGGGGCGCCGGGCTCTACGGCGTATACGTCTCTGAGTGTGCGTTTGCGCCTTCTCTTTGGTATATGAGTTGCATAGATCATATTCACTGTTTTGACTTCTAGTGGGAATTTTTCCTGTCCCCTAGTGTTCGGCTGGCGAGGCTCATCCTCGTCCTCACTTGGCGTCTCCCTTCCTTTGTGCTCGGCGTTTAGCTTGCCGGCCTGCTTGAAGACCCAACATTCTCTGTGAGTGTGGCTTGCGGGTTTTTCGGGGGTGCCATGAATTTGACATAATCTGTCCAGGACCTTGTTCAGGCTGGATGGTCCATCTTTGCTGCCTTTAAATGGCTTCTTCCATTGACCGGATCGAGAGCCCCTGAATCCGGTGTTGACCGCCGTGTTGTCTGTACTATCTTCATTGTTTCGATGCTTGTTTTTATTGCGTCGTGGCTTCCCGTTGCCATCCCTAATTTCGGATGTGCCTGGGTCGCTGGTGCCTCTACAGGCCAACCAACTGTCCTCACCCGTGCAAAAGCGGGTCATAAGGCTTGTTAGGGCTGCCATTATCCTTGGCTTTTCTTGGCCGAGGTGTCTGGCGAGCCATTCGTCACGGATACTGTGCTTGAAGGCCACTAAGGCTTCGGCATCCGGACAATCAACAATTTGATTCTTCTTAGTGAGAAATTTGTTCCAAAGCTTACGGGCTGACTCTCCGGGTTGTTGTATTATGTGACTTAAATCGTCTGCATCCGTAGGTCGGACATAGGTCCCTTGAAAATTGGCCCTGAAAGCATCCTCAAGTTCCTCCCAACTTCCAATTGAGTTTTTGGGGAAGGCTTTTCAACCAATGTCGAGCTGGTCCTTTCAACTTGAGGGGCAGATATTTAATGGCGTGGAGATCATCTCCGCGAGCCATGTGGGTATGAAGGATAAAGTCCTCAATCCAGACCCCAGGGTCTGTTGTTTCGTCGTATGCCTCTATATTCACGGGTTTGAATCCCTGTGGAAATTCACGATCCAGTACTTCATCGGTGAAGCACAGGGGGTGTGCTGCGCCCCTGTAATTGGACGTGTCGTGGCATGCTATCAACGATTGTTGTGTTCGGGGTTGATTCCGAACTGGTATTCGATCAATATGATCATTTTGGTGGCTATGATCTTGCACTGGAGCACGTCCTCTAGATCCATAGATGGACCTGGTCGCACCAGCCTTTTTGTCCAGGAGCTCACGTAAATCGTGTGATGGCTTGTGTGCAGCATCAGTAGTCGCTCTGTCACGGCCACGAGGTGGTCGGGCAGGCTGATCGGCCGTATTATTCTTCGGCGGAATGGGCTCTATGGCCTCGTCGTCGAATTCAGGCAGCAGCTTGCGCTTTGGGTAGCTCTTTGTGTGGCGATCATCGCCATATTTTTCTTCAGTGTCTAGCACTTTGTTCCATCTGCGGTTGAGCGTATCCTGCGCGGCCTTAAGCCTTTGCTTCTGCTTCTTCAGGCTCCTCGCGGTGCCCATAAGCCTTCTGTGGAGGTTCTCTTGTTCCAAATGTGTTTTCGGGATGATGAATGCATCGTCATCCGGACTGTCCTCCTCTCCGGAGGCAGGTTGATGAGTTTTACCCTTGGGATCACCGTGATCGGGCGTCTGCTCCGGGCTATGTTCGGCGTGCCCTGGCTCATCCTACTCCATCGCTGGGTTCATGGGGTCGTTGTTGCCTTTGGAGTCGACCGGGGTGTCAATTTTTCTTGCGTTGTTATCGCTATTTTTACTGTGGCTAGACTTAGGGCGGCGCCTGCGCTGTCGCTTTGGTTTCTGCCCGGGGGAATTACCCTCCGTTGCGTCCTTTTTGTCGCCGTTGTTCTCCTTGGGCGTGTCCACCATGTATATATCATATGATGAAATGGCTGTCCAGCGCCCCGTGGGCGGTGGTTCTAGATCATCTCCCACATTGACGTCCATGTCGTCGATGTCTTCGGAGTTGAAGTCAAGCGTGTTGGTTAAGTCATCGACGGTGGCTATTAAGTGGGTGGTGGGTGGGTAATGAATTTCTTCGTCATCCGCTTCCCACTCGAGCTGGACATAGTTCGGCCAAGAGTCTCCTGATAAAGAGAGAGACCTTAATGAATTTAGCACGTCACCGAAGGGTGAGTGCTGAAAGATATCCGCGGCGGTAAACTCCATGATCGGTGCCCAATCAGATTTGATGGGCACAGATGACGCGGTCCGGAACCTACAACTGGAGACAAGTCCGGGGGTCCGGTGACACAGATTTCCTTCGAGGTGGAGTCTGTGTTCGGCTCCAACGCTGATGAGTGTGCGGCCTCCGTGGCGGGGTCCATCCACCCGTCCTCGGATGGCACGATCTGCTCCAGATTGAAGTCCGGAGCTGCAGCAAGTGCGATATCCCGAATACTGTCCGATGGCAGATCTAAGTCATGCTCGTCGTGATCGTTCGGCGCTCCTGACGCGGGCTTGAACCCGTCGAAGATCAAGTCTCCGCAGATGTCGGTTGTGTAGTTCAAGTTTCCGAACCTGACCTGATGGCTAGGGGCATAGCTGTCGATTTGCTCCAGATGGCCAAGCGAGTTGGCCCGCAGTGCAAAGCCGCCAAATATGAAGATCTGTCTGGGGAGAAAAGTCTCACCCTGGACCGTATCGTTGTTGATGATTGAAGGAGCCAACAAGCCTTATCGCGACGACACAGAGGAACTCTCAATTAAAGCACCAATGTCGGTGTCAAAACCAGCGGATCTCGGGTAGGGGGTCCCGAACTGTGTGTCTAAGGCTAATGGTTACAGGAGGCTGGGGACATGATGTTTACCCAGGTTCGGGCCCTCTCGATGGAGGTAATACCCTACTTCCTACTTGATTGATCTTGATGATATGAGTATTACAAGAGTTGATCTACCACGAGATCGTAGAGGCTAAACCCTAGAAGCTAGCCTATGATTATGATTGTTCTTGTCCTACGGACTAAACCCTCTGATTTATATAGACACTGGAGGGGGCTAGGGTTACACAGATTCGGTTACAGAGAAGGAGATCTGATATCTGAATCGCCAAGCTTGCCTTCCACGCAAAGGAGAGTCCCATCCGGACACAGGACGAAGTCTTCAATCTTGTATCTTCATAGTCCAATAGACCGGCCAAAGTATATAGTCCGGCTGTCCGAGTACCCCCTAATCCAGGACTCCTTCACCTGTTTCGAGTTGCAAATATTAGCAACAGAACCAGTATCAAATACCCAGGTGCTACTGCAAGCATTAGTAAGGTACACATCAATAACATGTATATCACATATACCTTTGTTCACCTTGCCATCCTTCTTATCTGCCAAATACTTGGGGCAGTTCCGCTTCGAGTGACCAGTCCCTTTGCAGTAGATGCACTCAGTCTCAGGTTTAGGTCCAAACTTAGGTTTCTTCTCTTGAGCGGCAGCTTGCTTGCCGTTCTTCTTGAAGTTCCCTTTCTTCTTCCCTTTACCCTTTTTTTTGAAACTGGTGGTCTTGTTGACCATCAACACTTGATGCTCCTTTTTGATTTCTACCTCCGCGGCTTTTAGCATTGCGAAGAGCTCGGGAATAGTCTTGTTCATCCCTTGCATATTATAGTTCATCACGAAGCTCTTATAGATTGGTGGCAGTGATTGAAGAATTCTATCAATGACACTATCATCAGGAAGATTAACTCCCAGTTGAATCAAGTGATTATTATATCCAGACATTTTGAGTATGTGTTCACTGACAGAACTATTCTCCTCCATCTTGCAGCTATAGAACTTATTGGAGACTTCATATCTCTCAATCCGGGCATTTGCTTGAAATATTAACTTCAACTCCTGGAACATCTCATATGCTCCATGACGTTCAAAACGTCATTGAAGTCCCGGTTCTAAGCCGTAAAGCATGGCACACTGAACTATCGAGTAGTCATCAGTTTTGCTCTACCAAACGTTCTTAACGTCGTCAGTTGCATCTGCAGCAGGCCTGGCACCCAACGGTGCTTCCAGGATGTAATTCTTCTGTGCAGCAATGAGGATAACCCTCAAGTTACGGACCCAGTCCGTGTAATTGCTACCATCATCTTTCAACTTAGCTTTCTCAAGGAACGCATTAAAATTCAACGGAACAACAGCACGGGCCATCTATCTACAATAACATAAACAAGCAAAAAATACTAGATAGTTCATAGTTTTCTTTTAGGTTAGATTGTACATAGTTTTCTTTTATCTTCTTCTGTTTTGTTCCTTTTCTTAAGGAACCTTTCTATGTACTTGCTGTTCTTGATTTTAATAAAATGCTGTGGGGTGTAAGCCCTGCAGTCCCCAGTCAAAAAAATACTATCAGGTACTAAGTTCATGATAAATTAAAGTTCAATTAATCATATTACTTAAGAACTCCCACTTAGATAGACATCCCTCTAATCATCTAAGTGATCACGTGATCCAAATCAACTAAACCATGTCCGATCATCATGTGAGATGGAGTAGTTTTCAATGGTGAACATCACTATGTTGATCATATCTATTATATGATTCACGCTCGACCTTTCGGTCTCAGTGTTCCGAGGCCATATCTGTATATGCTAGGCTCGTCAAGTTTAACCTGAGTATTCCGCGTGTGCAACTGTTTTGCACCCGTTGTATTTGAACGTAGAGCCTATCACACCCGATCATCACGTGGTGTCTCAGCACGAAGAACTTTCGCAACGGTGCATACTCAGGGAGAACACTTATACCTTGAAATTTAGTGAGAGATCATCTTATAACACTAGCGTCAATCAAATCAAAATAAGATGCATAAAGGAATAAACATCACATGAAATCAACAAAAGTGATATCATATGGCCATCATCATCATGTGCTTGTGATCACCATCTCCGACGCACCGTCATGATCAGCATCATCGCCGGCGCGACACCTTGATCTTCATTGTAGCATCGTTGTCGTTTCTCCACCTATTGCTTCTACGACTATCGCTACCTCTTAATGATAAAGTAAAGCAATTACAGGGCGATTGCATTGCATACAATAAAGCGACAACCATATGGCTCCTGCCAGTTGCAGATAACTTTGTTACAAAACATGATCATCTCATACAATAAAATTTAGCATCATGTCTTGACCATATCACATCACAACATGCCCTGCAAAAACAAGTTAGACGTCCTCTACATTGTTGTTGCAAGTTTTACGTGGCTGCTACGGGCTGAGCAAGAACAGTTCTTACCTATGCATCAAAACCACAACGATAGTTCGTCAAGTTAGTGTTGTTTTAACCTTCTCAAGAACCGGTCGTAGCCACACTCGGTTCAACTAAAGTTGGAGAAACTAACACCCGCCAGCCACCTATGTGCAAAGCACGTCGGTAGAACCAGTCTCGCGTAAGCGTACGCGTAATGTCGGTCGGGGCCGCTTCATCCAACAATACCGCCGAACCAAAGTATGACATGCTGGTAAGCAGTATGACTTGTATCGCCCACAACTCACTTGTGTTCTACTCGTGCATATAACATCTACGCATAAACCAGGCTTGAATGCCACTATTGGGGAACATAGTAATTTAAAAAAAACTCCTACGCACACGCAAGATCATGGTGATGCATAGCAACGA
Source organism: Triticum dicoccoides (assembly GCF_002162155.2). Taxonomy (NCBI): domain Eukaryota; kingdom Viridiplantae; phylum Streptophyta; class Magnoliopsida; order Poales; family Poaceae; genus Triticum; species Triticum dicoccoides. The sequence continues at coordinate 532,073,198 of NC_041389.1, read as the reverse complement.
GAGGGGAGAGTGTTGTCCACGTACCCTCGTAGACCGAAAGCGGAAGCGTTAGCACAACGCAGTTGATGTAGTCGTACCTCTTCACAATCCGACCGATCCAAGTACCGAACGTACGACACCTCCGAGTTCAGCACACATTCAGCTCGATGACGTCCCACGAACTCCGATCTAGCAGAGCTTTGCGGGAGAGTTTCGTCAGCACGACGGCGTGATGACGGTGTTGATGATTGAGGGAGTCCTGGATTAGGGGGTGTCCGGATGGCCAGACTATGACCTTTGGCCGGACTCCCGGTCTATGAAGATACAAGATTGAAGACTTCGTCCCGTGTCCGGATGGGACTTTCCTTGGCGTGGAAGGCAAGCTTGGCGATACGATATGTAGATCTCCTCCCATTGTAACCGACTCTATGTAACCCTAGCCCTCTCCGGTGTCTATATAAACCGAAGAGTTTTAGTCCATAGGATGAACAACAATCATACCATAGGCTAGCTTCTAGGGTTTAGCCTCTCTGATCTCGTGGTAGATCAACTCTTGTACTACCCGTATCATCAATATTAATCAAGCAGGAGTAGGGTTTTACCTCCATCGAGAGGGCCCGAACCTGGGTAAAAACATCGTGTCCCTTGTCTCCTGTTACCATCCGCCTAGACGCACAGTTCGGGACCCCCTACCCGAGATCCGCCGGTTTTGACACTGACATTGGTGCTTTCATTGAGAGTTCCTCTATGTCGTCACCTTTAGGCCCGATGACTTCTTCGATCATCAACCACGACGCGGTCCAGGGTGAGACTTTTCTCACCGGACAGATCTTCATGTTCGGCGGCTTCACGTTGTGGGCCAATTCGCTTGGCCATCTGGAGCAGATCGAAAGCTACGCCCCTGGCCATCAGGTCAGATTTGGAAGTTTAAACTACACGGCTGACATCCGCGAGGACTTGATCTTCGACGGATTCGAGCCACGGCCGAGCGCGCCGCACTGTCATGATGGGTATGATCTAGCTCTGCCGCCGGACAGCACTCAGAGCGCCGCTCAGGTGTCCGCTCCGACCCTTAGCTCGGAGCCGACCGCGCCAATCGGGGACGGACGGTTGGACGCCGCCCCGGAAGCTGCAGTCTCTACGGCGATCGAGCCGAATACCAGCCTAGTCCTTTGTGAGGCCTGTGACTCCAAGGTGCCGGACTCCTTTCCGGACTCCGAATCTTCCGCACCCCTTCCGATCGAACCCAATTGGGCTCCGATCATGGAGTTCACTGCCGCGGACGTCTTTCAGCACTCGCCCTTTGGCGACATCCTGAATTCACTAAAGTCTCTCTCTTTGTCAGGAGAGCCCTGGCCGGACTATGGTCAGCAGGGTTGGGATGCGGACGACGAAGAAATTCGAAACCCACCCACCACCCACTTCGTAGCCACTATCGATGATTTAACCGACATGCTCGACTTCGACTCCGAAGACATCGACGGTATGGACGCCGATGAAGGAGAAGAACAAGAACCAGCACCTATAGGGCACTGGAAAGCCACCTCGTCATATGACATATACATGGTGGACACCTCGAAAGCAGGGAATGGCAATGAAAAAACGGAGGATGACCCCTCCAAGAAACAACCTAAGCGCCGGCGTCAGCGGCGCCGCTCTAAATCCCGCCAAAGCAAAAACGGCGAGTCCGGCGCTGGAGATAACAACACCCCGGACAGTGCCGAAGACAACCCCCTCCAGCAGGATTTAGCGCAGGAGGACGGAGAAGCCAGCCCTCATGAGAGAGCGGCAGACAGGGAGGTCGAGGACGACAATTATATGCCTCCCTCCGAAGACGAGGCAAGCCTCGACGACGACGAATTTGTCGTGCCAGAGGATCCCGTCGAACAAGAGCGTTTCAAATGCAGGCTTATGGCCACGGCAAGCAGCCTCAAGAAAAAAACAGTAGCAGCTTAGAGCTGACCAAGATTTGCTAGCCGACAGATGGACTGAAGTCCTGGCGGCCGAAGAGTACAAACTCGAACGCCCCTCCAAGAGCTACCCAAAGCGCAGGCTGCTACCCCAACTAGAGGAGGAAGCAACTAAACCTACATCACCAGCGTATGATGCGGCCGATCGGCCACCCCGTGGCCGCGACAGAGAGGCCTTTCGGCCCTCAACTCAAGCCGCACCCGGTGCCGCTCAAAAAATACCAGGGCATGGGGAAACGCACCGGACCTGCGAGACATATTGGAGGACAAGGCAAGGCAAACAAGATCAATCTACAGATCGCGTGGGCGCCCCACGTCACGTGACGATAACCGTCACGCCAGATATGGCAAATACGGACAGGCCGAACACAACAGACAAAGCTCATCCGAGCTACGTCGTGATATAGCCCAGTACAGAGGCGCTGCACACCCACTATGCTTCACAGATGAAGTAATGGATCATCAAATCCTCGAGGGTTTTAAACCCGTAAACATCGAATCATACGATGACACAACAGATCCTGCGGTATGGATCAAGGATTATCTCCTTCATATCCACATGGCCCGTGGTGATGATCTACACGCCATCAAATACCTCCCGCTCAAGCTTAAAGGACCAGCTCGGCAATGGCTTAACAGCCTGCCAGCAGAGTCAATTAGTTGCTGGGAGGACCTGGAATCCGCATTCCTTGACAACTTCCAGGGCACTTATGTGCGACCACCAGACGCCGATGACCTAAGCCACATAATTCAGCAGCCAGAGGAATCGGCCAGACAATTCTGGACGCGGTTCCTAACCAAGAAAAATCAAATAGTCGACTGTCCAGACGCAGAGGCCCTTGCAGCCTTCAGGCACAACATCCGAGACGAATGGCTTGCCCGGCACCTAGGACAGGAAAAGCCGAAATCTATGGCAGCCCTCACGACACTCATGACCCGCTTTTGTGTGGGAGAAGACAGCTGGCTAGCTCGTAGCAATAACATAACCAAGAGCCCTGGTAACTCAGATACCAAGGACAACAATGGCAGGTCACGCTGTAACAAGCACAAGCGCCGCATTAACGGCGATAATACTGAGGATACGGCAGTTAATGCCGGATTCAGAGGCTCTAAACCCGGTCAGTGGAAGAAGCCATTCAAAAGAAATCCTCCGGGCCCATCTAGTTTAGACCGGATACTCGATCACTCGTGCCAGATACACGGCACCCCCGAACAACCAACCAATCACACCAACAGGGATTGTTGGGTGTTCAAGTAGGCAGGAAAGTTAAGTGCCGAAAACAGAGACAAGGGGCTGCATAGCGATGACGAGGAGGAGCCCCGGCCGCCGAACAACAGAGGACAGAAGGGCTTCCCCCCACAAGTGCGGATGGTGAACATGATATACGCAACCCATATCCCCAAAAGGGAGTGGAAGCATGCTCTCAAGGACGTCTATGCGTTGGAGCCAGTCCCCCCAAAGTTCAACTCATGGTCCTCCTGCCCGATCACTTTTGATCGAAGGGATCACCCCACTAGCATTTGTCACGGCGGATTCGCCGCATTGGTCCTAGACCCAATCATTGAAGGATTTCACCTCACTAGAGTCCTCATGGACGGTGGCAGCAGCCTGAACCTGCTTTATCAGGATACAGTGCAAAAAATGGGTATAGATCCCTCAAGGATTAAACCCACAAAGACGACCTTTAAAGGCGTCATACCAGGTGTAGAAGCCAGCTGTACAGGCTCAGTTACACTCGAAGTGGTCTTCGGATCTCCGGATAATTTCTGAAGCAAAGAGTTAATCTTCGACATAGTCCCGTTCTGCAGTGGCTATCACGCCCTGCTCGGACGAACCGCATTCGCAAAATTTAATGCGGTGCCGCACTACGCATATCTCAAGCTCAAGATGCCAGGCCCTCGCAGAGTCATTACGGTCAATGGAAACACCGAACGCTCTCTCCTAACAGAGGAGCACACGGCGGCCCTGGCGGCGGAAGTACAAAGTAGCCTCTTAAGGCAATTCTCCAATCCGGCTGTTAAACGTCCAGACAACGTCAAGCGCGCCCGAAGTAACCTACAACAAAACCAGCTGGCACGTTCCGAGCAAGCATAGTAGTGCGGCCCCAACCCCAGCCCTCGCGAGATTGCGATAGCAGTACCATGCGTACATAACTACGCTCTGGAAATACCATGGGCATAAGGGGAGGGGCACAACCACGACACGCCCAGAATGCGGCTCAACCGCACTAGGGGCTCCTGATTTTGCCATTTCTTCTTCTTTATATATATATATATATATATATATATATATATATATATATATATATATATATATATATATATATATAGACACACACACACACTCTCAGGACTCCACTATTCGGAAGGCCTGTCCAGCAATACACTCGCCGAACAAACGATGCAACAGCCATGGGGACAACAAGCCACGTCAAATGTCCAGGTGGTCTCTATAACGAGCTAAATACTTGTCTTACTTAAAATCTCGCAGCTTGCCCCTGGAGGGGGAAATGTCAAATAATCCCATATCTTGCTTATCGCATTATCTGTATCGTTCTGCTTTCATAGCAGCCCTTTAAATAACAATACATATCTCTTGTCTGTTATTGTATTCATTCATTTTTATATAAATATGTTCAGTCATGACATTATGCAACCGTACACTTTGGTACGGCCAATACACCAGGGGCTTAAGTACCCCATAATACGGTGTGAGAAGACGGAACACTCTCATGAGTGCGGCACCCCGAACTTATAGCACTATATGCATCGGCTCCGAATCATGTCTTGGGTCAATAGTTGGGTTTGCCCGGCTCCCATGTTTTGGTACCTTACGTTCCGCAATGTCGGCTAAGGTAGCGCTGGGAGAACTACTGCGATTGTGCCCCAGTTGAGCTGGGTTAACACCTCAGTAGAGAAAGCTAAAACTAACCGTCATGATAGGGCGAGAGACCGGTCGCTGTTCGAGAGGTTTTTCGAGTCCCTAAAGACTTATGCCGCTTAGAGCGAGGAGCTGGATTTATCCGGCCTAGGCGTGGATAGCGCCCCGAACTCGGTCTTCCGAATACTAGGGGCTTCGCCGAAATTTAAAATTATAGAATTCTATGGCTAAGTGAGAGTGATAAAGCATTATAAGTCCGACAGCCTTGTTCGTTGTGCTGAGCGCCTCCCTAGATGGGCCCAATAATGGGAATAAGAGCGCTCAGGTTTATCCCGAACACCCCAGCACTCGTGGCATGGGGGTAGAAGCCGATGACTTGCATCTCTCAGATCTCATAAACGGCCGCACAGAAGGTAATATTTTAAATTCAAAAAGCGTTGCTTAGTGCATATGAACAAGTTTTCAGCGCACAGGATAAACACGAGCGAGTTTACTCAAAAATTACATCCCCGGTACATTCATTCGCTACAAGACGGGCACCCTTCAGGACGCCCTCATAATACATCTCGGGCCTGTGATGCTCCTTCCCCTCCGGTGGCCCATCCTTCACCAACTTCTCAGCATCCAGCTTGCCCCAGTGCACTTTAGCACGGGCAAAAGCCCTACGGGCGCCCTCGATGCACATGGAGCGCTTGATGACTTCAAGCCGTGGACAGGCATCCACCAGCCGCCGCACCAGCCCAAAGTAGCTCAAAGGCATGACCTCCCCAGGTCACAGCCGGCCTATCAGGCCCTTCATGGCCTGTTCGGCTGCCTTATGAAGCTCGACCAGCTGCTTCAGCTGGTCTCTCAAGGGCACCGGGGATTCGGCCTCAACATACTGGGACCAGAACACCTTCTCCGTCGAGCTTCCTTCCTCGGCCCGGTAGAATGCGGCGGCGGCAGATACACTGCGGGGCAGATCTGTGAATGCTCCTGGAGAGCTCCGGATGCGGGTAAGTAACAGGTAATTTACTTTCACGTGCTTGCTTTGCATAAAGAATGCCTTACCCGCCACAATCTTTTTCATTGCCTCAATCTCCTGGAGGGCTTTTTGGGCTTCGGCCTTGGCAGATTTGGCGCTTTCAAGTGCCGAGGCAAGCTCGGACTCTCGAGTCTTCGAGTCAAGCTCTAAACTCTCATGTTTCTTCACGAGAGCATCGAGCTCTTGCCGCACCTCCGCCACCCGCGCCTCTTGCTTTTCTCGCTCAGTGCGCTCCACGGCCGCATTATCTTTGGCCTTGGATAGTGCTTCCTTCAGGGTCGCCACCTCGGATGTGGCCCATGCAACATTCACGTTAGTCCTATCATTATTTGCAACCAGGTATTTTTTATATACTTACATAAGGTATTACATACCTTCCTGGTCCTCGAGCTGCTTCTTGGCACGGCCGAGCTCGTTCTCGGACAGCTCGAGGCTCTGCTTCAATGCATCGACCTCCGCAGTCAGTGCGGTAGAGGTCAGCAGCGTAGCCTGCATTCCCATATTGACATATTTATGTTAGACTCCTGCGTATATCTTTTTTAGATCCTCTGTCCGACTTTTATTTCCGAACACCACACTGAGCATCAGGGGCTACTGTCTATGCAGTAACATTTTTATATGTTTTAAATACATACCTCAAAGCCTATTAGCAGGCTGGTACAGGCTTTTGTCAGCCCGCTCTTGGCGGACTGAACCTTCTGAATCACCGCACTTATAACAGTGCGGTGCTCCTCATCGATGGAGGCGCCGTTAAGCACCTCCAGCAAATTGTCCAGCGCCTCTGGTTGGACGGAGGCCGACGGCGTCGTAGGCTTGCCCTTCTTGTGAAGGGGCCGCCTGCCGGACTCCGGAACCACTGAAGGTACCGGAGCGGTGTCCGGCCCAGGGCCGGACTTAGAACCCTCTGGGGCTTCATCCCCTTTGGGCCTGGAGTCCGGGAGGTCGCCTTGTGGCGCCTCCAGGACCACCTCCTCCTAGTTTAGTCCCTTTTGGGACTCCACCTCGGCATCGTCCGTAGGGCGAGGGGAGGAGGCCGTCGGGAGTGAAGTGCTATTCACGTCCGACGAATCCAGGGAGCCGCTCGACGAATCGCCGAGTTGAGCCTTGGGCGGGCTGCATAATTGAATTCGGCATCAGATGGTATTGTACAATAGGGGAACTCCATAAGTTATTCTGGTATCCGGATACTCACGATTTTGCCAGGGGCTTGACCCTGGATGGCCATTCCTCTCCGCCGTTTTTGGCGTCGGAGGCGTAGTCCGGTAGAAGGGTCCTCCCCTTCTTGGACCCTCCGGCCTCCCCAGTTGGGGCGGCCTTCCTTTTCTTTCCTCCCCCCGATGAAGGGGGAGAGGCTTCTTCTTCCTCCTCGTCTTCGGAGGTGGAGGGCACTTCGGGGTCGTTGGGCGATGAATCCGACACCACCAGGCGTCGGGAACTCTTTCGAGTCCCCGTGGCCTTCTTCTTGGCCTTCTTCTCCGACACCACGTGAGGTGCCGGAACCAGCAGCTTTGTCAAACGGGCGTCCGCTGGGTCTTCGGGCAAAGGAGCCAGACAGTTGATCTGTCCGGCCTTCTTCTGCCAGTCCTGTTACAGGGATGGGAGTTTAGATCCCGCATAGAGTCAAACTATGGAAAAAAAATACCTCGTAATGGGAAAATTGAGCTTACCGCGCTGGCTTGATGCTTCACGTAGAATCCGCAATCCTCGGTAATGGGAGGGTGAACCTCGGAGCTCTTGAAAAGCACCTTCCAGGCATCTTCGTGTGTTGTGTCGAAGAGCCTGGACAAAGTTTGGTGCTGGGCCGGTCGAATTCCCATAGATTAAAAGCCCGTCGTCGACACAGGAGGATCCGGCGGAAGAGCATGACCTGGACTACGGTGACGAGTTTAACCCTCCTGTCGATTAGGTCTTTGATGCAGGTTTGAAGTCCGGTCACCTCTGCCGAATTACCCCACGACAGGCCCGTCTCTTTCCATGAGGTGAGCCGTGTGGGGATGCCATATCGGAATTCGGGGGCCGCTGCCCATTCAGGGTCACGCGGCTTGGTGATGTAGAACCACCCCGATTGCCACCCTTTGATGGTTTCCACGAAGGCGCCCTCGAGCCATGTAACGTTGGCTATCTTTCCCACCATGGCGCCTCCGCACTCTGCTTGTCGTCCGCCCACAACCTTCGGCTTGACATTGAAGGTCTTCAGCCATAAGCCGAAGTGGGGCTGGATGCGGAGAAAGACCTCACACACGACGATGAATGCCGAGATGTTGAGGATGAAGTTCGGGGCCAGATCGTGGAAGTCCAGGCCATAGTAGAACATGAGCCCCCGGACGAACGGGTGAAGAGGAAAGCCCAGTCCGCGGAGGAAATGGGGGAGAAACACGACCCTCTCATGGGGCCTAGGGGTGGGGATGAGTTGCCCCTCATCTGGAAGCCGGTGCTCGATGTCGTTAGACAAGTATCCGGCCTTCCTCAACTTTTTGATGTGCCCCTCCGTGACGGTGGAGGCCATCCATCTACCTCCCGCTCCGGACATGATTGGAGAAGGTTGAGGTGGGAAGTGCGGACTTGGGCGCTGGAGCTCGAGTGCGCAGGAATGGATAAGCAAAGGAGGAAGAAGGCGTAGATGGAAAGGGCGGATCCTTATCCTCTTATATGGGCGGCCGAAACTATGAGCCCCCACCAGCCTAATAAAACTCGCTTATCTCCCAAGCGTCGCGGTTAATGGCGCGGTTGGGTTACCCACGCCCGTATTGATGAGAATCCCGGAATAAGGGGACACGATCTCTGCTTTGACAAGACGTACCAACGAAACTGCCTCGCTAAACACGCTGAGGTGGAACAGTAAAATGATTCGAATAAAGGCTTGGCCGTAGCGTGATGTCACACTACGGAATACGTCAGCAGATTAGATTTGTGTAAATATTATTCTCTCTATGGTGGTATGTAGAACTTATTTTGCAGAGCCGGACACTATCCTTGAGTTCAAACATCTTCTATGAAGTATTCGGAGGAGGAACCCGCCTTGCAATGCCGAAGACAATTTGCGCTCCGGACTCATCATCATTGAAGCCTGGTTCAGGGGCTACTGAGGGAGTCCTGGATTAGGGGGTGTCCGGATGGCCGGACTATGACCTTTGGCCGGACTCCCAGACTATGAAGATACGAGATTGAAGACTTTGTCCCGTGTCCGGATGGGACTTTCCTTGGCGTGGAAGGCAAGCTTGGCGATACGATATGTAGATCTCCTCCCATTATAACCGTCTCTGTGTAACCCTAGCCCTCTCCGGTGTCTATATAAACCAGAGAGTTTTAGTCCATAGGACGAACAACAATCATACCATAGGCTATCTTCTAGGGTTTAGCCTCTCTGATCTCGTGGTAGATCAACTCTTGTACTACCCATATCATCAATATTAATCAAGCAGGAGTAGGGTTTTACCTCCATCGAGAGGGCCGAACCTGGGTAAAAACATCATGTCCCTTATCTCCTGTTACCATCCGCCTAGACACACAGTTCGGGACCCCCTACCCGAGATCCACCGGTTTTGACACCGACAATGATGCTACCGACGCAGGGCTTCGCCTAAGCACCGCTACGATATTACCGAGGTGGAATATGGTGGAAGGGGGCACCGCACATGGCTAAAAGATCAATGATCAATTGTTGTGTCTAGAGGTGCTCCCCTGCCCCCGTATATAAAGGATCAAGGGGGAGGGGCGGCCAGCCAGGAGGAATCGTGCCACCGGGAGTAGGACTACCTCTTTTCCTAGTTGGAGTAGGAGGGGGAAAGGAAGGGAGAGAGGAGAGGAAGGAAAGGGGGGGCGCCGCCCCCCCTCCTTGTCCAATTCGGACTAGAGGGGGAGGGGGTGTGCAGCCTGCCCTGGCCGCCCCTCCTCTTCTCCACTAGGGCCCATGAGGCCCACTAAAACCATCGGGGGTTTCACGGGACCCCCCCCCCCCGGTACTCCGGTATACGCCCGAAACCTTCCGAAACCATTCTGGTGTCCGAACATAGTCATCCAATATATCGATCTTTACGTCTCGACCATTTCGAGACTCCTCTTCATGTCCCTGATCATATCCGGGACTCCTAACTACCTTCGGTACATCAAAACACAAAAACTCATAATACCGATCGTCATCAAACTTTAAACGTGCGGACCCTACGGGTTCGAGAACTATGTAGACATGACCGAGACACATTTCTGGTCAATAACCAATAGCAGAATCTGGATGCTCATATTGGCTCCTACATATTCTACGAAGATCTGTATTGGTAAAACCGCATAACAACATACGTTGTTACCTTTGTCATCGGTATGTTACTTGTCCGAGATTCGATCGTCGGTATCTCAATACCTAGTTCAATCTCGTTACGTAATGCATCATCCCGCAACTAACTCATTAGCTACATTGCTTGCAAGGCTTATGGTGATGTGCATTACCGAGAGGGCCCAGAGATACCTCTCCGACAACCGGAGTGACAAATCCTAATCTCGAAATACGCCAACTCAACATGTACCTTCGGAGACACCTGTAGAGCTCCTTTATAATCACCCAGTTACGTTGTGACGTTTGGTAGCACACAGAGTGTTCCTCTGGTAAACGGGAGTTGCATAATCTCACAGTCATAGGAACATGTATAAGTCATGAAGAAAGCAATAGCAACATACTAAACGATCAAGTCCTAAGCTAACAGAATGGGTCAAGTCAATCACATCATTCTCCTAATGATGTGATCCCATTAATCAAATGACAACTAATGTCTATGTCTAGGAAAGACAACCACCTTTGATCAACGAGCTAGTCAGGTAGAGGCATACTAGTGACACTATGTTTGTCTATGTATTCACACATGTATCATGTTTCCGGTTAATACAATTATAGAATGAATAATAAACATTTATCATGATATGAGGAAATTAATAATAACTTTATTATTGCCTCTAGGGCATATTTCCTTCATTAAGTACAACGTGGTCGAAGCCCACCCACTCACACCTACTACCCGGTCACCTCAGGCCCATCTGCCAGCGCTGCAGGACTCAACTTCGCGCTCGTCCTTCTGTCATGCGGGTCCATCTCGTCAGCGCCTAGTGGTGGTTCTAGGGTCGCGGCGTCAGTCGTGACATTCGCCCCTCCTTGAGTGCCTCCTTTACCCCAAGGCGGTGTGGTCAGAAATTGTTGCTGGAGCATAACAGGGTCCTCCCAAGTTGCCAGCGATGTGGGAAGGCCTTCCCAGTGGATCATGAGCCGTGTGTGCTCCTTGTTCGCCATTCGGACCTGCTTGGTGGCCAAGACAACCAACAGTGCATGCTCTGCCTGCAAAATCTCGTTAGTGGGAGGTAAGTCAGGGTTTACTTGCACCTCGGTGCCCTCTGCCTTTTTCAACAGAGAGACGTGCACCACAATGTGGATTTTGCTTGTTGGAGGAAGATCCAACTTGTACGTTACTGCTCCCACCTTGGACATGATATTTTACGGTCCGTAATACCTGAAGGGAAGCTTCTGGAATGGCCGTTGGGAAATGGAGGTTTGAATGAACGGATGTAGCTTCAGCACCATGGAATCCCCGACTTCAAACGATCGTTTAGTACAGTGTCGATCAGCCTGCACCTACATGCGATCCGGCGCCCTCTTCAATTGCTGTTGCAAATGCTCAAGCATGATCTCTCTCTCTCTCTCTCCCATAGCCATGCTCCCAAGTCCGGCACAGAACAGTTGTCGACTTGTGCCACTCCAAATTCGCGAGGCTGATGGCCACAGATTACCTCGAATGGAGTTCTGCCCAGTGAAGACTGAAAAGAGGTATTGTACCAAAACTCTGCAAGCGCCAACCATTTTGCCCAGTTGGTCGGGCAAGCATGGACCGCACAGCGTAGGTAAGTCTCCAGGCACTGATTCACCCATTCCGTCTGTCCATCTGTCTATGGATGGTACAAGGAGCTCATGCGTAGTTCTGTGTGGCAGAGTTTGAACAGCTCCTACCAGACGTTGCTCGTGAAGACTCTGTCCCAGTTTGATATGAGAGCCAAAGGTAACCCATGCAGACGAAATATCTCCTTCATGAACAGATTGACCACTTGGAGAGCTGTGTATGGGTGTGTCATAGGCACGAAATGGGCATACTTCGAAAACTTGTCGACCGCCACTAAGTTCACATCATATCCACAAGACTTGGGCAAACTTTTAATGAAATCGAGAGACACGACTGGCCATGGTTTTTCGGGATCGGTAGTGGTTGGAGAAGGCCTACCGGCGATATCCTTTCTGTCTTGGCTTGTTGGCACACCATACAACTCCGGACCACATCCTTGACTTCCTTCTTGAGTCCTTTCCAGGCAAACAGCCGTTTGATACAATTGTAGATTGCATGAAATCCCGAGTGCCCCCCAACAACGCTTGAATGCAATGAGTTGATCAGATGATGTTGTATTTGCGTGTCTCCTCCAATCCAAATCCTGCCTTGGAAGTGCAAAACCCTGTCCTGCACTGTGAACCCCAGTTTGCTAGCCTGACCCAGGGCTAAACTGGTGAGCTTCTTTGTGGCGCTGGGATCGTCCTTGTAATTGTTCTTGATTGCTTCCAGCCAAGCTGGTTTGCATACGGAGATCGCTACCATTTCTCCTTCCTCAACGTGGTCGCGTCGTGACGACGCGTTCACGGCCTGGTTAGATAGCCTAGCTTTATATTGTATGACAAACTGCAGCCCCACCAATTTAGTGAAGGCGCGTTGCTGAATCGGGGTGTGCAACCTCTCGTCGATTAAATGCAGCAAGATTTTCTGATCCGTTCTCACCACAAATTCTGCATGCTGAAGATATGCTCTCCATCTGTCGACTGCGAGCAACAGGGTCGGGCACTCCTTTTCATAAGCCAAAGGCCCAAATTGCACGGAGAGAGCACTTTGCTCAAATAAGCAATTGGGTGGGAGTTCTGCATGAGAACTGCTCCGATGCCCGTGCCACTAGCATTCGTTTCCACCACAAACTGCTTGGTAAAGTCTGGCAGAGCCAACACCAGGGCTTCTACCAGTGCCTATTTGAGTGCATGAAAGGTTGCATCTGTTGTTGGAGTTCACACAAACAAGGTATTCTTCTTGAGGAGATCTGTCAACGGCTTGGAGATGATCCCAAAGTGTTTGACGAACTTCCGGTAGTACCCGGCTAGTCCAAGGAACCCTCTGAGTTGTTTAACTGTGTCTGGTATAGGCCACTCCCGCACCGTCTGAACCTTGCTTTTGTCAGTCGAAACCCCATCTTTGCTTACATAGTGCCCCAGGTAATTGATACTTTGCTGTGCGAACGAGCATTTGGACAGTTTTACATAGAACTGATGCTGCCTCAACAACTGCAATACTTGCGCGAGTAGGGCTCTGTGCTGCTCCAATGTCTTTGTGAAGACCAATATGTCGTCCATGAAAACCACGACCCCTTTGCGATTGACTGGAGCCAGAACTGTGTTCATGTTGCCTTGAAAGGTGACCGAGGCGTATGCCAGACCATATGGCATCACTTTAAACTGGAAGTGACCCATATGCGTCTTGAATGCAGTCTTGAACTCGTCCTCTGGCATTAGCCTGATCTGGTGGTATCCAGCCCGCAAGTCCATTTTGGAGAACTAACAAGCTCCTGCTAGCTCGTCAAATAGTTCCTCAGTTATTGGCATTGGATACATGGCTTTGAGAGTGATCGCGTTTAAGTGCCTGAAGTCCACACACAACCGCCATGTTTGATCCTTCTTTTTCACCAGCAGGACCAGCGATGCAAATGGACTGGTGCTAGTGGTGATAAACCCTTTGGCCAGCATCTCCTTAACCTGAGCCTCGATCTCTTCCTTCTGCTCTGGTGTGTATCTATATGGTCGAAGATTCACTGGTTTTGCTCCTGGTAGTAGGGGAATTGCATGACCCCACTCCCTATGTGGTGGCAGCTCTGTCGGCTCCTGGAAAAGATCCTGGTACTCGTCCAAAACTTGCTGAATAGTGGCCGGTATAGGAGTGATTTACACTTGCTCCCCACTCATGCTCAGCAATACCACATGTGCAATGGAGTTGTTTTTCTCCAACTCCTGCAGCTCAAACATGAATACAACAACCACAGTTGGGGAAGCGTTTGTCAGGCCCTGCAACAAAACACTCCTCCCTTCATGCTAGAACTGCAAGGTTTTGGCTCCCCAATCCACTAGCATCGGTCCACATTGTTCCAACCAATCCATTCCAATCACCATGTCATAACAGCCCAGTGACAGCACCCTGAGATCAATGGTAGATTGGTGCCCCTGCGTCGTCCATTTGCAAGCAGGTATGTACCCCGAACAGGAAAGCACTCCTCCGTCCGCGATCTTCACTGACATAGGTGCCATCTGTTGCACCCGATTTGCCACACTTGCTGCTACATCCTCGCCGGCAAAGCTTTGAGAGCTACCTGAATCCACCAATATCAACACCTCTCGCTCTCCTATCTATCCCAGCAGACGGACTGTGCGCGGGGTTGTTTGCCCTGTCATGGCTAACTTTGATATGGACATGAGTATCTCTTCCTTTGAATCAGACTTAGCTGCGTGTCTGTCTTGGTCTTCGTCCTGCAGCAGCTCGAGCAGTTCCTCCACAACATGCAGCTGGACGGTGGCTGCGCAGTGGTGGCCCTGGCCCCAGCGTTCGCCGCATTTAAAGCAGAGTTCTCTGGCACGGCGATAGTTGCGGAGCGCGGCTACGCGGTCCTCTCCTCGCCCCTGTTCAGGGCGACATTCTGCCGCACGCGCAGCGTCCAGTGCCTTGCGGTCTTCAGCTATACTGCATGTGTGCCTGGCAACGGTACACGATGTGGTACCGCTGGCACAACGATCGTTGGTGCTTGTCGCGCTAGAGGTCGTGGCGGCGCTGGATCGTACCGTCTGTACTTGTGCCGCGACATCGCCTCCACCATCTCTTCCTGCAATAAGGCCAAGGAAAACACAGAGTCCAAGTTTTGTGGTCGATGTAAGGTAACACCAACACGAATTTCAGCCTTTAACCCATCCAGGAATTTGGGTTGTAAAGTAAATGGGATCAAAACCCGAGTTATGAGCGAGTATGTGATGCATTAACTCCTCAAACTACCCCATGTACTCCTCTACTGATCCTGTCTGTTTCAACATGTTAAACTGGCGAAGATGCATTTGGTATTGATCCCTACCAAATTTGTCATTCAGAGCTGAACACAGGCCCTCCCAAGTGGACAAACGACTCGCGGACTCGTGCAATTGCAGCCAACGAGCAGCTGTGCCCGTGAAATGTAAAGTGGCTACCCGAACCCAGAGATCTGACTGAATGCCATAGACATTGAAATATTTTTCGCACCTAGATCTCGAGAACTGTGGATTTTCCCGTCGAATTGGGGAAAATCCAGTTTTAGCAGTGCCCAATGATGTGTGTGTGTGGCAATTGCCGCGCACCTTGCGGCGGCTCCTAGGTAATCATGCGACTCAATCCTACGCCTAGAGATGCAAAATTCTCCGGTGGGGACTGAGACGTGCCCTTGACCGGAGGCGGCTGCAAGGTGGTGACCATCCCATGAGCCACACCCCCGGAGTTGAAGTTCTCGCCGTGGCCACTTGGCCCGTGGTGCTCGGAGCCCGTCTTCGGAGGAGACGACGCCTGACGCACCACCCCGTCCTCCGCGGCGTCGCCTGGAGTCGCGAGCGCCGGGTGAAGGGTGATCCGCCCCACTTGGGTACGGAGTTCGTCGAGCTCGCGTTGCAGGTTCGAGACCGCCGTCCGCGAAAGCTCGAGGGACGCCTGGATCGCCTCCAGGCGAGCGTCGTTCGCTGCGCGCCCCTCATTGACGGATTGGATCAGATCCGCGAGCTGTGTCTCCATCACCGTCGTCTGCTTCGCCTGCTTGGTCTGGTAGCGAGGCTTGGGGCACGCGGTCTCCAAATCGACTGACCTCTGATACCACTTGTAATAGCCCTGATTTAGACGAGGATTAGGAGTGAAGAATTGCAGGGAAGGGGATCTAGGAGGAAGGGGAAGGAGCCTGGTAGGAGAAGAACAACTTCTCGATCTGTTCAGATGCTAGTTTATTGATGCCCCTCACACACACAACCGTGAGGCTTAAGTACAACGCGGCCGAAACCCACCCACTCACACCTACTACCCGGTCACCTCGGGCCCATCTGCCAGCATCGCGGGACTCGGCTTCGCCCTCGTCCTCCTGTCTTGCGGGTCCAGCTTGTCAGCGCCTAGCGGTGGTAGTGGGGTGGCGGCGTCAGTCGTGACATTATTACAGGCCGAAAAGGAGCAGTAGCGGCCGAGCAGGTCGACGCACGGCCACCAAAAGCACCACTGTTGCCTGCTCGTGTCAACTCGCCAGTTACTGTGACCGTGAGCGGGGGTCCGCCATTTTCGCACCGCATGCGGTCGACCAGCACAGCACAGCACGGTCAACATTGGATTTGCCGTTTGCGTGGTGCTGGTGCATGCTCTGTCTCGGTCTCACTCACCCCTCACCTCAGCTCGCCTGCGCTGCGAACCACGAGGACCACGGCCACACCATCACATGCCCAGCAATAGCAGCACCAGGCCACCAGCCGAGCAGGCAGCAGCGTCGAGCCGGCTAAATCCACCGCCCGCGCGCTCACGGCCTCGCCAAGGCGCCAACGCCAGTGCCGGCCGGACGTGGACGTGGACGTGTCAAGGACGCTAGGCGCCAAGGGTGGCGCATCGGTTCTGCCTCCCGCGTATAAAGCGACGCCCCCGGTGCGTGCGTGCGTACCCGCGGGCCCTCTCGCTCGCGACCTCTCTATCTCTACAAAGGTGGCGACGTGACGAGCCAGGAAGAGCTTGGATTGGGGCTCAAGTAGACTGCATCGCGGCCAGCGGCCAGCGGCCAGCAGCTAGGCGCCAACGACCACCCTGGACGTCCTCCCCAACGCGCGGCGTTTCCCGAGCGCGCGACCGTCCGGGCGGCGAAACCACCGCCACCGCTTGGCGCCTTCTTCCTTCCTTGAGTTGGGCCTCTTTTAAGTCTCCCGCCCCGCTGCCGCCCGCGGTGTCTCTCCGCCCGTGACGCCCTTGATAGCGCGCGGTGCCGTCGCTGCGAAGGTGGGGTCCTCGTCGCTGCTCAGGGGGTGCTGGCCGATGGGCGCCGAGGTGGAGGTCGTCTCGAGGGTGGCGCCGCCGAGGGCGCCGGGCAAGAAGAGGACATCCACCACGCTGCTGCACCTGCTCCAGCTCGACAACCCCGACGGCGTCTTCGTGTTCGCCGCGGCGGCGGCGGCCAACAAGCTGCCGCCGCCGGAGCCGGAGCCCGAGGCCGAGAGCCTCATCGACAAGATCGCCTCCTGCTGCCGGGTCTTCGCGTTCGCGGACGACGACGCCGCCGAGCGCGCCGACGAGCGGGACGCCAAGCTGGAGCGGCTCGAGGAGGTGCTCGCCGCGGTGCGCTCCAGCGGCAAGAACCAGCCGCCCGGGCTGGACCACCTCGTCATGGTCGCGCTGGTCAAGATGTTCGCCGCCAACCTGTTCCGGACGATGCCGCCGCCGGCGACGTGCCCGTCGGTGCTCGCCGAGGCGGCGGACGAGGAGGCCCCCGCGGCGTCGCTGCTCCCGTCGTGGCCGCACCTCCAGGCGGTCTACGACGTGCTCCTCGCCGTCATCGCCGCGGCCGACGCCAAGGCCCTCCGCAACCACATCGACCGCCCCTTCCTCACGTCGCTCCTGGCGCTGTTCGCCTCCGAGGACCCCCGCGAGCGCGACCGGCTCAAGACCGCGTACCACCAGCTCTACGCCAAGCTGACCCCGGAGCGCGCGTTCATGCGCCGGTCCATGGCGGCCACCCTGCTGGCGTCCGTCCACGAGTGCGGCGGCGGCGTGGCGGAGCTGCTGGAGATCTGCGGCAGCATCATCAACGGCTTCGCGGTGCCGCTCAAGGAGGAGCACCGCGGGTTCCTGCTCCGGGTGCTGCTGCCGCTGCACCGCGCGCGGTGGCTGCACGCCTACCACCGCCAGCTCGTCTACTGCGTGCTGCAGTTCGTGCACAAGGAGCCGGGGCTGGCCGGCGCCGTGGTGGAGGGCATCCTCCGGCGGTGGCCCGTGACCAACTGCCAGAAGGAGGTGCTGCTCATCGACGAGCTGGAGGAGATCGTGGACGCCCTGGACCAGCGCCAGTTCGACGCCCTCGCCGCGCCCATCTGCTCCCGGATCGCGCGCTGCGCCACCAGCTGCAGCTCCCAGGTAAAAAAATCGCTTCCGCTTAATCACCACCGCTACGTCAATCAATACTGCACGTACGTACCAGGTTTATATATGATCGAAATTGAAATCTTAATCAAGTGGTAATTTAGAATGTCGAGCTAGAGTAAATCTCTGAACCCAAGGCTTCAGACTGACATTGGATTGCAGAATATACCGTTAGAACACGTCGCTTTAGTTTTAACTTTTGAGGAGACCCGTCCATACAACAGCCTCTGCTCCGTTCAGTTAGTTGGCTGCATGTGGGGGAAGAAAGCTTGCAGGCGGTGAACAGTAGTTGATCGAAAGTTTGGGCGATTGGTAAAGAGGCTTTATAAAGTGATGTCACTTTGGCTAATCAATTTGTCGACTTCATGCACGTACCACTACTGCACGGTTCGTGCAATTGGGGTTCAAAAACCTCACTTTTCTGCCGCCCCCATCCACCCAAAACTCTCTTTCAGTCCCGATGCAAATGCAATCCGTCTGGGAATGCGGCCTCCCGAACGGAACATGGCCGTCACATGCCGATGCCAACTCCACTGTGCACCCACACTCACAGTGGAGGGAATGTGGAGCTGTGGTACCCTGCCTGCCACGTACAAGTGTACCCCTCCAGCTGAATCATTCTGAATTGCATTAGTACCAACTACTAGCTTTGCAAAGCGGCTTTGCAAAGGCGATGATTTGACCGGAGCAAACGTTCCTTGTCGTGTAATCCAGCCATGGATAATTGCCCTACCCTATCCTTAGCACTAATCATAATACTACCATCACTTGACTGCTTTGATGATGAGTGGTGGGCTGAACGAGGAAAAAAATTATGTGTTTTGATTTGCAGGTGGCGGAGCGGGCGCTGTACGTGTGGAACAACGAGCGGTTCCTGGAGATGGCGTCGGCCGGCGGCGCCATGGAGCGCATCCTGCCGCCCTTCGTGGCCAGCGTCGAGGACAACCTGGAGCGCCACTGGAGCAAGTGCGTGCAGCAGGTCACCGCCAGCGTCAAGGCGCTGCTCCTGCAGGTGGCGCCCGACCTCTACGACCGCTGCTCCGCCGACCTCGCCGCGAGCCGGGCCGAGGCGGACGCCCGGGCCGCCGCGCGCGACGCACGGTGGCGGAGGCTCGAGGCGGCCGCCGACGCCAATGGCCTGAGCGGTAGCTAACGAGCGTGGCGTTTTGTTTGGGCTTTGTACATTGCGTGATGACGATGCCGGCCGGCGTGGGCCGCTCCCGCCGGCGGGCGCCGCAACTGATGGCGCGGCGTCGTGGCTGGCAAAGTACCATGTTGGTTTCAGCCACGACACGACGCGGCGAATACTGCATATTCGTTGATACAATGAAAAGTTTGTCACGTTTTCTTCCCTATAGTTTACGCAAAATTGCAAAAAAAATGCAGAAGGCATGAAGTCGAAACCCATCACTGGCGATCACGTGCATAGAAACTAAATTGCATGATGCGAGGCTCAAAATTGAACTCCCTAGCATGATTACGCTCTGACAGGCCAAGCAAATTTCTCTGTTCCTTGTAGGGCAAATAAAATCATGAGATGGACCAACAGGTGAGAAGCTAACGATCTGCCATAAGAGCAATTCGACAACAGATAGTGCATCCATACAAGAAAAGAAAAATGAAGAGCCGTTTACAAAAACAACTTAGTGCCTAGGCAGCAAATGTACATGCGTATCATACGTGAAAGCACTGAAGGAGAACAATCGCGCCACCATGCGTATCATACAAAAACAACTTAGTGCCTAGGCAGCAACAAATAGTCCAAGAACGGTCAGGCTCATCTTCAGATTGAGCGTTCTGACTGCAGGAGTGCAAGACCATTACATAACTTATCATGAACAATCGCCACCAGGATTCAAAGGATATACTGGAGACTCCCCCTCAATGGACACCGATCCATGTTCCTCTGTAAAATTCATTATGCTATATATGCTACTACTTCTGGAAAGAAACGGAGTACGAGCCAGTGTTTGGATCCTTGACAGCTTTGAAATTGTCCACGCTCATCCCAAACCGCCCCAGCACCGAGTTGCCCAGATCTTTCAGCTTTGCTGCATCACATAAATTCAGATGGGGAAAACATGAGCAAAGAATAAATCAATCAAATGTTCACAAGGTCTGAGGGTGCAGAGCTGTGCATGAGCCTAAATGGGGCTTTCCATATGACAGAACCATGGTGTCTGAATAATTCAGAATCCTTACTCCTGCTGAATAATCCATTTTTGCTCAACAAAAGTTGGGAGGGCATATGAGCTATGTAAAACATTGGTACATTCACGGCATATATTCTTATGACACTTTTAATCACTAAAGAAAATTGTGCCAGCAAATAACAACACAATCGTGAATGCCGTGCAACCAAATATCATCATCGACAGGACTAATACGTTACTATACATATATAAGATGGCTAGAGCTGTGAACTACACTGGAAGCATAAACAAAGATAAAGCTGTTATAAAGTCTAAACATTAGCGGAAGATCTTACCAAGCATTTCCTCCTTCATCTTTTCCTTTTTCTCTGCTGCCAGTGGCTCAAGTCGGAACAATGATTTCTTAGCCTGTTGATTTGAAGGATCTAGCTCAATGATTTTTTTCATATCTGCAAAGAGGAACAATGCTCAAAAACTTAGCACTGGTGGAACATGAAAAATGGCATAAAAAATTATGTGAATGCACTGACCTAAAATTGACAATATAAAGCACATAATGAGGATAAAATCTAACCAGCAATAGCGTCATCATAGTTTTCAAGCTTTTCATGTGCTTCTCCCCTCCGAAGCAGAGCTTTCAGATATGAAGGATTCAGCTCAAGCGCTTTGGTGCACTCCTTAATTGTTTCATCATATTTCCCCTAGATCACATGAAGTCAGCACCAGAGTTTGCGTGTGATGAGATATGACAAAAATAAAAACCCTCACTTAACAGAAACGCTCATTCAAGTACATAAAGGGCATTTGAAATTAGACTACAAATCAAAGATTTCATCGACCACATAACATATTAACATGGCCTAGTCTAGCACGTTTAACAGCACAGTTCTTAGCAATGAGATATCAAGAAGGGTGCCCAAGCACTTCTTAGCAATGAAATATCAAGAAGGGTGCCCAAGCACTTCTTAGCAATGAGATATCAAGAAGGGTGCCCAAGCACAGGTGAGCTCTTTATCCTGATGTTTGGTATGCATGGGGATTGACGCACCAGAATGCATACAGTGTTGTATGTGTTCAGTATTTTTCACACTGTGGTGTTTAAACAATTTCTGGCTGACACATGGTACTGCTATCCTAAGGATGCAAGCGGACGGCATCTGCATGTCCACGGCTGTCCGCGAAGACTTTTCTGTTCGCGGACATGCGGACGCCATCCGCTTGCATCTATCCTGACATGAAGAGGTCCCACTCACACAAGACATGATTGGACACCTTTCTCTTTACCATTAATATACTTATGCTGCAGCAGCCCATTCATTGTGCAACACCATTATTCATCCTAATTAGCACCAGATTAGGACAGATTGATTGCATCACCACCACAATGGATGTTTCACTAAATCAATCTTGGCACCCAAGTTTTTAACCAGTCAAAGTACAAGATATTGGCATGAATGTGAAAAAAATCAGATCAATTGTGCAGTAAAAACCTTTGCACGAAATGGTCTGCATGGGGAATAAAAGTTGATGAACAAAACAAATGCTCTAGACATCCGAACTAGTTGATGACCCATCCAGCACTGTTGCTGCTACAAATAAATTATCGATTCACAAAAAAAATGCAGCACTACAAATTGCATGGATGCAGCAGGAAATCAATTGATTTGTGATTAACCGATATAAGATCCAAAGAAGAAGAAAAGGAGCATTGTCAAGCAAACAAGGAACCACACGCATGAGAAGTCACCTCGGCCCTCCACCAAGAATCCACCTGCACCAACTCAGCGCACGTCGGCATGGCCGGAGTCAAGGGACAAGCCAGATCCACAACCTCTGCCCGCAGGAGACGGGGGGCTTGCGTGATCAGTCACTCAGGCAGCCAGAGCCGAGGAGGGAGACTACGGATCAGGCACTCAGGCAGTTGCATCCATGTAAATAACACCTCTCCCCATGCGTTGCAGCGCCCAATCACCGCAGCCCACCGGATTCCTCGCCGTCTCAAGTTGGATAGAACGAGTGTTGGCTCCAGCCCCATCCCATCGGTAGAAGAGAGATCAGAGAAACGAGAAGATGTGATGAGAGAGAAGCTAAAGGCATTTACTGTCGTCAGAGTGCCGGCCTCTGTATTCCCTATGCATATTGTTCCGTACATCTTACACTAAATAATAAGGACGCACATCCCTAGGTATCTGGATGGTCCACACAACAATAGCATATGTGCTCGGGAGCCAAATCGCTGCTCCCTGCTTTCTACTGAGATTACACAGAAAACAGATAAAAGTAATGACATTCCTACAGTACATAAGGAATGGATAAACCGTAGATAAAAGAAATAATTATATGATGGTACCATACCATCTTCATGCAATGATAATACTATGACCGAACTACTGCATGTTCACATCAATGTAAATGGGCAATAATGGCAGGCAAATGTGGATAGTATCCGATGTCCTCCGAGTTGTCAACAGACCAGAAAAATGTCTTACCAACTTCAAGAAACATACAGCACGATTTGAATGGCATGCAGAGGATATATCTTCAGAAGATTCCAGTTCAGCAGCAATTTGCAGTGCAATTTCATATTGTGATAATGCATCCTCGTACTGTCCAGCTGCAAAATGCTTGTTTCCTTCTGCTTTTGCATCGTTTGCTTGGCTTCTAGCTTTCTGCACCAAGTTGAAGGGAAAATTTTAATACAGGAAGGCAAAACTCTTCAACGTGATGCTCTAGGAAATGCCCACTTGCCCAGCCCAAGATAGCATAAAAAACAGCATAGTAAGACATGAAGTTCCATCAACAATTTCCAGAAGCCTATTTAGAGGCAGTTAGTAGCAGCAGTCCAATAATTTATCAAAGCAAGAAATTTGGCTAGTCATTGCTTCATTTATTACAGACCAGAACACTTAAAATGATCCCGTGAAAGAAAAAGTATGGAAATAAGCTTGGAAGGTAAAATTTCAGGAACAAGCTCTGCGCAAAATCTTGCGCTGCCACTTCAGCTAAGTTAGTTTCGTACAGCAGTCATATGATAGAGAGTATTGTATTCAATTCAGCCATTCTTACTTAAGTTTTTCTAGAGTGCATTGTCGATTATTTGCCTGCTACATCCGAGGAATGAGAACGCCAAATCATGAAACTAACCAATGGTGCCACCTGCATACTAATACTCAACCACGATAGTTGGTTCAGGACAATATCATCTAGTAAGGCAACATATACACTTGTTTCATAAGAAAATCTGAAGGGTCCAACAAATTAAAGAGACTAAATTCATTAGCTGACTGAGTGGAGCGCAATCGATCATCAATTATCATGCACTAACTACGAATCCTTGCATCCTCGCTCTAAGAACCAACCCACAAATGGAACCCTCGCGGCACGGCACCACCATATGTCCTAATCAAAGCTTCAGGGTCGGGATCTCAAATTCGAGCACAGAAATCAAGAAGGAGAACGGGTTGATGGATGGGGTGCTCGGGGCGATACCTCCCGCAGCTGCTCGTCGGTGAGCGCGTCCTCGAAGGCCTCCTCGTCCTGCTCCGCGCCCCTCGGGTCCGGGGCTTCCACGAACTCCGGCGGCGAGGAGGGGCGTTTCGTCTCCTCGCCCTCGTGCTCCGGCTCGAGCTCGATCACCACCATCTCTCGCCTCCGGTGGTCGCCGCCGTCCGCCCGCGCCGATCGAGGGTTCGCCCCCAGTCCAGCCGCAAGAGCAGTCAGCCCGCTAGGGGGAGAGACAGAGGAGAAGATGATTTTAGTGTGCTCACGGCGATCCGGAACAGCCTACTAGACCCACGAGGAGTAGAGGGAAGAGGCCCTGGGCCCTGGGAGCGTGTAAGCTCACGTTGGGCCGTTACATAACAACTTTGAATTGATCTTGTGTATTTTCTGAGTCTGAGTACTTAAGAAAATCAACTCAAAAAAAGAGTACTTAAGACAAATACCCTCAAATATACTTAAGAAATGTCAATCATAACTTGTTCAAAATCAACGTAAGATATTCTTTCACTTGAACACTAATCATATGGAAAATAGTCATTTATATAAAATAAGTATTCATGTTTCCTGGGAAAATTGTTCTGACTACACACAGATTTTGTGAAAAATAATAATATAAATACATGAACACTTATTTCTAGCATATGAACATTTTTTTTCAAAACCATAAACATATTTTCGAG
Source organism: Triticum dicoccoides (assembly GCF_002162155.2). Taxonomy (NCBI): domain Eukaryota; kingdom Viridiplantae; phylum Streptophyta; class Magnoliopsida; order Poales; family Poaceae; genus Triticum; species Triticum dicoccoides. Next base: position 532,048,789 of record NC_041389.1, on the reverse strand, counting down.
ATACATGAACATTTTGAGATACACGATTTCTTCATAAAACAATAAGTGTTTATTTTCCGTCCTCCATGTATATTTTTCAATTGCATTTATGTTTCTAAGAATAATATTGTACGCATTGTTGTAGATGCTAGAAGAAGAGGCCTGGCAGAGTGTTGAAGTACTCCCCACTTGTGCCAAAAGTAAGGTGTGCCTCTATACATTGCATTGGGCAAGGGTAAGGCTTGCCTTATATAATCCTTCACCAAACCCCACCTGGTATGGGAGCTTCTAGCACTCTGCCTGTCATTTATTGATGTAGATGCCAGACACACCTTTAGACATGCACATTAACCCAGCTAATGGAGATGAGAGGAGGAAGAAGGAAAGAAATAAGGTAGCAACTAGGCTTAGTAATTACAATGTTAATTTATTTCTTGTTTTTGTTTGTGCAATGGACACAATGTTTAATGTTTTTCATAATACCCACCTGACCGCCACATTGATACATAAGTTACTAAATGGAAACAAACTCTCATGGTTCATGTTCACCATCAGAAATTTCTAGTGCTTGCTGTGGAAATTTCATACTGCACCTTCTTGATGTGTGTTGAATGGACAAGCAAAACATGGGATGGTGATAGATGCTAAGATCCAAGAATTCAAACCCGGATTGGACATGTTGAACATATTGCCATGCCTGGTTGTTCTATGTAATATGTGCTAATTTTGCAATGTCACTTCACTAGAGTGTTCCACCTTTTTTTTGAGATTGCTCCTTTATACTGTTGGAGAACGTTGCATGGGAAACAAAATTTTCCTACGCTCACCAAGATCAATCTAGGAGATGCACATCTACGAGAGGAGAGATTGAATCTACATACCCTTGTAGATCGCTAAGCGGAAGCGTTAAGAAACGCGGTTGATGTAGTCGAACGTCTTTGCGATCTAGTCACGATCCGTCCACGGACTCCTGATCAAGTGTCGAACGGACGACACCTCCGTGTTCAACACACATACGGCTTGATGACGCCTTCACCTCCTCGATCCAGCGAGCGATGGTGAAGTAGTAGCTCAAGTTCTCCGGAAGCACGACGGTGTGGTGGCGGTGGTAGTGGAGAAATCTGAAAGTGCGTTAAGTCAACTAGAGGGGGGTGAATAGGCAATTTTTACAAATTCGTCACTGAGGAATTTCAGGGTGAGGAAATTCCTAAGTCACGAACAACCAGCAGCGGAATAAGTACTCAGGTATAAGTATAATAGAGCAACAACAGAGTTATCATGATGAAATGAGAACAAACACAAAGTACAGAAAGCGTAAACATAGGATAAGCAGGCTGAAGACAATGTGACTGAAGAATTGGATTGAGGAAATAGAGAAAGTCTTCAGTCAAAGTCTTCAAACAGTAATGATCAGGTTCATCAACACATGAATGAGGAAACGAAAGGGTTGAGGAAGACTAGTAGGCTTGGTGAAGACAATGATTTGGTAGACCAGTTCCAACTGTTGTGACAGTTGTACGTCTAGTTGGAGCGGCTGAGTATTTAAACTCAAGGACACACAGTCCCGGACACACGGTCCTCACCGTATTCTCCTTGAGCTAAGATCACACAGACCTCGCCCAACTCGTGGTAAGTCTTCACAAGTGACTTTCAAACCTTCACAGACTTGGTCACTCATCGATCCATAATTCCTCTTGGATGCTCAGACCATGACGCCTAACCGTCTGGAGGATACACAGTCCTCAAAGGTAACAAGCGTCGGTTCCACACAGGAACAATCTCTTCAGTGATGCTCAATCACTTTGGGTTTGTAGGTGTTTGGGTTTGGGATTTGGGTTTTCCTCACTTGATGATTTTCGTTCAAAGTCCTCGGAGGATGGGATGCTCTCAATTGACAAGTGTCAGTTTCTCTCGGAGCAGCCAACCAGCTAGTGGTTGTAGGGGGCGACTATTTATAGCCTAGGGAACAGCCCGACATGATAAGACATAAATGCCCTTCAATGATATGACCGTTAGGTGGTAAGATATTTTGGACAGCTGGCGCGTAGCACAATAACGGTCGGATTTGAGGTTCGAATTCCTCGGGGCAATCATGTTCCTCACTGTGTAGGCAATCCACACTGGCGAATTCCTAAGTCCTCAGTCAGAACAAATTCCTCGGAGACCAGAAGATCTTCGTCTCTGTCGCTGAAGAAATTGACTGAACTGATATGAGATTTCCAATGGCTTCACTCGAAAGGACTGGGTAAGTGTAGGATTTTGAGATGAGCATCACTTGGAAATCAGTTTCCTTAGTATTAACTCGACCCCCTTTAACAGTACGATGTTTCCTATGACTCAAGAAAGAGAAAATGAAACTACGAAAACAAAAGTCTTCACACTTCATAATCCTCGCATGAATATCCAAGTCTTCAAGGTCACACCAATTTTTTCACTTTCAAAGTCTTCAGGAGAACCAAAGTCTTCAGCTGAAGACATTCATTTTTAGGGGTCGACTTTCACTGTAAATATCAAACTCCTCATCAACTTATAGAACCTGTGTACACTCACAAACATATTAGTCCCTTAACCTATAAGTCTTCAATAAACCAAAATCACTAAGGGGCACTAAATGCACTTACAATCTCCCCCTTTTTGGTGATTGACGACAATATAGGTTAAGTTTTCAACGGGGATAACATATGAAGTGTAAATACTCATATTGAGGAATTTGATTGCAAGATATATAAGAACTTCCCCTGAAGATGTGCATAGTGAGGAATTTGCTTTTGAAGCAGTGCACATTTGAAGAGTAGAATCATGGAGATCTCCCACTATATCTTGTAATTCATACACGCATTTAACATATCGAATGAAGAATTTGAAATGCATGATGAAATATGGTGACTGATGTAATTCAACATGCGTGCATAACATAGATGAGGAAATAGCATGCAAAAAAACAGAGCAAAAGTATCAGGTCACCATCGGACTTAAGTTTGCAACTCGATCCAACAAACACTTCAGAAGAGCGAGAGTTGCAACTTAACAAAAAAACGCCCATATAGATAGACCCGCTTGAAGACTAACTCAGAATTCTCCCCTTTTGTCATCAAATGACCAAAAGGGACGAAAAGTGAGGACTAACGCCCCTGAAGAATTTATCCATGAAGTTGATGGAGGAGCGCCAACGTTGTTGGGGTCGATTGTTGGAGTAGGGCCTGCCACAGTGTCGTCCAAATCTTCATTTTCATCAATGTCGCATGATGAAGAAAACGAGCTGGCCACCAAAGACAAAACTTCGAATTTCTTGAATTTCTTCATTGGTCGCTTAGGCCAGTGGAAGTCCTGCTTGAAGCCCATCTGCTTAAGATCTTCTTCACCGTAGAGATGAGTCAGAACAGCCAGGTGCAATCAAATACTTCATGGAGGTAGTAATGGTTCTTCTTCACTGAATTGTGTGTAGCAGTCATGTTGTGAAGAATTGAACCAAACTGACGCTTGGCCCATTTGTGGTTGCGATCGACCTTCTGATGAAGACCGAGGAGAAGCTCACAATCAGTCATCGCCCTTGGAGCTGTGCCTTGAGGATTTTGCTTTGAAGCATTGGCGGCAGAGTCATGAGTGGCAGAGTCGTCATTGGTGGAGTAAGATGCAGCTTTGCGGAACTGTCCATCCAATGGACGAATGCCTTCATCAATAATAGAAGTGGCCTTGCCCTTTTTATTAGCTGAGGAAAACGTCTACTTGATGAATTCAATGGGGGGCAGATAGCTGCCATGGTTGAGTGTGGCAGCCTTGTAATTGATTGAAGACCTTGATTTGAGGAATCTCATAATCCAGGGAGCGTAAGGCTTCAATTCAAAAGGAGACAATGCAACATTTGCCAGAGTCCTCATGAACAAGTCATGGTAGTTTATTGGAATACCATGCATGATATTGAATAGCAGATTCTTCATTATGCCAATGACTTCTTCTTCATTCGAGTCGTGGCCTTTGATTGGACTCAATGTCTTGGTCAGGATGTGATAGACAGTCCATGGCACATATAGAAATTCCTTCACGAGGAATTTGGTCCTTGGGGCTTGATCGGGCTTCAGCGGCTTCATCAACACTTGCATGTAGTGATCTGTGAGTTCAGGTTCATGATACATAAGACGCGCACCTTCAAGGGAAGGACTGACAGGCAAGGCATGAAGCAATTCAGAGGCTGGTGCTTTGAAGTGAGTGTTCTCTGTCATCCAGTCCAACACCCAAGAATTTATATCATCATAATTTCCTGTGATGTGCAGCATTGCATAGAACTGAAGAATTAGTTCTTCATTCCAATCACATATATCGGTGCAGAAGTTGAGCAGTCCAACATCATGTAGAACACTAAGGACCGGTGTGAAGCACGACAGCGATTCCATGTCCACATGAGGAATACGCTCATGGTCAAATATTTTTTCCTTATCAAAAAGCAGTGAAGAATAGAAGTTTGCTTGGCTGGCAGTCCAGAAACGCTTTCTTCAAAGACAAGCAGTCATATGGGTTGTATTCTATGAAGAGCACGTGCTCGTGGAAGAAGTCATTAGCTTTGAACTTCGACGTCTTTGAGAACAGATTCTTTGGCTTGGGCTGAGGTGTATCAGTCAATGTCTTCACAACCTCAGGAATCACAGTCTCAGGAGCCGCAGGCTGAGGAATTTCAGTTTCTGCTTCTGTAGCAGCCTGAGTCTCCTTTTCTTCGGTAGCTTTATCATCAGCACTAGTGGCTGGAATTCTTCAGGCATGGTAAGAAGAGGTGCTTGAGGTTCATCAGATCCTTTGGGAATTTCTTCAGACTGGACTGGGGACTGAGGAATCTGTTGCAGTGGGGTGAACATGGGGGAATTGGGGTGATGACTTTCCTAATAGTCATCATTCAACACTGGAGTGGTGCACCCAATGTCCACGTCTTCTTCTTCTTCATCCATTTCTTCAACAGCTGCCTCTTCAGCCGTGAAATAAGGCATGGGCGATGATACCAGAGGGGTTGAAGTGACATTGTCCACTTCAATTTCTTCATCCATCTGCTCTGTCGAAGCAATAGAAGGATCTTCTTCATCAGATTCACTTGGAATATAGTAACGTTCACCAAAAGGAATAATTTCCTTTGATGGCATGCTTGAAAGAGGAACATCATCTATTGGATTTGCAAATGAGCTGGTCAAAACCTTCGCCTTCTTGGGAGCAGAAGACTCTGAGGAAGCAGATGCTTTCCTTTTCTTCAGTGCAGCTCGCTCCGCAGCCTTGGTTTTCTTCACTTCTAATGTAGAAGGAAGAATGGGACTTGGTGTTGGCGCAGGAGGAACAGAGGAAATTGGTGAAGTTTCTTCAGGCACAACTGATGCAGTTGTTCTGACTTGTTCAGTTTCTTCAAGCACAACGTCAGATGCTTCGGCTGGCCTGTCTTGTTCTTCTGGCGCAACACTAGTGGTTGCCCTGGCAATTTCTTCAGCAGATGGAATAGCTTCATCAGCCCTGGTGCTTTCAGTTTCATCAATAGCCTGATTTTCATCAGCGGTGCTGGCATGTTCTTCAGTAGGCTGTGCAGATGTTTCAGCTTGAGGAATTTCAATGTGCGTTGGAGCAGCAACATTGGGTGTAAATCCCTTCGCCATTTTGACGAATCTGACTTTGGCTCCCAGCCATTCTGCCTTGTAGGCGTCAAATTCATCATTGAGTTTCTTGATCTCAGATTGCAGAGCGACAAGTTCTTCAGGCGATAGCGCTCGAACGTTGTCCTTCAGAAAGCGTTATTTCTTGTACTGGGCTTTCTTCACAGACCTGGATTTCTTAAATTTCCATTTTTCTTAAGAAATGAAGACCGTCAACATATGACTTTGGCCAGGTGTGAGGTTTAATTCTGGTAAGGGAGTGTTTGGGTCCTTGTGCCACATGTCAATGAAGTGCAGGATCTTCTTCAAATCCAACATGAGTGGCACAACACTGCCCTTGGCTCTAGCGGCCCTTTGCTGTCTATCTCTGATGATTTCGGCTAATTGTTCATCATCAGCTTCGTCATCTTCCGACGGCACTTGGAAGGCAACTTGCTTCTTGTGAGGACTTGGTCTGGTGCGTTGTCCAGCAGTAGCCTTGGTCTTCAGCAAAGTGGGGCCTGTTGAAGACTGAGGAGGAACTGACGAACTTGCAGATGCTCCTGAGGCAATTGAGATGCCTGTGGTCCTCTGGCAAGAGGCGAGATGCACAGGTGCCGAGGACTTTGTTGGAGGAGCTGAGGGTTTTGCAACCCAAGGAACTGGAGCAGCTTGAGGAATAGGCCGTGAGGGCACATATGAGCTTGGCCGTGAGGGCATTGCTGAGGAATGTGGTTTCCGAGCAGGCTTCTTCAGCATAGCCTTCTTGCTAGTAGAGGCCTTAGCAACGGCAGCAGCTGAGTCTTCGTTGAATTTCCTCACTGCTTCTTTGGCCTGTTTGGCCAACTTGGCTTGCCGCTTGGCCCATTCATCAACATAGTCCTCACCGCGCTTGATGCTAGTGGGATCAGCAATTTTGCCAGGTGCCAACGGAGGTCTTGGGCAAGGAGGGTTTAGAGCGAATTTCTTCATGTACTTTGGAGTAATATATCTGTATTCCCTCCATTCCCGTGTCCATCTTCGTTCAATTTTCTGAATGCACACCTTGCGCTCATTCTTTGTTTCCTTTCCATGAGTTGCCTCATCTGGTGTGCAATACCCTGCATATATGTCATCATGGATTTCAAAAGCAGTGTTAACTTCCAGTTTCTTCCCTCCCTTCTAAGGTTTCTTGACATCAGCCATTTTCTTCAGCTAAGAATTTTGAACTATTTGAGTTCTATGAAGAAGTATGCTGCTTTTCTTTGAGGAACGCTGCAAATGAGTTAAGTTGATGAGAACCTAGTGATTCAGCAGCAGACATGTGTACCTGTGAACGGAGTATAGGTGTGAAGAATTTGGAGAGGTCATATGCGTTCTCAGAAGTTTTTGCAAAACGGAACAAGTTTGAGGAAATTGACCAGATATGTCTTGAAGAATTTCACTAAGCGTTCTTTGACTTAGGTTCTAGAGTTGTATGGATTGTGAAATTCACACAATTGAGGAATCTTGAGGGAAAATGTCACTTAGAGAAACAGATCAAGAACAGATGATTGTGTGAGGTGTTTAGAGTGTGGAAGTTGAAGAATAAATACCTTTTGAAGATTTTATCGAAATCATCAAAATCAACAAAGGCATTAAAAGTAACTTTTAATTACCCTTGACAAAGAACATGATGAACTAGGAGTGTTAGATTTGGAAGTTCGTCAGTCCAGATCTTCCATGCCCTAACTTGGCAGAGGAAGACAACTACGGCGGCGGCGGAGTGAAGATATCCATGGCCGGCGCGAGTACGACGGAGACGAGGTCGAGGGAGTGAAGCTCTTCCTCACCGGCGACGATGAAAGTAGCGGCAGTGCTAGGGCTTGAGAGCTAGAGCGAGGGGAGTGAGATCGAGTGGGGTAAATGTAGTCTGAGGAGGGTGAGGGGTATTTATAGGCGAGGTGAAAAACCGCTCGCCTGAGGAAAATAGACGAACGTGCCTGATACGTCTCCAACGTATCTATAATTTATGAAGCATTCATGCTATTTTATTATTTGTTTTGAATGATTACGGGCTTTATTATACATTTTATATTACTTTTGGGACTAATCTATTAACCGGAGGCCCAACCCATATTGTTGTTTTATTGCCTGTTTCAGTATTTTGAAGAAAAGGAATATCAAACGGAGTCCAAACGGAATGAAACCTTCGGCAGCGTGATTTTTGGGAAGAATATCACCCAGGAGACTTGGAGTTCACGTCAGAAGATCCTCGAGGAGGCCACAAGATAGGAGGTCGCGCCCCCCTACTGGACGCTAATAACCCACAAGTGTAGGGGATCGCAACAGCTTTCGAGGGTGAAGTACAACCCAAATTTATTGATTCGACACAAGGGGAGCCAAAGAATATTCTTGAGTATTTGCAGTTGAGTTGTCAATTCAACCACACCTTGATAACTTAGTATCTATAGCAAAGTGTTTAGTAGCAAAAGTGATATGATAATAAAGGTAACGATAGCAAAAGTAAAGATAATGTTTTTGGGTTTTTGTAGTAGTTGTAACAGTAGCAACGGAAAAGTAAATAAGCGAAGAGCAATATGTGAAAAGCTCGTAGGCAATGGATCAGTGATGGATAATTATGCCGGATGCGATTCCTCATGCAATAGTTATAACACAGGGTGATATAGAACTAGCTCCAATTCATCAATGTAATGTAGGCATGTATTCCGTAAATAGTCATACATGCTTATGGAAAAGAACTTGTATGACGTCTTTTGTCCTACCCTCCCGTGGCAGCGGGGTCCTTACGGAAACTAAGGGATATTAAGGCCTCCTTTTAATAGAGAACCGGACCAAAGCATTAACACATAGTGAATACATGAACTACTCAAACTACGGTCATCACCGAGAAGTATCTCGATTATTGTCACTTCGGGGTTGTCGGATCATAACACATAATAGGTGACTATAGACTTGCAAGGTAGGATCAAGAACACACATATATTCATGAAAACATAATAGGTTCAGATCTGAAATCATGGCACTCGAGCCCTAGTGACAAGCATTAAGCATAGCAAAGTCATAGCAACATCAATCTCAGAACATAGTGGATACTAGGGATCAAACCCTAACAAAACTAACTTGATTACATGGTAAATCTCATCCAACCCATCACCGTCCAACAAGCCTACGATGGAATTACTCACGCACGGCGGTGAGCATCATGAAATTGGTGATGGAGGATGGTTGATGATGACGACGACGACGAATCCCCCTCTCCGGAGCCCTGAATGGACTCCAGATCAGCCCTCCCGAGAGAGATTAGGGCTTGGCGGCGGTTCTGTGTCGTAAAACGCGATGAAACTTTCTCTCTTTTTTTCTCCCTGAGACGGAATATATGGAGTTGGAGTTGAGGTCGGAGGAGGTCTAGGGGACCCACGAGATAGGAGGCCGCGCCCTAGGGGGGGGGGGCGCCCCCTTGTCTCGTGGACAGGCCGTGGGCCCCCCTGGCATTAATTCTTTCGCCAAACATTCTTATTAATTCCAAAAAGTGCCTCCGTGGATTTCCAGGACATTCCGAGAACTTTTCTTTTCTACACATAAAATAACATCACGGCAGTTCTGCTGAAAACAGCGTCAGTTCGGGTTAGTTTCATTCAAATCATGCAAGTTAGAGTCCAAAACAAGGGCAAAATTGTTTGGAAAAGTAGATACGTTGGAGACGTATCAACTCCCCCAAGCTTAAACGTTTGCTTGTCCTCAAGCAATTTAGTTGATAAACTGAAAGTGATAAAGAAAAACTTTTACAAACTCCGTTTGCTCTTGTTGTTGTAACATGAAAAGCCAGCATTCAAGTTTCAGCAAATATTACGAACTAACCATACTCACAATAACACATAGGTCTCACAATTACTCACATCAATAACATAATCAGCTAGCAAGCCATAATAATAAAACTCAGATAACAACACTTTCTCAAAATAATTATAACATGATATAACAAAATGGTATCTTGCTAGCCCTTTTTGAGACCACAAAACATAAATGCAGAGCACCTTTAAAGATCAAGGACTGACTAAACATTGCAATTCATGGTAAAAGAGATCCAGTCAAGTCATACCCAATATAAATCAATAATAATGAATGCAAATGACAGTGTGCTCTCCAGTGGGTGCTTTTTAATAAGAAGGACGATGACTCAACATAAAAGTAAATAGATAGGCCCTTCACAGAGGGAAGCAGGGATTTGTAGAGGTTCCAAAGCTCGATTTTAAAATAGAGATTGAATAACATTTTGAGAGGCATACTTTCACTGTAAACGCAACAACTATGAGATGGTTGTATCTTCCATACTACATGCATTATAGGCAGTTCCCAAACAGAATGGTAAAGGTTTATACTCCCCCAACCACCAACAAGCATCAATCCATGGCTTGCTCGAAACAACGAGTGCCTCCAACATACAACAGCCCTGGGGGAGTTTTGTTTAATTATTTTGATTTGCTTTGATCTTTTTGGATCATGGGACTGGGCATCCCGGTTACCGGCTGTCGGTGTCAAAACCGGCGGATCTCGGGTAGGGGGTCCCGAACTATGCGTCTAGGCGGATGGTAACAGGAGACAAGGGACACGATGTTTTACCCAGGTTCGAGCCCTCTTGATGGAGGTAAAACCCTATGTCCTTCTTGATTAATATTGATGATGTGTGTTACAAGAGTAGATCTACCACGAGATCAAGGAGGCTAAACCCTAGAAGCTAGCCTATGACATGATTGTTGTTCGTCCTACGGACTAAAGCCATCCGGTTTATATAGACACCGGAGAGGGCTAGGGTTACATAGAGTCGGTTACAATGGTAGGAGATCTACATATCCGTATCACCAAGCTTGCCTTCCACGCCAAGGAAAGTCCCCTCCGGACACGGGACGAAGTCTTCAATCTTGTATCTTCATAGTCTTGGAGTCCGATCGATGATGATAGTTCGGCTATCCGGACATCCCCTAGTCCAGGACTCCCTCAGTAGCCCCTGAACCAGGCTTCAATGACGATGAGTCCGGCGCGCATATTGTCTTCGGCATTGCAAGGCGGGTTCCTTCTCCGAATAATTTATAGAAGATTGTGAACACCAGGATAGTGTTCGGCTCTGCAAAATAAATTCCACGTACCACCGTAGAGAGAATAATATTACACAAGTTCAATCTGCTGACGTATTTGGTGGCGTGACGTCACACCACTACCAAGCCTTTACTAGAATTGTTTTTATTGTACCACCTCAGCGCGTTTAGCGAAGCGGTTTCCTTGGCACGTCTTGTCGAAGCAGAGATCGTGTTCCCCTTATTCCGGGATTCCCATTAATACGGACGTGGGTAACCCGACCGCGCCCGTTGCCGCGCCTCCTCCATCGAAGGCGGGTTCCAAACGGTCATGGGGACGGCTCTTGGTATTCTCCCTCTTTATAATGAGACCAAGGCCCGTTCTTTTTCTTCAATCCTCCATCGAATCCGCCTCTCGCCCCAAGTTCCAACACCCAGGGCTCTAGATTCGGGTACTTTTGACCTTCGACAATGTCCGGCTCCGACCTACGAGGCTGATGGAAGCTCTCTCCCGTCACGGAAGAGGACGTGCTAAAGTTGAGAGACGCCAGGTACTTGACCTACGAGATTTCGCATAGGTTGCCTGCCCGAGGGCAAGTTATTCCTACTCCCGAGCCCGGCGAGAGCGTCGTGTTCGTGTCTCACCTCCGTCGGGGTTTAGGCTTCCCGATAGATCCCTTCGTGAGGGGGCTCATGTTTTACTATGGACTGGAATTCCATGACTTGGCTCCGGAGTCCATCCTCCACATCTCATCATTCATTGTCGTCTGCGAAGCCTTCCTCCGCACTACCCCTCACTTCGGCTTGTGGCTCAAAACCTTCAACGTGGAGCCGAAGATGATTGAGGGGAGCCAGGCAGAGTGCGGCGGGGCGGTTATAAGCAAGAGGGCCGATGCTCCATGGCCCGAGGGCTCTTTTTAGGAGGAGCTCGGCTTGTGGGAACAGGAGTGGTTCTATATCACCGTTCCCAGGGGCAGCAGGCAGAGGCCGCCGCCCGTCTTCCGCTCGGGCCCTCCACAATGGCTGACGTCATGGGTCAACAAGGGGCTTAACTGGGGGCCGTCCAAAGACGTACCCCTGTTGCAGGACCGGATTCGAGGCCTCCAAGAAAGGGAGATTAATCTGGTCGTAGTGGCACAGGTTATGCTGATTCGGTGCCTTCTGCCCTGCAAACGTCGCCCCCTCCGCCTGTGGGAATTTAATCCAGAGGGGCCACGAGCTCTCCAACACTTCATGGGTGAGGGAATCCCGGACTAGGGGGTGTCCGGATAGCCAAACTATCATCATCGGCCGGACTCCAAGACTATGAAGATACAAGATTGAAGACTTCGTCCTGTGTCCGGAGGGGACTTTCCTTGGCGTGGAAGGCAAGCTTGGCGATACGGATATGTAGATCTCCTACCATTGTAACCGACTTTGTGTAACCCTAGACCTCTCCGGTGTCTATATAAACCGGATGGCTTTAGTCCATAGGACGAACTACAATCATACCATAGGCTAGCTTCTAGGGTTTAGCCTCCTTGATCTCGTGGTAGATCTACTCTTGTAACACACATCATCAATATTAATCAAGCAGGACATAGGGTTTTACCTCCATCAAGAGAGCCCGAACCTGGGTAAAACATCGCGTCCCTTGTCTCCTGTTACCATCCGCCTAGACACACAGTTCGGGACCCCCTACCCGAGATTCGCCGGTTTTGACACCGACATTGGTGCTTTCACTGAGAGTTCCTCTGTGCCATCACCATCAGGAAGGATGCCTTTTCCCGTCTTCAAAGACGGCACCGTCGTCAAGGGAGCTTTGGCCGCCGGCCAGACTATCCGGCTAGGCAGTTTTCTTATGACCGCCTGTTCGGCCACCGCTCCGACAATGACCTCTCAGGTCATTAAAAGCGATCTTCACGTCAGCTCGGAATTCGCCAGGCAGCTAGATCCGATTGAGCTCTCCTCCGTAAACGAGCTCTTGGATCGCATCGCCGCCCTGGGAGTCGCTACCGACTATGATCAGATTGGGCTTAAAACCGATCTGAGAGAAATTAACTCTCCCCAGGTTACCCACCATGTTGTCGTGGTAGAGGAACAATGTGGCGACTCTTCTTCTATGTTAAAAACCAACTATGTCTGGATTCCCGATCCCTCCATGCCGGATTCCCGCGGAGGGACGGACGCTAATCAAATACTGAGCCTAAAGTCAGGCATCGGACCAGATTCGTTGGAAAGCGTCCAGCAAACCAAGCTTCCGAATCCGGAAGCTTCTTGGCCTTTGAGCCTTAGATTGGGCGGGGTTCCGAACTCGATTCCACCCGCCCACCCAAACATAAGCAATCTATCTCAAATACGGCAAGAGCCCGATGAAACAGTACATCATTACTGGGCCAGATTCCTCCTGGTTATGGACAGGGTAAAGGACTGCCGTGAAGAAAGCGCGATTTCAATCTTCTGCAACAATTGCACGGACAAGGGAATCATAGACGCCATCAGTCATCGCGAAGTTACATGCTTCGCCGACCTAGCGACCATTGTACAAAAATACTGCGCGATGGAAAGTGCCTAGAAAACCGAAAATAGGTTTTGGGACAATCCAGCCCTGAATACAACCCAGTCCGAAATAAAAGGGTGCGTCATATTCAAGCACCTGGGTTAAAAACCAAAAAACAAAAAATCCATAAAGGGTACGGAACCGTACTGGAGGGATGGCTCAACAGACCCTGCAAAATCCATAGTACGGAGGGCGCCACTCCAACACATAGCCTTCGAGCATGTTGGATATTACGGCAGGTGGCCAAAAGTGGTGAAGGCTTTTTAGCCCCGGGCAACCAGCCCAGCAGCACCAGTACGGTATTAACAGTCTTCGAGACTTTCGCATCAAATAACATGCGGAAACAAACAATCCGCAGTCTTGCCGAAGTCTACCAAGTAGCAACAACAAATCCATGGAGCGACACGGCTATCACCTTCAATGCCAGCGACGAACCTAAATTCCGAACAGCTAGAGCACCAGCCGCATTGGTCCTCAGTCCGATAGTGGACGACTTTCATCTTACCAAGGTACTCATGGATGGCGGCAGCGGATTAAACCTCATCTACGAGGAAACCCTTCAAAAAATGGAAATTGACTGGAGCCGCATTGAGCGAAGCAGCACAACCTTCAGGGGGATAATCCCTAGTCAAGAAGTAAGCTGCACAGGAAAAATCACACTAGATGTAGTGTTCGGCTCGCCGGACAATTATAGGTCCGAAGAGGTCACGTTCCATGTGGCCCCATTCGGCAGCGGATATCACGCTTTGTTAGGACGAGAGGCATTCACAATCTTCCAAGCTATACCCCATTACGGGTACATGAAGCTCAAAATGCCCGGACCCAATGGAATAATCACTCTCGCCAGTGATCCAGATACAGCACTCCGCGCTGAAAATAAGACAGCCATACTGGCCCTAGAGGCATTATCCAAAGCCCTAGCGGTAGAGGAATTAACTGCGCTGCGCTCCACGGTGGATAGGGACGATGTGATACTCGATAAGAGGTCCAAGTCCACCTCTTTTAAACCAGCAGACGAAATAGTCAAATTTCAGGTCCACCCAACGGACCCCACAAAGATGGCATCCATTCGGGCACAATTAAATCCCGATGTAGAAGCCGCACTACGAGAATTCCTTCGGGAAAATTGGGACATTTTTGCCTGGCACCCTTCAGATATGCCAGGAATCCCACGCAGGCTGGCAGAGCACAGCCTAAATATCCTAAAAGGATTCAAGCCAGTCCAACAAGCTCTTCGGCGATTTTCCGAACCCAAAAGACAGGCAATGGGAGAGGAGCTAGCCAAACTCTTAGAAGCCGGATTCATCAGAGATATCAAACATCCGAACTGGCTAGCCAACCTGGTAATGGTACCAAAAAAGGACAAATCCTGGTGCCTCTGCGTCGATTTCAAAGACCTTAACAAGGCCTGTCCAAAGGACCCTTTCCCTCTCCCTCGCATCGACCAAATCATCGATGCTACCGCAGGGCACGATTCATTGTGCTTCCTCGATGCATACTCCGGATACCATCAAATCAAGATGGCGGAAAAAGACCAAGCCGCAACGGCATCCATTACTCCATATGGACCATTCTGCTTCAACACAATGCCCTTCGGACTCAAAAACGCCAGCGCAACATACCAGCGCATGATTCAGACATGTCTGGCCACCCAGATAGGCAAAACAGTCGAGGCATACATAGACGATGTGGTCGTCAAGACCAAACACGTCGAAACTCTAGTAGACGACTTAAGAGTGACATTCGACAACCTCCGAGCATATGACATTAAGCTCAACCCAGAAAAATGTGTTTTCGGCGTACCAGCCGGAAAGCTCTTGGGCTTCATTGTATCCGTTAGAGGAATTGAAGCAAACCCAGCATAGATCCGAGCTCTGTCACAATTGGATATCCCAAAAGACCTCAAGCAAATACAAAAGCTAACCAGATGCATGGCGGCTCTAAGCCGCTTCATCTCCCGTTTGGGAGAAAAGGCACTGCCCCTCTATCGCCTCCTCCGGTGCACCGAACATTTCAAATGGACGGATGCTGCCACGGCCGGACTCGAAGAAATTAAAGCCATACTGGCAACAAATCCGGTCATAGCCGCGCCCAACCTGGGCGAACCAATGCTATTATATATTGCAGCAACACATCAAGTTGTTAGCGCGGTACTCGTTGTCGAACGAGAAACAGAAGGGCACAAATTCCCTCTTCAAAAACCAGTGTACTACGTATCCACTGTCTTAACCCCATGCAAGTCCCGATACCCACATTATCAAAAGATAGCGTATGCGGTGTTCATGGCATCCCGGAAGCTGCGACACTACTTCCAAGAGTGTTCCATAACGTTGGCCTCCGAAGTACCTCTCAACGATATTATAAACAATCGCGATGCGACGGGCAGGATTGCAAAATGGGCCATTGAGCTCTTACCAGTTGATATAACCTACAAACCACGGCGAGCTATCAAGTCTCAAGTTCTGGCTGACTTCATCGCCGAATGGACCGAGGCCAAACTCCCTAAAGAGTACGACGCATACTCCAATTGGATCATGCATTTCGACGGCTCCAAAATGTTGGCGGGCTTGGGGGTTGGCGTCGTCTTGACGTCCCCAACCGGAGACACAGTCCGATACGTACTTCAAATAATGTACATGGACTCCAACAATGCAGCCGAATACGAGGCCCTTCTACATGGTCTCCGGATGGTAATCTCCATGGGTATTCAACGCCTAGAGGTGCGCGGGGATTCAAACCTCGCAATATCCCAAATAAATGGAGACTTTGATGCCAAGGATCCGAAAATGGCAGCCTACTGTAACGCTGTGCTAAAAATGTCAGCCCGGTTTGAGGGACTCGAATTCCACCACATAGCCCGGGATAATAACCAGGCAGCAGACGTGTTAGCACGCATCAGTGCAAAACGCGACACCGTCCCTCCAAACATCTTCCTGGAGCGGCTCTTTAAGCCATCCGTATTATGGGAAGGGGAGTCCGGAAATAACAATCCGGAACAAACTGCAGAACATTCCGACACAATCGGTGGCTCGGCCAACGAAATGACAGATTCGGCCCACGAAATACTGGCAGTAATTGCCCCGTGGACGGAACCATTCCTAGCCTACCTAATCCGGCAGGAACTTCCCGAAGACCAAAATGAGGCCTGCTGCATAGTTCGGCGATCTAAAGCCTACAAGGTCCATGAGGGAGAACTTTATAAGAAAAGCACCACCGGAGTCCTCCAAAGTTGTATCTCCAAAGAGGAAGGGCGAAATCTCCTAGCTGAAATTCACGCCGGACTCGGCGGGCACCACGCCGCCGCCCGGGCCCTTGTAGGCAAGGCCTTCCGTACAAGATTTTATTGGCCGACAGCCCGGGCAGATGCTCAGGACTTAGTCCAACGATGCGTCGGTTGCCAGCTCTTTGCCAATCAGAGCCATATGCCACCCACCGCCCTCAAAACTATGCCCATTACTTGGACGTTCGCGGTCTGGGGGCTTGACATGGTTGGACCCCTTAAAGGGGGAACCCACAAGCACAAATACTTATTGGTCATGGTGGATAAATTCACCAAATGGATAGAGGCCAAGCCGGTTAAAACGGCAGAATCTGGACCTGTGATAGACTTCATATCCGGGGTAGTACACCGCTTCGGCGTCCCCCACAGCATCATCACTGATAACAACACGAATTTCATGGCCGACGAGGTTAAACTCTGGTGCAAAAACATGGGCATTAAGCTTGACTACGCTTCAGTCTACCACCCTCAAACTAATGGTCAAGTGGAACGAGCAAATGGTCTAATCATGAGCGGCATCAAACCCAGATTAGTGCGGTCCCTCACGGAATCTAACACGCACTGGGTAGAGGAGCTCGACTCCATACTCTGGGGGCTACGGACCACGCCAAACCGCACAACCGGATTCACACCATTTTTTATGGTGTACGGCGCAGAGGCAGTTCTGCCCTGCGATATAATTCATGACTCACCTCGCGTGCGCATGTACGAAGAAAGAGAAGCCGAGATGGATCGGCAGGACAGTTTGGACGCCTTAGAGGAGGAGCGGGACGTGGCAAAAGCTCGTTCCGCATTTTATCAACAGCAGGCTCAAAGATATCAAAGCAGAGAAGTACGGACCAAAGCTTACAATGTTAGCGAACTTGTTCTACGCCTGCCGGACAAGAAAAAGGACAAACTTAAGCCCAAGTGGGAAGGTCCCTTCATCATCGACCAAGTCCTGACCGGCGGAGCATACCGTCTACGTAACGCATCTGACAACCGACTCGAGCCGAACCCATGGAACGCAGCCCGTCTCCGAAGATTCTACGCCTAACGCCGGACTCAGAGTTCGTCTCACTCCTCCATCCACCTTTTTACATTTTCACTATCTCTTGTCCCCCTCCTTCTTCCCACTTTTTTTTTCAATACCTTTGATAGGCTGATTTGCGCATTGTTCGCACACACTCGATGTGCTCCTAGCACTCGTTATACCTGGGGGCTTCTTTAACAGAAGCTTATTTATACGGGCTTCATGCCCAACACATGTGTCATACTTCTGCATGTACCTTTTATTCACCATTATATGCATCAATATGACTTAAGTTTTGGCCAAGCTGGGTTGCCTGGCTCCTGTGCTTACCCCTACGTTCCCGATTGTTCGGCTAGGAGGTAAAGGGAGCACCTCTGCGATTGTTACTGCCCGGTCAGCCGGATGTGTACCTCAGACTGGGTGAAGCCGAAAGCTAGCGTTCTTAAGAGAATATTCGGTCGGTGACTTGAAAGATGATTTCTTACTTACTTATTTATTTGCCCCCAGATGCTTTTTCTGCTATTTTCGCAGTCCGGACATGCACTTTTGGGCATGCCTCCCAGGGAAAGGAACCCTTAACGGAACTATTCTCCCTGGAAGATGTTTCTTACTAACCATGTAATATAACATAGCTAGTTGGGCACTTGTCTGATAAAGCAATTATGACCCCGACGCCTTGTCTCCACGCATGCCCCGGTTCTTCTATAACCATAAGGGTATTTGGACACACTCCGGACGGTTGGGTCCGGAGGTTGAAGCGAAAAGGTCCGCAAAGACAAACGATCTACAATCCGGCTAGAAGGCATTTTACTTGTCATTTCAAATTACATCGTCAAACTGGCTGATTGTACTCCTCTTCAATCCCATCTAACAGGCTGTCTAACTTACAGTCCTGTTGGGAATATTTCGCGGCCAGTTCTACTTGGCCGTACATCAAGATCACAGGGATCTCCTTCCCATCAGGCCCCGCAGGTCTGACCTCGGCCATGTGGTTTGGGTTAGCCTTTGGGTACCGCGTCTTCACCATGGCCCAGGCCTCCCTGGCGCCTTGACGGCAGGCCGATATTTTCCACAGACGGAGGCGTCGCCGTGCTCCCTGAAGCTTCTCAGCAAGCTCTCCAAGGCCCTCGGGTAGGGAGACGGAAGGCCATAAAGCCTGAACGACGCCACTCATCGCCTGCCGAACACATTCGAGTAGTTGAACCAGCTCGGGAAGTTGGTCACCCGTTGAATCAGGCATTTCCTCCGCAGGGCGACCTGTGAGCACACCTAAAGACACATTTCTGTCAATCGACTTCCTCGCCGAATTCTTCTTTTTAAAGGAATTTGCTCAAGCACTTACTATAAATGCCGCGACGAAGCCGCTGATTCTCCTTCACGGAGCCAGACAGCTGTTCCCGAACACCTTTCAGCTCTTCTCCTAGCTGGGTGTGGGCATCTTGGAGCTTGTTTCTCTCCTGCTGCACCTTCATAAGCACCCTCTCGCCGGCCTTTAGCCGGCGCAGTAGCTGTTGCTTGTCCGGATCTAGTCCGGCGCCCTCTGCAATATTATTGTTAGATTTACGCACACGCCGCACTTTGTTAACTACTTATCTTTTCGAAGTACATATTACCAGCGGGGGTCTCTGTGGCTCCCCCTATGGTGGCTAGTGCGGCCTCAAGTTGGGCCTTGCACTCTTGGAGCTCCTGGGACAGGTGGGTATTCTTCTCCGTAAGATCCTGCATAATAAATGATCCTTAAATCAGTTATTTTAACTATTTTAAGTCTCGGGGGCTACTAGCATATATAACTATTAAAATTACTTACCCGTATGTCCTTCACATACTGCTCCGTGGCTCTGGTTAAACCATCTTGAGCAGCACGGAGGTGCGCGTTTCCCACCTTAAAGGCACCTCCTGCGATGCCCCATCAGTATAGGATGGTCAGAATTGAGCACGGATCAAATGATGGTGTCAAGACCTCGTTCGTAGTCACCTGGGAGGCCGGGATCAAACTGGGGTAGTCAGCCGTAATGGCGACTAGGGCATTGTCCATGCTAAGTTGGTGGAACACCCCGTCAATCAGCTCCACCTTTATGTCCGGATCCTCTTCGGAGGTCGGATCAAGGGATCGTTCCGGATCCTCGGGCTGTGGAGTTAGGCTTCGTATGCCCTCCACGTCCCGGCGCAGCTCCTGCGCCAAAATCACAAAGTAAAATACTTGCCTTTGGAAGTATGGATTGGGTAGATAAAACATCCGGTTACCCAGCTCCGAGGGTTATTCATGGAGAATCCGTTCAATGGATTCGTGCGGAGAAAGTCCTCCTCCTCCCCCTTGTACAAGCCGGACAGGATCTTTGCCAGATCGGCTGCCGAGCTTGGCCCTGTACGGCCGTGACGGGTGGCGTCGTCTTCCTCGTTGAAATCCCACATAGGGTGGCCCCTATATTGGAGTGGCTGCACCCCTCGCATAATGCACGTGGCCATGATTCCAATCATGGTCAATCCGGAGTGGGCCAGTAACCTAATCCGGCCCATCAGATAATGGACGCTCCTATCATCCTCCCGTTGAGGGCTCCGCGGGCGCCAACTCAGGCGTTTCTTCAAGGGAGCATTGCTGAACTCCGGGAGGCCGATCCGAACTGGATCCGGCAGAGGGGCGTCCTCCATGTAGAACCATTCCGAAGGCCAGTCTTCGGACGCCTTCTTCGGGGTGCCGGATAGATATCCGGTCCCGGCGATGCGCCATATTTCGGCTCCGCCCACTTGATATATCGACCCCTCATAAGAACGGGGTACAAGGCAAAACAATCTCTTCCACAGCGCAAAATGGGGCTCGATGCCCAGGAACAGCTCGCAAAGAGCTACAAAGCCCGCGATGTGCAAAATGGAGGCAGGTGTGAGGTGGTGAAGCTGGAGTCCGTAGAACTCCAGGAGCCCCCGGAGAAACGGATGTATGGGAAATCCGAGCCCCCTTATTAGATAAGGGACGAAGCATACCCGCTCTCCTTTGGAAGGGTTGGGGACGCACTCCGCCTGCTTTCCACCCTGGAAGGTGGCCAGTCCGGCCCGAACCGGAACCATGAAGGCTGGGGGAAGACATCCCTCGGTTTGGAGCGCCACTAGCTCGCTGTGTGGAACTGAGCATCTCCCCCAATCTCCTGGCTTAGGGCTGGGAGCGCGAGAGGAGGAGCCGCATCGACTATCCATGATAGAATGGATTTTTGTCAGAGGCGCTTTGATGAGTACTTGCGGAAGGAGGATGGTGTGAGTTGGATCTAGATCCTCACCTCTCTTATAGGCGGCTCGTTCGCACAGCTGGGGGGAGAAATGTAAAAATACCCTAGCTTTTCGCATTCATACGACACATGGAAGAAGGCCATTATTGGGCGTAGAAGCCAAGGAGCGCAACATTTATGAGGAAGCCGGACACTATTCGACAGGAACATGAAGTTTGAAGGAGAACCCGCCTTGCAACACCGAAGACAGCATATGCGCCGGACTCATCGTCATTGAAGCCTGGTTCGGGGGCTACTGAGGGAGTCCCGGACTAGGGGGTGTCCGGATAGCCGAACTATCATCATCGGCCGGACTCCAAGACTATGAAGATACAAGATTGAAGACTTCGTCCCGTGTCCGGAGGGGACTTTCCTTGGCGTGGAAGGCAAGCTTGGCGATACAGATATGTAGATCTCCTACCATTGTAACCGACTTTGTGTAACCCTAGCCCTCTCCGTGTCTATATAAACCGGATGGCTTTAGTCCATAGGACGAACAACAATCATACCATAGGCTAGCTTCTAGGGTTTAGCCTCCTTGATCTCGTGGTAGATCTACTCTTGTAACACACATCATCAATATTAATCAAGCAGGACGTAGGGTTTTACCTCCATCAAGAGGGCCCGAACCTGGGTAAAACATCGCGTCCCTTGTCTCCTGTTACCATCCGCCTAGACGCACAGTTCGGGACCCCCTACCCGAGATCCGCCGGTTTTGACACCGATAATGGGTTTGACACCCGCGGAGATGTACAAACTGTTCTTCGGATCGCAAGAGATGCGTCCGGACTTGACCGAGGACGCTGGCCTAAGCTGCAATCGCCCGGATACTCAAGTAAGTAGCCCTGTGTCTGGACATATTGTCCATTTATTTATCATGGGTTTGCTGTTTAACCAGCTATCCCTTGGACAGGAGTGGATAGCGCAAGCAAAACTGATATGGTGTTCGGCCCCCCTCCTTAAGACCACGCCGGATCCCGTGTTAGTCAAAATGTTGGAGGTTGCGCCTTCAGAGGAGGGCGAAGGGGGGCACAGGGAAACTACCACCTCTGCCAAGGAGGCTTTCAGTAAGGGGGGAATCGAGAGTCCCTCCTTCCAGGGGGAGAAGTGGACCGCTTCCGAAGACCCGGAGGCCAAGGCCTCAAAGCGGGGAAAGAAATCTGGACCGGAAGGTCCTGTGCCGGGAAGAGCCCCGACCGCACTATCTCCTCAGAGGAATCAGCCCTCCAGCGAGTCGTAAGTAAAAAGGGGGGATTTTGTAATAGGGGACACCCCTGCTTTATTTCTAAGGGTAACTGAAGTTTTCACCTTGTAGTTCGGATCGCAGCCCATCTCAGCAGAGCTCATCTTTGGGGGACCTTCGTCCGGAGATGATGGAGAGCGAAACGCCTCCATATGCCGCCCTGTCGGGCGGGGCGGACGACCCTCAGGTGTCGTCACGGAGGGTCTCCCTGAGTCCGGCGGGGCCGGGGAGTTCGGCACCCATTGGAGTACGGCCGGTGGAGCTGCAGGATTTGCTCAAGAGGGCGTCTATCTCAGAAGATCACCGCACATTAATGAGTATGGTGATTGAAAGGATCTCATCCGCCAAGAGCGGGTTGTATGAGGCCGTCGGAAGTTTGATGACGGGCTTTGAGGTACGCAAAAAATGACATACCTTTTGATACTTTTGCACATGGAGTGCGCCCTGTATAGATAGTAGCCCCTGAGACTTGGTATGCTGTCGAAAGCGACAACATGCCGAGGATCATAATCTCAGTTATAGAATGTCGCCTTTCCTATGCAGTTGGCGGAACGTTCGGTAGCCAGCCGGACCGATGGAGTTGCCGAGCTGAAGAGGCAACTCGATGTTGCGGATGCGGACATCGCGCTGGTCAATAAACGACTTAATGAGTCACAGGGTAGGTGGTTGCTCCGCGGTTGCCTAGTAAGGGAGCTGATGCCCGTTCCTTACAATTTGTATGCTTGATGCAGATGGTGCCGCTTCTGTGGAAGACCTTCGAGCAGAGCTTGCTCGAGCCAAGGAGCAAGCCAGGAAAAGCGATGCGGCTGCCTCGAAGGCAGCGGAAGAGCTAAAAGCCGAAAAGGCTGCTCACTGCCAAAGCAGGGAGGAGATGGCTGGAATGGCCGTGAAATTAAAAGATGCTGCCGACCGCTATGAGGTTCTTGAAAGAGAACGCCGAGCGGAGCAAGAGGACCTGAAGAAGGCCGCCGCCAAAGCCAAGGATGCCCGTAGTGCGATGCGGGCTATGAAGGAGGAACTGCGTCAGGCCGGAGACATTGCGGCTGGAAAGCCCTTCATGCTGCGTAGGAAGTTCACAGATCTGAAGTATGCTCAGCTGGGCCGATTGTGCGGTGCGGAGGATTCTTATCTGGATTTGGCGGCGAGTGCGGCGGACGCAGTCGTGCACTTCCGAAGCCAGGAGGATCACGAAATGGAAGAGCTTTTGTGGTCTCAATTCCATAGTCCGGAGCGTCCACTTCCGTTGAGTGATCGACTGGTTGAGTGGGTTGAGCTGAATAGATTGTCCGGACTTGCCATGACGGATGTGGTCGCTTATCCGTGGCCGAAAAGGACCAAGCCTGAGAGTTATTTTGGCTTGTTGCAGCAATTCCTTGGGGCGATGCCGCATATTAAGGCGATGAAGCGGTCGGCATGCATAGAAGGTGCACGGATGGCTCTCGCCCGTGTGAAGACATACTGGGCGGAGATGGATGCCGCCGCTGTTGCATCTTGGGGTTCGGACAAAAGCCGATTACCCGCCAAGCACTATTTTGAGGAAGTCCTGCAGGGCGCTCGTTTAATAGAGTCGCAGTGCTCGAAAGATGTTATGTTTAAATGACATGTATGATTTCTGAGATAATGTTTATAATGCAATGGCTTTTTATACTTGTGCGTTCAAGTATTGAACTATCTCCTGTGCGGCCGTATATGTATGAATAACCTGAAAGATGGCAGTCTTTGGCTTCAGCCCCCACGCACATGGTGCGGGGGTGTTTGCAAAAAAAAAGTGCCTTTTCACACTTAATCCAACGTCTTGGTCCTTTGAAGGAGGTGATAGCATAGCAAACTAGGCAACCAGACTATAATGCTTTATCACTTTCACTTAGCCATAGGAGCTCGATGGTGGGGCTACTATATAGCCCCTAGAGGCACCGCGCTCTCCGAACTCGGGGTGCATATGTGCCTGACCGGGAAGCGGTCCTTTGTCAAAGCGGAGGAATTCTAAACATTCCAATAGTCGATCGAGTGGTTGACCAGTCTCTCGCTATATCATGACAGTCAGTTTTCGGCTTTCTCTACTGAGGTGCTCGCCCGGCCGAACCGGGGCACAATCGCAGTAGTTCTCCTGGTGCCGTGTTAGCCGATGGAGCGGAACATAAGGCAGCAAAACACAGGAGCCGGGCAAACCCAACATTTGACCAAAGACATGATTCGGAGCTGATGCATATAAGGCCTAACTCGAGACGCCGAACACTCCCTGAGGTGTTCGGTCTTTATGATACCGGGCAGAACAATGCCCTAAGCCCCTAGTGTCCAGGTACAGGCGGGAACTTCTAACGCGGCTGATGCCAAAACGCCAGCCTCCTCCTCGGTTATGGTAGGAAACCAGGGGATGTGTATCAACAAGAGACAGTAAGAAAGGTTTACGCAGGGTCTTAATATGAAAAGAATCCTTGCAACGGGTCCCTGCTGCACGTCTGAGCCTGTGTCTCCGTTGTGATGTATCCTGGACGGGTGTAGCACGTGATTCATCTGTAAAAGAGAAGGACTTAGTTTGGAAGAAATATCGTGCAAAAGATGTATTTAAAATAAAGTATAATTTGGAAGATGAATAAAGTTGAGCTTTATTGGATCTCATCGTTTATACGCGCGGCCCCTTGTAAAGGGGTATGCGGCTGGGAAGCCCCTTGTTTATTTACGCCGGACTCGCCTAACCGTGTCCGAGGTCTGAATGACCTGTTTTTAGGGGCTTTGATCTGCAAGGTCGGATTAGTGTGTGGCTGTCAAGGCAGTCTCACGTTCTCCGTGGTCGAGGAACACTCGAAGTTACTCTTTAATGAGATTATGCCGCATGGACCGGGCATTTTAAGCGTAAGAGACGCGTAATGTGGTATTGCATTAAAGCGGGCGAAAGCTTCGTGTCCCAGTAGTGCTTGAGGGCCACTGTTAAATGGGGCGATATGGAGAGTGAGCTTTTCGCGACGGAGGTTGTCGGATGAACCGAACACAACCTTTAGTGGTACAGAGCCTGTACAATTGGCTTAAAGGCCTGGCGTCGCTCCTTTAAAGGAAGTGCTGCTATGGTGAATTTTGGTAGGGTCTATCGCCATTCTGCGGACGGAGTCCTGGTATGGCAGGTGCCGCACTGTGTTTTCGTGTTATCACATGGAGTGAGTTCACTGTTTTGACTTCTAGGTGGGAAAGTCTTCTGTTTTCCGGCGTGCTGCTTGTGGGGTTCGTCGTCGTCTTCGCTTGGTGTGTCGAGCCCCTCGCGTTCGGCGTTAAGTCGGCCGGACTGCTTGAATACCCAACAATCCCTGTGGGCATGGTTTGCAGGCTTCCCGGGGGTACTATGTATTTGACATAGTCTATCCAGAATTTTGTTTAGGTTGGATAGCTCGTCACTGTTGTCCTTGAGGGGCAGTGTTTTATTGTTTGGCCGAGAGCTTTTGAATCCGGCGTTGACCGCCGTGCTATTTGGGCCATTTTCCTTATTCTGGTGCTGATCTTTTCTGCGTCGTGATTTCCCATTTCCATCCCTGACTTCGGATGTACTCGGGTCGCTGGTGCTGCATCTAGCCAGCCAGCTGTCTTCCCCCACGCAAAAGTGGGTCATGAGGCTTGTTAGTGCGGCCATTGTTCTTGGTTTTTCCTGGCCGAGGTGTCTGGCGAGCCATTCGTCTCGGACGTTGTGCTTAAAGGCTGATAAGGCTTCGGCGTCCGGACAATCGACTATTTGGTTCTTTTTGGTGAGGAACCTGTTCCAGAATTTGCGTGCTGATTCTCCGGGCTGTTGAATTATGTGACTTAAATCGTCTGCATCCGGAGGGTGGACATAAGTCCCCTGAAAATTTGCTCGAAACGCATCCTCGAGCTCTTCCCAACTTCCAATGGTATTTTCTGGGAGGCTTTTGAGCCAATGCCGAGCTGGCCCTTTGAGCTTGAGGGGTAGGTATTTTATGGCATGGAGATCGTCTCCTATGGCCATATGTATGTGTAGGATATAATCC
Source organism: Triticum dicoccoides (assembly GCF_002162155.2). NCBI lineage: Eukaryota > Viridiplantae > Streptophyta > Magnoliopsida > Poales > Poaceae > Triticum > Triticum dicoccoides. Next base: position 532,022,833 of record NC_041389.1, on the reverse strand, counting down.
TCAATCCAGACTCTGGGGTCTGTTGTTCTGTCATATGCCTCTATGTTTACGGGTTTGAATCCCACTGGAAATTCATGATCTAGTACCTCGTCGGTGAAACATAGTGGGTGTGCCGCGCCCCTGTATTTGGGTGTGCCGTTGTCTTCAAACGCTCGGCGGGTTGTGTTGCTTCCTGGAGTCTTCTTTTTTGGCCCATAGATAGACCTGACCGGGTCATCCTTTTTCCGAGGATCTTTATGCTGATCATGTGCCGGCTTGTGTGCGGTGCCCCTTGCTGCTCTTAGCCTGTCATCTGGTCGTCTATCCGGCTAGGCGGCCTCTTTCTTTTTTGACTGCGGGGGCTCTAAGGCCTCCTCGTCAAATTCGGGCAACAACTTGCGCTTCGGGTAGCTCTTTGCCTGGTGACTAGCGCCATATTTATCTGCGGTATTGAGTACTTTGCTCCATCTCATTCTGAGTGCGTCCTCCGCTGTTTTGAGCTTCCGCTTTTGCTTCTTCAAACTTCTTGCAGTGGCGATGAGCCTTTTATGAAGGTTCTTATGCTGTGGTGATGTGTTCGGCGTGAGATCGTCTAGGCTCTTATTTTTGCCGGGGATGGGTTGCTTGTCCAGTTCATCATGTTCGGATGGTTGCTTGGTGGCATGTCCGCCGTCCACTGCTTCGCCCTGCTCTAGGAGCGGGTCCGTATGGGTGCCGTTTTTATCAAGGCGGGACTTCGGGCGGCGCTTGCGTCACCGTTTTGGTTGTTTGTTGGGGGAGTTGTCCTTCGCCACGTCCCGTTGTTCCTCATTATCGCTTCCTTTTGGTGTATCCACCATGTATACGTCGTGAGTTGGGGTGGCTTTCCAGTGCCCGATAGGCGCTGGTTCTTGGTCGTCTCCGGCATCGTCGTCCATACCGTCGATGTCTTCGGAGTCGAAGTCTAGCATGTCGGTTAGATCGTCGACAGTGGCTACTAAGTGGGTGGTGGGTGGGCGTTGAATTTCTTCGTCGTCCGCATCCCAACCGTCCTGACCGCAGTCCGGCCAGGGCTCTCCTGATAACGAGAGATACTTTAGCGAGCTCAAGATGTCGTCGAAAGGTGAGTGTTGGAAGATGTCCGCAGCGGTGAACTCAATGATCGGCGCCCAACCGGATTCGATTGGAGGGGGCGCGGGAGGCTCGGAGTCCGGCACCTCGGAGTCACGGGCTTCATGAGGGACAAGATCAGTGTTCGGCTCTATCGCCGTAGAGGTTGCAGCCCCCGAGGCGATGTCTAGCCATCCGTCCTCGATCTGCGCGGCCAGCTCCGAATTGAAGATCGGATCGGACTCGAGTGCGGCCTCCAGGATACTGTCCGGCTGCAGAGCTAAATCATGCTCGTCGTGACAGTGCAGCACGCTCGGCTGTGGCTCAAATCCATCGAGGATCAAGTTCCCGCGGATGTCAGCCGTGAAGTTCAAACTTCCAAATCTGACCTGACGACCAGGGGCCTAGCTTTCTATCTGCTCCAGATGGCCAAGCGGATTGGCCCGCAGTGCAAAGCCGCCGAATACGAAGATCTGTCCGGGGAGGAAGGTCTCACCCTGGACTGCGTCGTTGTTGATGATCGAAGAAGCCATCGAGCCTATCGGTGACGACACAGAGGAACTCTCAACGAGAGCACCAATGTGGGTGTCAAAATCGGCGGATCTCGGGTAGGGGGTCCCGAACTGTGCATCTAGGCGGATGGTAACAGGAGACAAGGGACACGATGTTTTACCCAGGTTCGGGCCCTCTTGATGGAGGTAAAACCCTACGTCCTGCTTGATTAATATTGATGATGTGTGTTACAAGAGTAGATCTACCATGAGATCAAGGAGGCTAAACCCTAGAAGCTAGCCTATGGCATGATTGTTGTTCATCCTACGGACTAAAGCCATCCGGTTTATATAGACACCGGAGAGGGCTAGGGTTACATAGAGTCGGTTACAATGGTAGGAGATCTACATATCTGTATTGCCAAGCTTACCTTCCACGCCAAGGAAAGTTCCCTCCGGACACGGGACGAAGTCTTCAATCTTGTATCTTCATAGTCTTGGAGTCCGGCCGATGATGATAGTTCGGCTATCCGGACACCCCCTAGTCTAGGACTCCCTCACCGGCCCTTTCTCTTGAATGAGGAGCGGAGTCCACTCCTCGTGAGAATAACCCACCTAGCATGGAAGATATAGGCAGCCCTAGTTGTAACATGAGCTGCTCGAGCATACAAAATAAAATTTCATTTGAAGGTTTGCAGTTTGGCACATACAAATTTACTTGGAACGGCAGGTAGATACCGCATATAGGTAGGTATAGTGGACTCATATGGAACAACTTTGGGGTTTAAGGAGTTTGGATGCACAAGCAGTATTCTCGCTTAGTACAGGTGAAGGCTAGCAAAAGACTGGGAAGCGACCAACTGAGAGAGCGACAATAGTCATAAACATGCATCAAAATTCATTTACACCGAGTACAAGCATGAGTAGGATATAATCTACCATGAACATAAATATCGTGAAGGCTATGTTGATTTGATTCAACTACATGCGTGAACATGTGCCAAGTCGAGTCACTTAATACATTCAAAGGAGGATACCATCCCATCATACCACATCATAATCATTCTAATAGCATGTTGGCACGCAAGGTAAACCATTATAACTCATATCTAATCAAGCATGGCACACACAACTATAATCTCTATATGTCATTGCAAATATGTTTACTTCATAATAGCCGACTCAGGAACGATGAATCATCATATTTACAAAAACAAGAGAGGTCGAGTTCATACCAGCTTTTCTCATCCCAATAAGTCCATCATATATCGTCATTATTGCCTTTCACTCGCACGACCGAACGATGTGTATAATAATAAGAGTGCACATGCATTGGACTAAGCTGGAATCTGCAAGCATTCAACTCAAGAAAGAAGACAAATAATATAGGCTCTAAGTTAAATAAACAATCATGCATATAAGAGCCACTAAGCATTTTCAACATGGTCTTCTCGACCCCCAAAAGAAAGAAAAGAAAATAAAACTATTTACACGGGAAAGCTCCCAACAAGTAAAAGAAGAACGAGAAATCTTTTTGTGTTTTCATTTTAATTCCTACTACGGGCAAGGAAATTAAACTAACTATTTTTTTTGGTTTTTCTTAAGGTTTATCAAACACACAAGAAGAAAACTAGAAAAAGAAATTTAAACTAGCATGGATAATACAATGAAAGAGTATGAGCACCGACGACTAGTGTGTGAACATGAATGTAAAGTCGGTGAGAAATACGTACTCCCCCAAGCTTAGGCTTTTGGCCTAAGTTGGTCTAATACCAAGGACCGCCTGACTGATATCCATAAGTGAAACCAGGGTAGTACTGAGATGCAGAGGCGACTGCCTCCTGAGAAGCAGCGTGTTGGCGAGCTGCCTCCATTCCCCTCTCGTATTCAGCTATTTCTTCCCTGGTGACAACATATCTTCCTTTTGCCTGATAATCAAAAAGGTAGGGAGTAGGAAGAGTAACAGGGACGACGTTGCGTCTGTCATAGATTAGTCGATAATGGAGGAATTGTTCATTCCTCTCAAGAAAATGATGATCAAACATAGCTTCTTTATCCAAATAAACAGGAGGTACAACCATATCTCCCTCTCGTGGAGCTATATTAAGAAAATTAGCCACACGGGTTGCATAAATTCCTCCAAAGAAATCTCCCCTTTTACTATTATTCTGCAACCTACGTGCAACTATTGCCCCCCAAGTTATAACCTTTATAACCTGACACAACACTCTTGAGGACACAAAGATCAGGGCACACATGTGACATACCTCGTCCTTACCGTTAATGCATCTACCAATAAAGAGAGCAAAGTAATGTATAGCAGGAAAATGAATGCTCCCTATGGTAGCTTGTGCTACGTCCCTAGATTCTCCCACAGTAATACTAGCAAGAAAATCTCTAAATTCAGATTTGCGAGGATCATTGATATTACCCCACTGAGGGAGTTTGCAAGCAGTTGTGAAATCCTATAAATCCATGGTATAAGATGTATCATAAATATCAAACATGACACTAGGAGAATTACGCACAAAAATATATTCAAACCTCCGCACAAAGGAATCGGTCAATTGATAATATTGAGGACACTTATCTTGTAAGAAGTCCTCCCTCGGCATTACGCACATACGCGTCAAATTCTTCCTTGAAGCCTGCTTCGACCATAAAATCATCGGATGGCCACTCACAAGCCCGTACATTTGCGTCCCTTGGCAAATTAACATCTTGTTCACGTATAGCAATTCTTGGCCCTTTCTTTGCTAAGGGGCCTCCTTGGTACATTCTTCTAAGCATATTTCTTTTTTCTGAAAATTTCTGAAATTTTAATAACTTCAAAATAAAAGTGGATAAAACTAAACAAGATTGATGGCAACTACTCCTACAAGTGCCTAGAGCCTATATCATGCATTGGAATTGCTTGGGACCTCAAAAATTTAACATGCAAGCTCAAGAACATGGTTACCTAAGCACCAAAAATTTGCAATGTATAAAGCACTAGAACAAAAACTAATTGGACCAATGGAGGAGTTACATACCAAGCAACAATCTCCCAAAGAAGTTTTGTGAATGAAGCTTTGAGCTAAGAGATCGAAAATCGCAGCAAAATGAGCTGGAACTCGTGCTTGAGCTGGATGGGGATTTTTTGGGTAGAAGATGAATTGTGTTGGTGCTGGCATAAGTGGAGGGAAGCCACCAGGGGCCCACGAGATAGGGGCGCGCCCTACAGGGGGGGGGGGCGCCCTCCTCTCTCGTGGCCTGGTGCTTGCCCCTCCTACAGTGTTTTCAGTGCCTAAAATCCTCAAGTATTCCAGAAAAAATCATACTAAATTTGCAGGGCATTTGGAGCACTTTTATTTTCGAACTATTTTTTAATGCACGGATAAATCAGGAAACAGACGGATAATACTATTTTTGCTTTATTTATTCTAAATAACAGAAAGTAAAAGGAGGGTACAGAAGGTTGTGCCTTCTAGTTTCATCCATCTCTTGATCATCAAAATGAACCCGCTAACAAGGTTGATCAAGTCTTGTTAACAAACTCATTCCGAATAACATGGAACCGGAGAAATTTTGAATGACACTAAGTTATCTCAACGGGGATATGAAAATCCCCAACAATAAGAATATCATACTTTTTCTTGACAGTAGAGAGAGGAAATTCAAAACCTCCAAAAATGATAGTTGGACTTTTTCAATAGAATTGATGCTATGAACTTGAGATTGTTTCCTTGGAAAGTGTACCGTATGCTCATTACCATTAACATGAAAAGTGACATTGCCTTTGTTGCAATCAATAACAGCCCCTGCAGTATTAAGAAAAGGTCTACCAAGGATAATAGACATACTATCGTCCTCGGGAATATCAAGAATAACAAAGTCCATTAAGATAGTGACATTTGCAACCACAACAGGCACATCCTCACAAATACCGACAGGTATAGAAGTTGATTTATTGGCCATTTGCAAAGATATTTCAATAGGTGTCAACTTATTCAATTCAAGTCTACGGTATAAAGAGAGAGGCATAACACTAACACCGACTCCAAGATCACATAAAGCAGTTCTGACATAATTGCTTTTAATGGAGCATGGTATAGTTGGAACACCCGGATCTCTAAGTTTCTTTGGTATTCCACCCTTAAAAGTGTAATTAGCAAGCATGGTGGAAATTTCAGCTTCCTGTATCTTTCTTTTATTTGTGATGATATCCTTCATATACTTAGCATAAGGATTTACTTTAAGCATATCAGTTAAGCGCATATGTAAGAAAATATGTCTAATCATTTCAGCAAAGCGCTCAAAATCCTCATCATCTTTTGACTTGGATGATTTAGGAGGAAAGGGCATGGGTTTCTGAACCCATGGTTCTCTTTCTTTATCGTGCTTCCTAGCAATAAAATCTCTCTTATCATAACGTTGATTCTTTGATTGTGGGTTATCAAGATCAACAGCAGGTTCAATCTCTACATCATTATCTTTGCTAGGTTGAGCATCCACACGAACATTATCATTAACATTATCACTAGGTTCATGTTCATCACCTGATTGTGTTTCAGCATCAGAAATAGAAATATCATTGGGATTCTCAGGTGTGTCTACAGTAGGTTCACTAGAAGCATGCAAAGTCCTATCATTTTTCTTCTTCTTCTTAGAAGAACTAGGTGCCTCTAAATTATTTCTCTGAGAATCTTGCTCGATTCTCTTAAGGTGGCCTTCAGGATACAAAGGTTCCTGAGTCATTCTACCAGTTCTAGTAGCCACTCTAATAGCAAAGTCATTTTTATTATTTAGTTCGTCAAGCAGATCATTTTGAGCTTTGAGTACTTGCTCAGCTTGAGTAGCAACCATAGAAGCATATTTGCTAACATGGTGAAGTTCATCTTTAACTCTAGCCAGATTATCACCTACACGTCCTATCTCGAAAGCATTATTCTTTAATTCTCTACCAACATAGGCATTAAAACTTTCTTGTCTAGCCATAAAGTCATCAATTTCATCTAAGCATGGGCTATGAAATTTAGTAGAGGGTATTTCAACTTTATCATATCTATAGAGAGAATTTACCTTTACTACCTGTGTCGGGTTATCAAGACAATGCGGTTCTTCAGGCGGTAAATTAAGACCATGTATTTCTTCAATAGGTGGTAAATTCTTAACGTCTTCAACTTTAATACCTTTTTCTTTCATTGACTTCTTTGCCTCTTGCATATCTTCAGGACTGAGAAATAAAACACCTCTCTTCTTCGGAGTGGGTTTAGGAATAGGCTCAGGAGTTCTCTCAATTGGTTCAGGAATTACTTCAGGAACTGGCTCAGGAAGAGTCCAATTATTTTCATTAGTCAACATATTATTCAATAATATTTAAGCTTCGTCGACTGCTCTTTCCCTCAAAACACAACCAGCACAACTATCCAAGTAGTCCTTGGAAGCATCGGTTAGTCCATTATAAAAGATATCAAGTATTTCATTTCTCTTAAGAGGATGATCGGGCAAAGCATTAAGTAACCGGAGAAGCCTCCCCAAGCTTGTGGCAGACTCTCTTCTTTGATTTGCACAAAATTATATATTTCCCGCAAGGCGGCTTGTTTCTTATGAGCAGGGAAATATTTAGCAGAGAAGTAATAAATCATATCCTGGGGACTACGCACACAACCAGGAGCAAGAGAATTATACCAAGTCTTAGCATCACCCTTTAATGAGAACGGAAATATCTTAAGGATATATAAATAGTGAGATTTCTCATCATGAGTAAATAGGGTGGCTATATCATTCAAGTTGGTAAGATGTGCCACAACAGTTTCAGATTCAAGGCCATAAAAAGGATCAGATTCAACTAAAGTAATAATCTCAGGATCAACAGAGAATTCATAGTCCTTATCAGTAACACAGATAGGTGAAGTAGCAAAAGCAGGATCGGGCTTCATTCTAGCATTAAGAGACTGCTGCTTCCATTTAGCTAATAATTTCTTAAGATCATTTCTATCATTGCAAGTAAGAATTTCCATAGCAGCTGCTTCGTTCATAACATAACCCTTAGTAATAACAGGTAATACATAATCATTGGGGGAACGTTCATCATCACTATCATCAATAATAGGTTCTTCAATATTTTCATTCCCCCTAACTCTAGCAAGTTGTTCATCTAGAAATTCACCTAATGGCAAAGTAGTATCACGCACAGAAGTAGTTTCATCATGCATAGCAGAAGTGGCATCATCAATAACATGCGACATATCAGAATTCATAGCAGTAGCAGGTTTAGGTGTCGCAAGCTTACTAATAACGGAAGGAGAATCTAGTGCAGAGCTAGATGGCAGTTCCTTACCTCCCCTCGTAGTTGAGGGCAAAATCTTGGTCTTAGCGTCTTTGAAGTTCTTCATAGTGATCAATAGATATAAATCCCAAGTGACTCAAAGAATAAAGCTATGCTCCACGACAATGGCGCCAGAAATCGAGGGTGAAGTATAACCCAAATTTATTGATTCGACACAAGGGGAGCCAAAGAATATTCTTGAGTATTAGCAGTTGAGTTGTCAATTCAACCACACCTGGATAACTTAGTATCTGCAGCAAAGTGTTTAGTAGCAAAAGTGGTATGATAATAAAGGCAACGGTAGCAAAAGTAAAGATAAATGTTTTTGGGTTTTTGTAGTAGTTGTAACAGTAGCAACGGAAAAGTAAATAAGCGAAGAACAATATGTGAAAAGCTCGTAGGCAATGGATCAGTGATGGATAATTATGCCGGATGCGATTCCTCATGCAATAGTTATAACATAGGGTGATATAGAACTAGCTCCAATTCATCAATGTAATGTAGGCATGTATTCCGTAAAAGTCATGCGTGCTTATGGAAAAGAACTTGTATGACGTCTTTTGTCCTACCCTCCCGTGGCAGCGGGGTCCTTACGGAAACTAAGGGATATTAAGGCCTCCTTTTAATAGAGAACCGGACCAAAGCATTAACACATAGTGAATACATGAACTACTCAAACTACGGTCATCACCGAGAAGTATCCCAATTATTGTCACTTCGGGGTTGTCGGATCATAACACATAATAGGTGACTATAGACTTGCAAGGTAGGATCAAGAACACACATATATTCATGAAAACATAATAGGTTCAGATCGGAAATCATGGCACTCGGGCCCTAGTGACAAGCATTAAGCATACCAAAGTCATAGCAACATCAATCTCAGAACATAGTGGATACTAGGGATCAAACCCTAACAAAACTAACTTGATTACATGGTAAATCTCATCCAACCCATCACCGTCCAGCAAGCCTACGATGGAATTACTCACGCACGGCAGTGAGCATCATGAAATTGGTGATGGAGGATGGTTGATGATGACGACGACGATGAATCCCCCTCTCCGGAGCCCCGAACGGACTCCAGATCAGCCCTCCCGAGAGAGATTAGGGCTTGGCGGCGGCTCCGTGTCGTAAAACGCGATGAAACTTTCTCTCTGATTTTTTTCTCCCCGAGACGGAATATATGGAGTTGAAGTTGAGGTCGGAGGAGGTCCAGGGGGCCCACGAGATAGGAGGCCGCGCCCTAGGGGGGGCGCCCCCCTGTCTTGTGGACAGGCTGTGGGCCCCCTGGTATTAATTCTTTTGCCAAAAATTCTTATTAATTCCAAAAAGTGCCTCCGTGGATTTCCAGGACATTCCGAGAACTTTTCTTTTCCACACATAAAACAACATCATGGCAGTTCTGCTGAAAACAACGTCAGTCCGGGTTAGTTTCATTCAAATCATGCAAGTTAGAGTCCAAAACAAGGGCAAAACTGTTTGGAAAAGTAGATATGTTGGAGACGTATCAGGCACGCCCCCCTGTCTCGTGGGCCCCTTGAGCACCCCCAACCGACTTCTTTCGCCTATATAAGCCTACGTACCCTAAAACCATCGAATATCAAGATAGATTGGGAGTTCCGCCGCCGCAAGCCTCTGTAGCCACCAAAAACCTCTCAGGAGCCCATTCCGGTGCCCTGCTGGAGGGGGGATCCCATCACCGGTGGCCATCTTCATCATCCCGACGCTCTCCATGACAAGAAGGGAGTAGTTCACCCTCGGGGCTGAGGGTATGTACCAGTAGCTATGTGTTTGATCTCTCTCTCTCTCGTGTTCTCTCTCACGTTCCCTCTATGGCACGATCTTGATGTATCCCGAGCTTTGCTATTGTAGTTGGATCTTATGATGTTTCTCCCCCTCTACTCTCTTGTGATGAATTGAGTTTCCCTCTTGAAGTTATCTTATCGGATTGAGTCTTTTATGAGAACACTTGATGTATGTCTTGCCGTGCTTATCTGTGGTGACAATGGGATATCATGTGCCACTTGATGTATGTTTTGGTGACCAACTTGCGGGTTTCTCCCATGAACCTATGCATAGGGGTTGGCACACGTTCTTGACTCTACATTAGAAACTTTGGGGCACTCTTTGAAGTACTTTGTGTTGGTTGGATGAATCTGAGATTGTGTGATGCATATCGTATAATCATGCCCATGGATACTTGAGGTGACAATGGAGTATCTAGGTGACATTAGGGTTTTGGTTGATTTGTGTCTTAAGGTGTTATTCTAGTACGAACTCTTGAATAGATCGATCCGAAAGAATAACTTTGAGGTGGTTTCGTAACCTACCATAATCTCTACGTTTGTTCTCCGCTATTAGTGGCTTTGGAGTGACTCTTTGTTGCATGTTGAGGGATTGTTATATGATCTATCTATGTTATTATTGTTGAGAGAACTTGCACTAGTGAAAGTATGAACCCTAGGCCTTGTTTCCTATCATTGCAATACCGTTTACGCTCACTTTTACCATTAGTTACCTTGCTGTTTTTATTATTTCGGATTACAAAAACCTATATCTACTATCTACTTTTCACTTGTATCACCATCTCTTCGCCGAACTAGTGCACCTATACAATTTACCATTGTATTAGGTGTGTTGGGGACACAAGAGACTCTTTGTTATTTGGTTGCAGGGTTGTTTGAGAGAGACCATCTTCATCCTACGCCTCCCACGGATTGATAAACCTTAGGTCATCCACTTGAGGAAAATTTGCTACTGTCCTACAAACCTGTGCACTTGCAGGCCCAACAACGTCTACAAGAAGAAGGTTGTGTAGTAGACATCAAGCTCTTTTCTGGCGCTGTTGCCGGGGAGGCTAGGTAAAGGGCACTCACTCACACCCCGTCAACTAAGCTCTTTTCTGGCGCCGTTGCCGGGGAGGTGAGTGCTTGAAGGTATATCTTTAGATCTTGCAATCAAATCTTTTTGTTTCTTGTTTTATCACTAGTTTAGTTTATAAAAGAAAACTACAAAAAATGGAGTTAAGTTTGTCTCATACGCTTCGTCTTTTTAATATCTTTCGTGAGTATGATGAAAAGGAAAATTTTGCTCAAGTGCTAGAAGAAGAAATCTATAGAATGGTTGATACTAAATCTTTGAATGATGAGCACGATTGCAATGTTGTTAGTATGAACTCTTTGAATATCCATAGTACTAATGATGATTTCTCTAGTCATGATGAAAATATCTCTCATAAGCATGTCAACTTTTGTGGAGTGCATGTTTGCATGAACACACCAAATAGAGAAGATATATATTGCAAGAAGCATAAGTATTTAGAAACTAAGAGGTTGCAAGAAAGGCTACATAAGAGTGCGGAGAATTTAAGATATCTTTCCCATTGTGAATTTTGCAATGAACAAGATCATTTACATCTCCAATGCAAATTGTTTCATGATCGGATCGTGTCCAAAAATTGTGATGATTTGATCTCCCTTTCTCATTACAATGAACTTAGATTTTTTTTGGGTTATGAAGAATTGAAACGTGCAACTAAGCTTATTCCAAAATTTAATCTTGAGCATTTCCTTGATATTGATCTAGAGAAGATTTATTTGTATTGTACGGTGAACTGCATTGAAAATCTTTATATTGCCAATTACCTAAAGAAAAGAAAGCAAATAGAAGATGATGAGAATACTAATGAACGGGAAGAGACTTCCCAGTATCCTCCTATTATTTCTTATGATGAATCAGGTAACGAGGAGGAGCTTTCTATTCAACCAATCTCATCAATAAGGAGCTCAAAGAGGAAGGTTGAACCCACACATAATGTGAAGAAGAAAAAGAAAAGAAGGAGAAACAAAGGTATAAAGGTATCCCTCCCAAATGATGTTGCTCCTCCTACTCATTGTGATGATGATAATTGCTTTACTATTGGTGCTATCCATATTTTTAATGATGAGAGTGATTATGCTTATGATATGAAAGGGCCCAAGCTTGGGGAAGCTATGTTTGATGAGGATGAAATATTTGAGAATATATTTGCTGAAAAATTAATGTTTGTCCCAAGCTTGGGGATGCTATGTTTAATGAAGATGATATTTTTAGCATCCCAAGTTTTGATATGCAAAGTTGTTATGATGATAGCATGCCTTGTACTTATGATGATTACATTGATGAAAGTGGGTTTGGAAGAGTGTCAACTTTAGGAAGTAGTGATTCCACTATTTTGGAGGATGTTGAATCTTATAATATTTATGAAAGTGGATTTGTAAGAGTGTCAACTTTATTTAGTGATGATTCCACTATCTTGGGAGAGGTTTCAATCGATTATGAAGAGAACGAAGTTGCTACTTACGATGATTATTGTGATGAAACTTATGCTATAAGAAGTAGTGATGATTACATTTATAAAACTTGTCATGATTATGATTACCCTTTTTCTGAACATTACTCTTTTAATGTGGAAACAATTTTTAGTGTTCAAGTCTCTTATGATACTCCCACTATTCCGAATGAGAAGAATTTTGCTTATGTGGAGAGTAGTAAATTTACTATGCTAGTAGATCATGAAAAGAATGCTTTAGGTGATGGTTATATTGTTGAATTTATTCATGATTCTACTAAAAATTATTATTAGGGAGGAACATATGCTTGTAGGAATTGCAATAATGTCAAGTTTCCTCCCTATGTGTTGAAAATCTTGAAGTTATGCTTGTTGTGCCATCCTATGCTAGTTGATTATTGTTCCCATAAGTTGTTTGCTCACAAAATCCCTAGGCATAGGAAGTGGGTTAGGCTTAAATGTGCTAGTCATATTCTTGATGATGCTCTCTTTATGTTTCAGTTATTATCTTTTATGTGAGCATCATTGCCATCATCATGCCTAGCTAAAAAGGCATTAAAGAAAAACGCTTGTTGGGAGACAAACCAATATTTACCCTTACTGTTTTTGTGTGTCCACATGATTATGCTACTGTAGTAATCATGTTTTATAGCTTTTGTTTCAATAAAGTGCCAAGTAGAACCTTTGGGAAGACTTGGGTGAAGTTTATGTGATCTTGCTGTAAAAAACAGAAACTTTTGCGCTCACGAGATTAGCTGCCATGTTTTACTGGAGAGTGCTTTTAGGTTTATTCTTTTTGCAGATGACTAATAGACAAATCCCTCAGGTCCACCAATTTATTTCAGAATTTTTTGAGTTCCAGAGGTATACGTTTGATACAGATTACTACTGACTATTCTGTTTTTGACAGATTCTGTTTTCAGTGTGTTGTTTGCTTATTTTGATGCATCTATGGCTAGTATTAAGTGGTATGAACCATAGAGAAGTTGGAATACAGTAGGTTTAACACCAATATGAATTTATAATGAGTTCATTACAGTACCTAAGTGGTGATTTTATTTTCTTATACTAACGGAGCTTACGAGTTTTGTTTTGAGTTTTGTGTGGTTGAAGTTTTCAAGTTTTGGGTAAAGATTCGATGGACTATGGAATAAGGAATGGCAAGAGCCTAATCTTGGGGATGTCCAAGGCACCCCAAGGTAATATTAAAGGACAACCAAGAGCCTAAGCTTGGGGATGCCCCGGAAGGCATCCCCTCTTTCGTCTTTGTTCATCGGTAACTTTACTTGGAGCTATATTTTTATTCACCACATGATATGTGTTTTGCTTGGAGCATCATTTTATTTTATTATTTTTTGCTTTCTGTTATTTATAATAATGTTTTGCATCTTTAGTTTCAATAAAAATGTCAAGGATAACCTTTACCATGCTTATTTTGCTAGTATACATGTTGCTGTTTGAAAACAGAAAGTTTACCGCTGTTGGAAAAATTCCCTAAAAAAGTCAGAGAATGTTATAATGTTGAATCTTTTTGCATATTGAGATCTGATAAATTAATTACAGTGGGAATTTTAGTTCATAATTTTTGGAGTCAGGGAAGTATTGATACTCTTGCATTCTTCACAGACTGTACTGTTTTGGCAGATTCCTGTTATGGTTGCATTGTTTGCATAATTTTGCTTGTTTAATGATTCTATTTGAGGATAGGAGTATTAAATATGCAGAGGCATTTATTATGCAATGTTGAATAATTAATTTAAGTGATTTGTTACAGTAGAAAATGATAAGGTTTTGCATTGGTTTATACTAACCCATCTCACGAGTTCTTGTTGAGTTTGTTGTGAATGAAGCTTTTGATAAAAAGAGAAACCATGATATGAGAGGAATTAAGGAGAGATAAAAGATCAAGCTTGGGGATGCCCAAGGCACCCCAATATAATATTTCAAGAATTCTCAAGCATCTAAGCTTGGGGATGCCCCGGTAGGCATCCCACCTTTCTTCAACAATCATCGGTTAGTATCGGTTGAGCCTAAGTTTTTGCTTCTTCACATGAGTTGTGCTATCCTTGCAATGTCATTTTATTTTGTTTTGCTTGATACTTGAATACATTACCAAGATCTGAAATTCTTAAATGTTAGAGAGTCTTCACATAGTTGCACAATTATTTTACTACTCATTGATCTTCATTTATATCTTTTTGGAGTAGTTTGTCATTTACTCATGTGCTTCACTTATATCCTATGAGTAAATGTTTGAATGAGTTGATTGTCATAAATCTAAATTTATATATGTTTCATTTGCTTATCCCATGGGGAGTAATGACTTCACATCTAAGAAGTAGAGGTTCTAAATTTATTGATGGTTAGCAAGCATTGTATTAGTCATTTGAACAATTCATGAAAGAATATTGAAGGAAGGGAGATTTCACATATAAATATATTATCATAGACATCTTTTATAATTGTGAGCACTCATTAAGTATGACATGCTAAAGAGTTGATGTTGGACAAGGAAGACAACGTAATGGGTTATGTTTTCTCGCATCTCAGTTAAAGTATATTGTCATGGATCATTCAAACATGTTGAGCTTGACTTTCCCCCTCATGCTAGCCAAAAATTCCTAGCACCAAGTAGAGATACTACTTGTGCTTCCAAGTATCCTTAAACCCAGTTTTGCCATGAGAGTCCACCATATCTACCTATGGATTGAGTAAGATCCTTCAAGTAAGTTGTCATCGGTGCACGCAATAAAAATTGCTCTCTAAATATGCATGACTTATTATTGTGGAGAAAATAAGCTTTGTACGAACTTGTTATGGAAGGAATAAAAGCGACGGACTGCATAATAAAGGTCCATATACAAGGAGCAATATAAAGTGACGTTCTCTCGCATTAAGATTTTGTGTATCCAACCCTAAAAGCGCATGACAACCTCTGCTTCCCTCTGCGAAGGGCCTATCTTTTACTTTATGTCTTTTACTTTATGCAAGAGTCAAGGTGATCTTCACCTTTCCCTTTTTCATTTTATCCTTTAGCAAGCACTTTGTGTTAGGGTGATCCTGATATATATATACAATTGGATGTACGTTAGCATGAACTATTATTGTTGACATCACCCAAAGGTGAATACGTTTGGAGGCAACATTATAAGCCCCAATATTTCTCTGTGTCTGATTAAAACTTCATAACCACAAGTATTGCATGAGTGTTAGCAATTGTAGAAGACTATATGATAGTTGAGTATGTGAAGTTTGCTAAATCAAAGCTCTAACATAGACTCTTCCTGAAAATAGGATGAATTGCAATTGTTTGATGACTAAGAATGAAGTTTGCTAGTTTTCAAGAAAGTTTATGGTCTATGCTTTAACATGTGAATAGCTTGTTACTTGATTATGAGAAGTTTTATGAGTTGAACTACTGTTATGACATATTATCATGCTAGAAAAGGTGATCGGAATTATCGTTGATCAAACTTGTGCACCTTCTAGCATTCACACTTCATAAATTCTTTCTTTATCATTTACCTACTCGAGGACGAGTAGGAATTAAGCTTGGGGATGCTGATACGTCTCCAACATATCTATAATTTATGAAGCATTCATGCTATTTTATTATCTATTTTGAATGATTACGGGCTTTATTATACATTTTTATATTACTTTTGGGACTAACCTATTAACCGGAGGCCCAGCCCATATTGCTGTTTTATTGCCTGTTTCAGTATTTCGAAGAAAAGGAATATCAAACGGAGTCCAAACGGAATGAAACCTTCGGCAGCGTAATTTTTGGGAAGAATATCACCCAGGAGACTTGGAGTTCATGTCAGAAGAGCCTCGAGGAGGCCACGAGATAGGAGGGCGCCCCCTACTGGGCACGCCCCCTGTCTCGTGGGCCCCTCGAGCACCCCCCGACCGACTTCTTTTGCCTATATAAGCCTATGTACCCTAAAACCATCGAATATCAAGATAGATCGGGAGTTCCGCCGCCGCAAGCCTCTGTAGCCACCAAAAACCTCTCGGGAGCCCGTTCCAGCACCCTGTCGGAGGGGGGATCCCATCACCGGTGGCCATCTTCATCATCCCGGCGCTCTCCATGACGAGGAGGGAGTAGTTCACCCTCGGGGCTAAGGGTATGTACCATTAGCTATGTGTTTGATCTCTCTCTCTCTCTCTCTCTCTTGTGTTCTCTCTCGTGTTCCCTCTTTGGCACGATCTTGATGTATCCCGAGCTTTGCTATTGTAGCTGGATCTTATGATGTTTCTCCCCCTCTACTCTCTTGTGATGAATTGAGTTTCCCTCTTGAAGTTATCTTATCGGATTGAGTCTTTTATGAGAACACTTGATGTATGTCTTGCCGTGCTTATCTGTGGTGATAATGGGATATCATGTGCCACTTGATGTATGTTTTGGTGACCAACTTGCGGGTTCCACCCATGAACCTATGCATAGGGGTTGGCACACGTTCTTGACTCTCCGGTAGAAACTTTGGGGCACTCTTTGAAGTACTTTGTGTTGGTTGGATGAATCTGAGATTGTGTGATGCATATCGTATAATCATGCCCACGGATACTTGAGGCGACAATGGAGTATCTAGGTGATATTAGGGTTTTGGTTGATTTGTGTCTTAAGGTGTTATTCTAGTACGAACTCTTGAATAGATCGATCTGAAAGAATAACTTTGAGGTGGTTTCGTAACCTACCATAATCTCTACGTTTGTTCTCCGCTATTAGTGGCTTTGGAGTGACTCTTTGTTGCATGTTGAGGGATTGTTATATGATCTATCTATGTTATTATTGTTGAGAGAAGTTGCACTAGTGAAAGTATGAATCCTAGGCCTTGTTTCCTATCATTGCAATACCGTTTACGCTCACTTTTACCATTAGTTACCTTGCTGTTTTTATTATTTCGGATTACAAAAACCTATATCTACTGTCTATTTTGCACTTGTATCACCATCTCTTCGCCAAACTAGTGCACCTATACAATTTACCATTGTATTGGGTGTGTTGGGGACACAAGAGACTCTTTGTTATTTGGCTGCAGGGTTGTTTGAGAGAGACCATCTTCATCCTATGCCTCCCATGGATTGATAAACCTTAGGTCATCCACTTGAGGGAAATTTGCTACTGTCCTACAAACCTGTGCACTTGCAGGCCCAACAACGTCTACAAGAAGAAGGTTGTGTAGTAGACATCAGTGCCCCTGACCCTTCTCATCCTAGTGACATGTGTCACCCATGTATAGTGTGGTGGAGATCGTGTGAGATCGGGGGTGAATAGATAAATCTTATCTCGAGACGTGGAACGGTTTGAGCGGCAAAAGCCAAAAATTCAGATAAAAATATTTTAATGTTTCGTTCGCAAATTCTTCAGCTGACAAGGACACAGTAAATATTTTGAACAGGTTTCAAGTAGAACACACATGAAGAATTTGTGAACAGACTGGGTTGAGTTTAGCATAGAGGGGAAATGGTCTGATCACATTCACTTAGCAGAAAAAGCAACTTGAAGAATTAGCAATAAGTGAATGTTGTAGAGGACATAAAAACTCAAGTACAAATATAGTCAATGAAGAACAATGACGGAAAGAGTGAAGACAATGCAAAATTGAAGAAATTGAACAACTAAGGAATTTCAAAAATGAAGAAAAACTCAAATTGAAGATTTTCAACTTTGGTTGGTGGCGTAACCCACTGTATAAGAATGATGATTTCAGACACCACGTACAATTGTCATAGGGTTCTGAGAACCAAATTCTTCATTATTTTCTTCACACTTAGAGGGTTAGTCTTCATTGATTGAAGAAAAATGTTACTTCGTGTGTTTCACATCTAAGTCATCAAGTTTGCATAAGTGTTAGGATGTGTGTCCTTTTCAAAAAACATTCGAAGATTCTAAGATATTTAGCTCACACCACAACTTGCTAAATCCCTTCTCATCCAAGGGCTTTGTGAAGATATCGGCCAGCTGGTCTTCAGTATTTGCGTGGTCGATGGAGATGTTGCCCTTCAACACATGGTCACAAACAAAATGATGACGAATCTGAATGTGCTTTGTCTTCGAGTGCTGAACTGGGTTGTGAGCAATCTTGGTAGCACTCTCATTGTCGCAGTAGAGTGGCACATTCTTCACATTGATGCCATAGTCTTTGAGGGTTTGCTTCATCCATAGCAATTGAGCACAGCAGTTTCTAGCACCAATGTAGTCAGCTTCAGAAGTAGAGAGTAATACACAGTTCTGCTTCTCCGAGGACCAACATACCAAGGATCGTCCAATGAAATGACATGTGCCTGATGTTGACTTGCGGTCCACCCGATCACCAGCATAGTCAGAGTCAGAATATCCAATGAGATCAAAGGAAGAGCCCTTCGGATACCATAATCCAAGTGTTGGAGTGTGAGCTAGATATCAAAGAATATGCTTCACAGCCTTATGGTGTGATTCCTTCGGTGTAGCTTGAAATCGGGCACACATGCAAACACTAAGCATAATATCCGGCCTAGATGCACATATGTACAATAAAGAGCCAATCATGGAGCGGTATACCTTTTGATTGAAGTCTTTACCATTTTCATCGGTGCATAGATGGCCATTTGTGGGCATAGGGATTTTGACGCCTTTGCAATCTTGCATGCCGAATTTCCTCAACACATACTTGAGGTATTTCTCCTAGGATATGAATATGTCATTGTGTTGTTGACGAATTTGAAGACCTAAGAAGAATTTCAACTCTCCCATCATAGACATTTGATATTCCTCACTCGTCATATAAGCAAATTCGTCACTATAATGTTGGTTAGTACAGCCAAAGATAATATCATCAATATATATTTGGCACATGAATAATTCATCATCATATGCTTTGGTGAAAAGAGTTGGGTCAAGTGAACCGGGTTGGAAGCCTTTCTTCATGAGGAATTCCTTCAGTGTGTCATACCATGCCCGAGGTGCTTGCTTGAGGCCATAGAGAGCCTTGTTGAGTCTATAGACGTGATCTGGAATTTTTGGATCCTCAAAACCTGGTGGTTGAGCAACATATACTTCTTCCTCAAGCTTACCATTGAGGAATGCACTTTTCACATCCATTTGATGTAAGATGATATTATGATGGTTAGCGTAAGCAAGGAATATGCGAATAGCTTCAAGTCTAGCAACAGGTGCAAAAGTTTCATCGAAATCAATTCCTTCAAACTGTGTGTAGCCTTGAGCTACAAGACGAGCCTTATTCCTCACCACAAGACCATTTTCATCTTGTTTGTTGCGGTAGATCCATTTGGTACCGATAATGTTGTGCTTGCATGGGTCTGGTCGCTTGACAAGCTCCCACACGTTGTTGAGCTCGAATTGATGCAATTCATCTTGCATGGCTTGAATCCACTCAGATTTCATGAATGCTTCATCAACCTTAGTGGGCTCTGTGATAGAGACAAATGCAAAATGCCCACAAAATTTAGACAAGTGTGAAGCTTTTGAGTGCGTGAGAGGACCTGGTGTGTTGATGTCGCTGATGATTTTCTCGATCTGCACTTCATTTGCAACGCAAGGATGTGCAGGTTGACGACTTTGCTTAGGCCCAGGAATTTCTTCAGGAGCATTTTCTTCAGCAGCGCCAGTGTGATTTTCTTGATGATCCAGAATGACTTCTTCAGCAGATTCTTCAGTAGGGATGATATCCTCAGTAGCTTTGAACTTGATGGATTCCTCAGGTGACATTTCATCTAGCACAAGAGGTAGGTGCTCTCTTTGCGAGCCATTAGTTTCATCGAACCGCACATCTACAGTTTCAACAATCTTATGATGATTGATGTTGAAGACTTTGTAGGTGTGCGAGTCCTTTCCGTAACCAAGCATAAAATCATCATGTGCTTTAGGTGCAAATTTAGGTTGATGGCGAGGATCTCTAATCCAGCATTTAGCACCGAAGACTTTGAAATAACTTACATTAGGTTTCTTGTCAGTGAGGAGTTCATATGAGGTCTTTTTGAAGAATTTTTGAAGATATACTCTATTGATGATGTGGCGTGCAATATGAATAGCTTTAGGCCAAAAGCACTGCGGTGTCTTGTATTCATCAAGCATGGTGCGAGCCATCTCAACAAGAGTTCTGTTCTTGCGCTCCACGACGCCATTCTGCTGAGGAGTATAGGGAGCAGATAACTCGTGAGCAATACCAACTATATCAAGATATTCATCGAGACCAGTGTTCTTGAACTCAGTTCCATTATCACTCCTGATATGCTTGATCATCACACCAAAGTTAGTAGAAGCTCTTGAGGAAAATCGTCTGAAGACTTCCTGCACTTCATTTTTGTAAGTGATGATATGCACCCATGTATAACGAGGATAATCATTAACTATGACAAATCCATATAATGATGCAGAACTAGAGAACATGGCATAATGAGTAGGGCCAAAGAGATCCATATAAGGTAATTCAAAGGGACGAGAAGTGGTCATGATAGTCTTTGAGGGATGCTTGGCTCTGGTGATCTTTCTAGCCTCACAAGCCCCACAAAGATGATATTTGAGGAATTTGACACCCTCGGTGCCAATGACATGCTTCTTCTTCGCGAGTGTATGCAAGTTCCTCATCCCAACATGACCAAGTCGTCGATGCCATAGCCAACATTCTGAAGCCTTTGCAAGTAGACATGTGGCAGGCTGTGGTCCTGCAGAGAATCAACAATATACAAGTCTCCTTTCCTAAAGCCTTCGAAGACTTTGGAATTGTCAGATTCCATTAGCACAATGCAATGATATTTGCCAAAGACAACAACCATATCAAGATCACAAAGCATTAAGACAGACATGAGGTTGAATCCTAAGGACTCGACAAGCATGACTTTGTCCACGTGTCTATCCTTTGAGATCACAACCTTACCTAGACCCAATACTGTAAAGGCATATTTATCCCCAAGGTGTTTTGGTGATTGATGACAATACTTTTTGCGGACTAATCATGTGCGTTGAGTTCTTTCAGAGATTCATCCTTTGGCACGAGACGATTACCTTCCTTTGGTGTTTTATTCAAGATGGTTTCTCTGTTGGTGGACTAGTTTCGTAGGAGTCACCATACTATTAAGAGGGGATCCGCTTTGGTAAGGCTAGGGTGGAATCAACATGTACACATCCTTATCACACCCGATGTTCCTTTCCGCTTCACTGGAGCTATCTTTCCTCTCCGTGCCTGCCCTGTCCCTAGCGGTAGTACCGCCGAAGCACGTCAAGCGGTAGTACCGCTCCCTGAGCGGTAGTACCGCTTGCGGTCTTCGGCCGTAGTACCGCAGTGGTTCCGGGCTACTACCGCCTCGACTCGAGACCGCTGTTTTTCCTGTCGGGTTTTATGGTACTAGGTGTGGCAGTAGTGGCGGTAGTACCGCTCCTAGCGGTAGTACCGCCCATACTTCCGCCATAGTACCGCTCTGGGCCCAGGACCCTGCAACCCTCGTCAGCACGGCAGTACCGCTGGGAGGGAACGGTAGTACCACTTGTCAGCGGTAGTACCACCCTGCCCAAGCGGTAGTACTGCTCTGTGCGTGGCTGTTTGGGGGGGGGGTAACGGTTGGATTGTTTCCCCACTATATAAAGGTGTCTTCTTCCCCAAAGTTGACTTACCTCTTCCCCCAAAAGCTCCATTGTTGCTCCAAGCTCCATTTTTGCCCGATCTCTCTCCCTAGCCAATCAAACTTGTTGATTTGCTCGGGATTGGTAGAGAAGGCCCCGATCTACACTTCCACCAAGAGAAATTTGATTCCCCCCACTAATCCCTAGCGGATCTTGTTACTCTTGGGTGTTTGAGCACCCTAGACGGTTGAGGTCACCTCAGAGCCATAGTCCATTGTGGTGAAGCTTCGTGGTGTCGTTGGGAGCCTCCAATTAAGTTGTGGAGATTGCCCCAACCTTGTTTGTAAAGGTTCGGTCGCCGCCTTCAAGGGCACCAATAGTGGATTCACGGCATCTCGCATTGTGTGAGGGCGTGAGGAGAATACGGTGGCCCTAGTGGCTTCTTGAGGAGCATTGTGCCTCCACACCGCTCTAACGGAGACGTACTTCCCTTTAAAAGGAAGGAACTTTGGTAACACATCCTCGTCTCCACCGGCTCCACTCTTGGTTATTTCATGCCTTTACTTTTGCAAGCTTACTTGTGTTGTATCCCTTGCTTGCTTATGTGCAAGTTGTTGTTGCATCATATAGGTTGCTCACATAGTTGCATATCTAGACAACCTATTTTGTTGCATAGTTTAATTTGGTAAAGAAAAGCTTAAAAATCGTTAGTTGCCTATTCACCCCCCTCTAGTCAACTATATCGATCCTTTCAATTGGTATCAGAGCCTCGTCTCTTTATTAAGGACTTTGCCGTCCAGTATGGTTGACACCACAGACGGTGCGGAGGAGCACTCCGGTGTGAATCCTATCTCGTCTACGGCCGATGGGGGAACCTCGGTCTCTCGTGAGGAATTCAATGTGGCTCTAGACACATTGAAAGACTCCATGATGACCAAGGTTGAAAGCATGTTTACTAAATTTCTAGAAGGACTTAAACTGTCCACCTCGCCGATGAAAGTGGGTGATCCCACTAACAAGGCGACAGATGCTACCTCCAACAAGGGGGAAGCTAACAGTGAAAAGGGTCCTTCTACTAGCGGTAGAATTGGCACCGGCATCTTTGCCCATGTGGAACCTCCAACTTATGGTGGACCGATTCCCTCTACTCATTTAAATCATGCCGGTCCTCCACCTAAGATTGTGAAAAATGAGGATTTTGATTCTTGGGTGTACTGCTTCAAGCGTCACTTAAAGCATGTTAATACTAATCTTTGGAGAATCATTGAAGAAGGTTTCTATCCACATGACCCAAGCAACTTCACCCCTCGAGAAGCCGTGGATAATCAATTCAATGAGAATGCTCTCTTCATCATCCAAGAGGCAATTCTCCCCGAAGATCTCCCTCATCTTCGACCCTACGCCACAGCCAAAGACGCATGCATTGTGTTGTGTCTCTCTATCGAGGAAGTGCGAGCATTCAACGCTCCAACTATGAAGTGGTGCGAGATGAAGCCGATGAGTTTGCTATGAAGGAAGATGAAGAACCTCGTGAGCTCTTTCGGAGAGTAACCAAACTTGCAGTCTCGCTCCGAGATCATGGGAGCAAGGACACGGATGACAATTGGATCGAACGCAAGTTCCTCAAGGCCATGATGCCCTACAACAAGGCCATGTCCTCCATCATTCGTCAAAGACCGGAATTCCACTCCATGACCTCAAGTGAAGTGTTGGATGAGTTTGTTGCCATGAGCATCTTGGACAAGACCGCTGATAACGCGGTGCTCCGGTCTCAAAGGGCAAAGAAGCCCAACCTTGCTTTGAAGGCCAAGGTTATTGTGGAAGAAGAGGAAGAAGAGGAAGATGAGGAGAGAAACCCCGAAGACACAAAATATGATTATCATGAGCACATGGCTCTTGCTTCAAGGCAATTTTGGAGCAAGAAGAACTCAAGACCCAACTTCAACAAGAATAACTCAAGTGGCTTCAAGAGCAAGCAACGAGTTAGAACCTGTTTCAACTGTGGCAATGTGAGCCATTTCGTTTCGGATTGTCCTTACGAGAAGCGGGAAGACAATGGTGGCAAGCTCATCCAGAGAGACAAAGCCAAGTCCTTCCCCAACAAGAACAACTTCACCAAGAAGACTCCTACTCAAGGGTTGGTGGTTCAAGAGGAATACCGTGAGGATGACGATGATGATGAGGATAGTGAAGCAATGTGAAAGTGCAACTATCCCTAGGTGGTTTTGGTAATTCATAACAACATATAGCTCATTGAGCTAATGCTATTCCAAGACTATTGTTTCAGGAAAGCTCAATGAATGGCATGGCATGGATGATGAAAGTGGATCCCTCAAAATACTAAGGACAAAGGATTGGCTCAAGCTCAAAAGCTCAAGACTCTTCATTTTACATTTTAGTGATCCAAGTTCACATTGAGTCTATAGGAAAAGCCAATACTATCAAGAAGGGATGAGGTGTTGCTTAATGAGCCTCTTGCTTCATGTGCTTAGTGATATGCTCCAAAACCCTCAACTACTTTCCCACATCCACAAATGACCTAAACCTAAAGCCAAAATCGGTCACACCGATTCTTTCAATCCGGCGCCACCTATTCCAAAAGTCATAGCCACTGCCACAAACCCTAAGCAAATCGGTCTTACCGATAGGGATCTCGGTCTCACCGAGATGGGATTGTAATCTCTCTATTTCCCTTCGTAACATTTCGGTCTAACCGAAGTGAGCGATCGGTCCCACCGAGATTGCAATGTAAACTCTCTGTTTCCTTTTCATAACATTTTGGTCTCACCGAAAAGAGCAAATCGGTCCCACCGAGTTTACGTGACCAACTCTCTGGAAAGCTTATTACCAAAATCGGTCTTACCGAGTTTGTGTAATCGGTCTTACCGAGATTACGTTATGCCCTAACCCTAACCGAATCGGTCTCACCGAGATGCATGTCGGTCCCACCGAAAATCACTAACGGTCACTAGGTTTACTAAATCGGTCCAACGGAGTTTAACTATTCGGTCCCACCGAGTTTGGTAAATTGTGTGTAACGGTTAGATTTTGTGTGGAGGCTATATATACCCCTCCACCTCCTCTTCATTCGTAGAGAGAGCCATCAGACTAAACCTACACTTCCAACTTACCATTTCTGAGAGAGAACCACCTACTCATGTGTTGAGGCCAAGATATTCCATTCCTACCATATGAATCTTGATCTCTAGCCTTCCCCAAGTTGCTTTCCACTCAATCCCTCTTTACACCAGATCCAAATCCTATGAGAGAGAGAGTTGAGTGTTGGGGAGACTATCATTTGAAGCACAAGAGCAAGGAGTTCATCATCAACGGACCATTTGTTACTTCTTGGAGAGTGGTGTCTCCTAGATTGGCTAGGTGTCACTTGGGAGCCTCCGACAAGATTGTGGAGTTGAACCAAGGAGTTTGTAAGGGCAAGGATATCGCCTACTTCGTGAAGATCTACCGCTAGTGAGGCAAGTCCTTCGTGGGCGACGACCATGGTGGGATAGACAAGGTTGCTACTTCGTGGACCCTTCGTGGGTGGAGCCCTCCGTGGACTCGCGCAGCCGTTACCCTTCGTGGGTTGAAGTCCCCATCAACGTGGATGTACGATAGCACCACCTATCGGAACCACGCCAAAAACATCCGTGTCTCCAATTGCATTTGAATCCTCCAAACCCTTCCCTTTACTTTCTTGCAAGTTGCATGCTTTAATTTCCGTTGCCTATACACTCTTTGCATGCTTGCTTGTATTGTGTGATGATTGCTTGACTTGTCCTAAAATAGCTAAAATCTGCCAAACTCTAAAATTGGGAAAAGGTTAAGTTTTTATTGGTCAAGTAGTCTAATCACCCCCCCTCTAGACATACTTCAAGGTCCTACACAATTGCCATGGCATCTGTTGCCATTTCCACAACTCCCCGGGTGTCTCTCTTCGACTCACCCAACGAGAACATCACCGCCAAGTGCCTCATGGCTAAAACCACCAACAAGGTAACCCCCAACATCAAAACCACCATTATTCCAAATCCTTCTTTGACGGTTGGCATTGATGATGGTAAGGGGTCTAATGAGGAAGTAAATGATTTTGAGTCCTTTATGAGTAAGCTCAAGGGCAAATCCAAGAAGCACTTTGTTGCTCTCTTGGAACAACTTGGTGAAGCCAATGACATGATCGAGGCTCACGAAGAAACCATCTCTAGGATGGAAGGTCATAGTCGTGCTATGCTGATGAGATATCGGATCTCTCTAATGCTCTTTAGGAAGAGTGTGGGCATCGTTTGGCTCTTGAGGAGTCACAAAACGATGACCATGCCAAGTTAAAGAAAGATCTTGATCATGCTCTTGTTGTGTCTCGTGTGCTAACTTCCAAGAAGGCTAAACTTGGGGTTGATCATGCTAGACTCAAGGAGGAGTTTGATGTGCTTGACAAGGCCCACAAGGTCTTGAAGGGTGCTCATGCTAACCTCAAGGAGTCTCATGCTCAACTCCAAGTTAAGCTAACCAAGGAGAAGGCCACCTTTCCTCACATGATCTTAATTGATAATGCAAATGCTACTAACCGGTGTTGTGAGCATGTGCATCTTGTGGAGGAGAATGCCAAATTGAAGGAACAACTCAAGAGAGGCCTTGTGTCATGCATACAAGGTGAGAAGAACCTAAATGACCTTTTGAGCAATCAAAAGGAAGTTGTGGCCAAGGAGGGAGTTGGGTTCTCACCCAAGTCCAAGAACAAGAAGAAGAACGAGAAGAAGAATGACAAGACCAAACGACCTCCCCCGCTTAAGCAAACTTTTGTGAAGGAGGGATAGGGTGCTCCTAAGGAGAAGAAGAGCAATGTGAAGAGTGGTGATGCCAAAAAGGGCAAAGTCATCTCTCCCAACAAAACCGGCGACTTTAACCCTTCTTATGTGTTGTGTCGTTCTAGTGATGGGCATGTTTATGCTAAATTTGTTGGTTCTTCTTATGAGTACATTGAGTGGTCTATTTGGGTTCCTAAGACCCTTGTTACTAACATCAGAGGACCCATTACTAAATGGGTACCTAAAACCAAGCATTGATCTCTTGTAGGTATTGCTTCCGGTGGGGGATCATGGTTGCTCGACAGTGGAGCAACAAATTGTATGATCGGGAGCAGGGACTTGGTGGTGGACGTGCAAAATATTCCATCTATGCCCACCAATGTTGAGTGGGATGATGCCTCACATTCTAAGGTATTGGGTCTTGGCAAGTTTGTCATTTCTCATGATCTAACGATCGAGAAAGTCATGCTTGTTGAGTCCCTTGCATACAATTTACTTTCCGTTCGTCAACTTGCACTCATGGGATTTTCCACTTTCTTTGACATTGATACCGTGGCCCTCTTGTGGAGCAAGACTCTTAAAGTAGCCTTTGTTGGGCATGTCAAGAACGGTCTCTATGTGATTAACTTTTCGAAGCGACCCACTAAGACCGCGACATGCCTAATGGCTAAAGTTGACGTGGGATGGCTTTGGCATCGCCGTTTAGCCCACGTCAATATGAGATCTTTGCAAAGTCTTCTCAAGGGGGACCATGTCCGTGGACTAACAAATGTTAGTTTTGCCAAAGATCATGCTTGCAGTGCTTGTATCGAAGGAAAGCTTCATGAGACGGCTCACCCTCCCACGACTATCATCTACTCGAAGAGACCCTTGGAGCTCCTTCACATGGAACTCTTTGGGCCTCCATCCTTTAATAGTCTCGGTGGAAGAAAGTATTGCTTGGTGATTGTGGATGATTATTCAAGATACACGTGGGTATATTTCTTCAAGAGGAAGAGTGAAACTCAACAAACCGTCATCGACTTTGCAAATGAATCTCAACGACAACATGATGCAAAGATCTTGACAATAAGAAGTGACAACGGCACCGAGTTCAAGAACTACACCTTGGATGAGTTCCTTAGTGATGAGGGGATCAAGCATCAATATTCCGCTCCTTACACCCCTCAACAAAAT
The DNA here is from genome assembly GCF_002162155.2 of Triticum dicoccoides. Classification (NCBI taxonomy): domain Eukaryota; kingdom Viridiplantae; phylum Streptophyta; class Magnoliopsida; order Poales; family Poaceae; genus Triticum; species Triticum dicoccoides. The sequence continues at coordinate 531,995,085 of NC_041389.1, read as the reverse complement.
GGTGTTGCGGAGAGGAAGAACCGGACGTTGATGGATGCGGCAAGGACCATGATGGCGGAGTTCAAGTCTCCATACAACTTTTGGGCCGAAGCCATCAACACCGCGTGTCATGCATCAAATCGGCTCTATCTCCGTAAAGGCTTGAACAAGACTCCTTATGAAATACTCACCGGTAACAAGCCCAATCTCAAGTACTTCCGGGTGTTCGGGTGTAAGTGTTTCATTCTCAAGAAAGGTGTTCGTTTGTCTAAATTTGAGGCTAGAGCTTATGAGGGCATATTCGTTGGTTATGCTACAAACTCTCATGCTTACCGTGTTCCTAACAAGTCCACCGGACTCATTGAGGAGACGTGTAACGTGGAGTTTGACGAAAATAACGGCTCCCAAGTGGAGCAAAGTGGTACTTGTGATGTAGGTGATGAAATTCCTCCCCAAGCCATAAGAAGAATGGGTATTGGTCATATTCTACCCATTGAGGAACCCCTTGTGGCCGAAGAAGAAGGACAGTGCTCCACTCAAGTGGAACCATCACCTCCCCAAGACCCACACGCTTCCGAAGAACAAAGTGAAGGCCCTCAACCTCATGAACAAGACCAAGGGAAAGATCAACATCAAGATGGTGGTGAACCACCAAATGATGACCAAGGTCAAGTTCTCCCCCTCGAGCAAGTTCGCGATCAAGAGCAAGCTCAAGATCTTGAACAAGCTCAAGACGGTGCTCAAGACACTCAAGTTGATCCTCCTCCCTCCACATCGGAGGAGGAATTAGAGCGTCGTGCCGCGAAGATTGCTTCCAAGCTCACCACCAAAGGGCATCTCATGGAGAATGTGGTTGGAAGCCTAAGAAAGGGGGTAAGCACTCATAGACAATTAGAAAACTATTGTGAACATCACGCGTTTGTCTCTTGTGTTGAACCCCAAAAGATCTATGAGGCGCTCGAAGATTCGGATTGGCTCAATGCCATGCATGAAGAACTCAACAACTTCGAGTACAACAAGGTGTGGATATTGGTGCCACGGTCGTCGGGGAACCATAACGTCATTGGAACCAAGTGGATTTTCAAGAACAAGCAAGACGCTCATGGGAACATCATTCGCAACAAGGCATGATTGGTAGCACAAGGCTACTCCCAAGTCGAGGGTATCGACTACGGTGAAACCTTTGCTCCCGATGCTCGCCTTGAATCCATTCGTTTGTTGATTGCTTATGCCTCCCATCACAACTTTAAGTTACAACAAATGGATGTGAAAAGTGCTTTTCTTAATGGTCCTATTAATGAGTTGGTTTATGTCAAGCAACCCCCCGGGTTCGAGGATCCTTACTTCCCGGATCATGTGTATCAACTCGATAAGGCACTCTATGGCCTTAAACAAGCCCCACGTGTGTGGTATGACCACCTTATCGAGTTGTTACAAGATCGTGGATTTGAAGTTGGGCAAATCAATCCCACTCTTTTTACTAAGAAGGTCAAAGGGGAGTTGTTTGTGTGCCAACTATATGTTGATGACATTATCTTTGGTTCCCCTAACAAAGCTTTCAATGAAGAATTTGCCGCTCTCATGACCTCTAAGTTCAATATGTCTTCGATGGGAGAGTTGAAGTTCTTCCTTGGTTTTGATATCAAACAACAAAGAGAAGGTACCTTCATCAACCAAGCCAAATACACTCAAGACATGCTAAAGAGATTCAAGCTAAGTGATGTCAAGCCGACTTCTACTCCAATGCCTACCAAGTGCCAACTTGACATTGATCCCAATGGTAAAGCGGTGGATCAAAAGGTATATTTCTCTATGATTGGATCCTTGATTTACCTTTGTGCATCTAGACCAGATATCATGTTGAGTGTGGGAATGTGTGCACGGTTTCAAGCCGCACCAAAGGAAAGCCATTATGTGGTGGTCAAGCGAATCTTTCGATATTTGGCTCATACCCCAAACTTTGGCCTATGGTACCCAAGAGGAGAAAACTTCAAGCTTGAAGGATTTATGGATTCCGATTGGGCAGGAGACAAAGAGGATAGGAAGTCCACTTCCGGAGGGTGCCAATTTCTTGGGTGCTCTTTGGTGAGTTGGTCTTCCAAGAAGCAAAGTTGTGTGTCTCTCTCGTGCACCGAAGCAGAATATGTGGTGGCCGGTAGTTGTTGTGCACAACTCCTATGGATGAGGCAAACTTTAAAGGAATACGGTGTCATTTGTGACAAAGTGCCTCTTTGGTGTGATAATGAAAGTGCCATCAAGATTTCTCTCAACCCGGTGCAACATTTCAAGATGAAGCATATTGAGATTCGGTATCACTTCATCCGGGATCACATTAGGCGAGGGGAGATCGAGCTCAAGTATGTCAACACTCATGATAACCTTGCAGATATTTTCATGAAGCCCTTGGATGAAGCAAGATTTCCCGAGTTAAGGCATGAGCTAAATATCATTGATTCGAGCAATGTGACTTGAACCCTTGCACACCCCACCTCACTCAACTTGTTGTCTAGTTTAGATGTAGGCATGGACATAGGGGGGGTGTTGTTCTCTCAATGAACTCTCCCTCCCCCCATTATGCATAAATTGATATAGTCTTTCACTTTAACCATTTTTATGGTACTTGTGCTTCAAGGACGAGTTTTGGTCATAGGTCCAAGGTTAAAATCTTCGCGACGCCATACCTCTTGACTCAAACATAGGTGGCCTCGGCCACCGCCCTCTCTTGAAGAGGTGTGTTTTGGCCCGTTGTTAGTGTGTTTGTGGTCGTGTTGGTCTTTCCTCCTTCTTGGCTGTGTTTTTCGTTTCTTTTTGAGCTTTAGCCGTCTGTCTAGAGGCCTATTGGTTGCTGGGCGGTACTATCACTGGTGGTGCACGGTACTACCACTGTGAGGTGGGGGTAGGGGGTTATATCGGGGTAGGGGGAGTTTTCTTCTCCCCCATACCCATTCGCTCGCCCCCTCGCTTTGTTCGTCTCTCCAGCAATCGGCGCCGCGGGAGGGCTCCGGCGGATCTCCTTCTCCAGGGCGTTCCTCTCCATTCCCTTCGGTGGAGTCGAACCTGTAGGACCTTGAAGTAAGTCTAGAGGGGGGGGGGTGATTAGACTACTTGACCGATTAAAAACCTAGCCTTTTCCCAATTTAAGACTTTGGCAGATTTTAGCTATCTTTGCACAAGTCAAGCAATCTTCACACAATTCAAGCAACCATGCAAAGAGCATATGAGAAGCGGAAATTAAAGCATGCAACTTGCAAGAATGTAAAGGGAAGGGTTTGTAGGATTCAAACGCAATTGGAGACACGGATGTTTTTGTCGTGGTTCCGATAGGTGGTGCTATCGTACATCCACGTTGATGGAGACTTCAACCCACGGAGGGTAACGGTTGCGCGAGTCCACGGAGGGCTCCACCCAAGAAGGGTCCACGAAGAAGCAACCTTGTCTATCCCACCATGGCCGTCGCCCATGAAGGACTTGCCTCACTAGCGGTAGATCTTCACGAAGTAGGCGATCTCCTTGCCCTTACAAACTCCTTAGTTCAACTCCACAATCTTGTCGGAGGCTCCCAAGTGACACCTAGCCAATCTAGGAGACACCACTCTCCAAGAAGTAACAAATGGTGCATTGATGATGAACTCCTTGATCTTGTGCTTCAAATGCTAGTCTCCCCAACACTCAACTCTCTCTCTCATAGGATTTGGATCTGGTGGAAAGAAGATTTGAGTTGAAAGCAACTTGGGGAAGGCTAGAGATCAAGATTCATATGGAAGGAATGGAATATCTTGGCCTCAACACATGAGTAGGTGGTTCTCTCTCAGAACTGGTAAGTTGGAAGTGTAGGTTTGTTCTGATGGCTCTCTCCACGAATGAAGAGGGGGTGGAGGGGTATATATAGCCTCCACACAAAATCTAACCGTTACACACAATTTACCAAACTCGGTGGGACCGAATCAACAAACTCGGTCGGACCGATTCAGTAAACCTAGTGACCGTTAGTGATTTCGGTGGGACCGACATGCAACTCGGTAGGACCAATATGGTTAGGGTTAGGGCATAACATAATCTCGGTGAGTCCGATTACACAAACTCGGTGAGACTGATTTTGGTAATTAGCTAACCAGAGAGTTGGTCAGGTAAACTCGGTGGGACTGATTCGCTCTTTTCGGTGAAACCGAAATGTTACGAAAGGGAAACAAAGAGTTTACATTGCAATCTCGGTGGGACCGATCGCTCACTTCGGTTAGACCGAAACGTTACGAAGGGAAACAGAGAGATTACAATCCCATCTCGGTGAGACTGAGATCCCTATCGTTGAGACCGATTTGCCTAGGGTCTGTGGCAGTGGCTATGACAATTGAACTCGGTGGCGTCGGATAGAAAGAATCGGTGGGACCGATTCTGACTTTGGGTTTAGGTCATATGTGGATGTGAGAAAGTAATTGAGGGTTTTTGGAGCATATCACTAAGCACTTGAAGAAAGAGGCTCATTAAGCAACACCTCATCCCTCCTTGATAGTATTGGCTTTTCCTATAGAATCAATGTGATCTTGGATCACTAAAATGTAAAATGTAGAGTCTTGAGCTTTTGAGCTTGAGCCAATCCTTTGTCCTTAATATTTTGAGGGATCCTCTTTCATCATCCATGCCATGCCATTCATTGAGCTTTCCTGAAATATTTGTCTGGGAATAGCATTAGCTCAATGAGCTATATGTTGTTATGAATTACCAAAACCACCTAGGGATAGTTGCACTTTCAATCTCCCCCTTTTTGGTAATTGATGACAACATATAGATCAAAGCTTCGACAAATGATAATAAGATTGAAAAACATCGTCGCTTTGAGAAGTATGTGATAAGCAAGAGCTCCCCCTAAATTTGTGCATAGTTTAAGATTTTCTTTGGACTGCAAATGCACAAGGAATTAGGCTCATGGGTTACTCTTCCATGTCACATACATCTTGGTGGAGCGCTCAAAATAATAAAGATTGAATACATGCACTCATCACCAAGCAAAGTGAATGATCATATAAGGATAAGTAAGAAAATATCATCTAATAAGCATAAGTGTAGCTTATGATCAAACACATGATCATCAATGTCTCACAGATAATAGCATAGTATCTCAAGCAATCAAAAGCAAACAAAGTTCAACCAAGAAGACAAGAGAGAACAAAATCAAACTCTCTCCCTCTCGAAGCCTATGATCTATACATTTTTCTCCCCCTTTGGCAACAAGTTACCGAAAAGTTCCTAGAAAATGCATAGTACTATATCATCTCTCATGCTTGATCTTCGGTTGGTGGTGTAGAGATGGCTCCTTGGACGAAGACTTCAGTTGATGTGGATGGAGATGGAGGAGTTGGTGCTGGAGCTGGTTGCACGGGAGCTATAGCTGGTGCAGATGAAGTGGCTCTGGTGCTGTCACTAGCACTGCAGCTGATCTCTGAGCTCGAGGCACTCTGGCAAATGCATCAGTAGTTGTCCTGCCCTTCCTCTCCTGCATGTCTTTCTATAGCTGCTCCACAACTGACTGAATCTCAGTTACTTTGACATCTAAATCATAGAATTTTTGTTCCATGATTCTTTCCAGGCTCTCCTGGTTTTGAGTTAGGGTGGCCAACCCCTTGTCAATCCTCAGTGTTGATGCTATCAAGTAACCAAGCTGCTCCTGCTTGTTCTTCAAAAAGTACTTAGATGCCTCCTCTTGAGTTGACATCTTGGTAGCCTTCTCTCTCTTTGCTTTGTCCTTCTTCTCTTGATCTTGTACTGATGATGGTTCATTCTCATTCATCACAACTTGATTGTCCTCAAAGTCTGGATAGAGAGCAAAGTGTTCCTTATCCAACAGAGTCTGAGGTTCTCTTCCTTCTGGCTCTCACTACAAAAAAATACACTTCCGTGATGATACGTGTTTGTCATAGTAGGTCGTGTTTTTTGTCATGCATGTACATCCATGACAAATTTATGACAGAATCAAGATAGTCAGACCTGTGCTGTCGTAGAAGTGTTCCATGAAATTACCAAAATTATCATCACGGAAGTGTCCACTTCCATGACGATAAATCGCGCGTCACAGAACTGCTTTCGTCAAGGGTGACCGACATGTGGCATCCACCGTAATGGAACGCCGTTAAGCTATCGGGTCGGGTTTTGGATCTGATAACCCATTAACAGCCCCGACCAATGGGGATTTTCCACGTGTAAAATCATCATTGGCTCGAGCAAACACGTGTTGGCTCACCGTTGGGACAGATGTCATCCGCTCATTGGACCGAAGGCGCCTATGATACGGAAAAACATGGCACGGCCCAACAGAGGCCTATTCCGGTGAAAAGGCCGACCTGTTTGACTTGGTCAAAAGGTGGCGGGCCGGCCCAGGGAAAGCCTGTTAACGGCCTGTTCGCTTATAGCCCATTTACAACCCGCTAACCGAGGGCCCGTTACGCCCTATCCGAATTAGTCCCAGTAGCGTCATCTGGGCCGTCCAATATGATTCAGCCTGTTTTAACTTTCGGCCCATGTATGACCCATGACTTCTTTCGGCCCATATGAGGACCTTTGTAACTCTTGCCCATTAACGGCCCGTGGTGAAACTGGCCCGTAATGAACAGTGTATCACTTTATACCCATTAACGGCACGTTATTCCATTGGGCCATTTCCAGCCCAAGTTATCTTTCGGCCTTCTCAGGCCCATTGATTCTTGGGCTCATTTGCAGCATTCGGTTACATACGGCCCGTTACTGTCATTTTCTGCTTGTGGGCCAAATTCAGCCCGTCGTTACAGTTGGCCCGTTTGCGGACCGTTAATACGTTGGGCCGTTTTCATGTAAAAAAAACCCGTTGGGCTGTTTTCATAGAGTTATCAAATACCCGTTATGGTCCACGAATAGTACGGCCCATGATTGGCGAAATGATGATATACCCCGTACAAGGCCCATGGATCCTACAGCACGTATGAGGCCCATGGATAACGACCCGTAGAAGGCCCATGGATCCTACGGCCCGTAGAAGGCCCATTGATCCCTAAGGCCCGTATAGAAGGCCGATGGATCCTACGGCCCGTATAGAAGGCCAATGGTCCTATGGCCGAACGAAGGCCCATGGATCATACGGCCTGCAGGAGGCCCATGGTTACAACAGTCCGTGTGTTGCCATGATTATTTTGGCCTAGTTACCAAAAATAGGCTATTGTGGTCACTAGAAAAACACAGAAAAAGAACTGCAGTGACTACAAGCAAACAACTAAGCAAGACAATAAGGAAATAAATAAGCAAGCAATTAAGGCTAGCCTATTACCGCTATTACACATATTACATCCACTAGGCATCAAAGTTCGCCACCATTGCAAATATAGGGAACAAAGCAGCATATTACATACACTTGGCCGTCAAAATTGGCCACCAGTGCAAATAAACGCGACATCAAAACAAGAGCATAACTGAAACAACTTCAGAAGAGCTCAAGAAACGTTATCCTGGGTATCCATCATGCTGGCAATAAGCTTAGCAAGCTGATTAGCTTTGTCCTATTTGGCGCTAAAATCCTGCAACGCTTGCTGTTGCACCAGAAAGTATGCATCTGAATGCTCCAGGGACTTCCGCAGTCCTTCCACTTCTTGTCGCAGCACATCTGATCGATGTCTTTCAGCTTGTAGTTGAGACTCAAGAAACCAAACTGATTCAGACAGTGAGTTTGAATAGCTTGTGCATGCGGTAGTGGCCAGTAACTCGAACACTAAACCAAGACAGGACTTTGGGGTTGTCTCGCTGTCTTTAAGATAGTCTTCCTTAGCTATTTTATCAGCTTTGTTGGAGACCAACAAGGATGTGTCACTATCCTGAACCGTATCTGCATTACTTCCTTTACCATTGCTTAATAAGGCACTCTTCCCCAATATTCTGTCAGCATTCTAAAAGAAGAAACAAGCAGACATATAACAAGTTTAGCATGTACTAGTATATAAAACTCATTTTGGTGAACCAGTTCATTAGTAAGGTGGACAGGATTAAACTACCAAGTCTTCTATTGCCAAGTACTATTACATAATAAAAGCATCAAACAAACATATATCTATGTCCTATGGTCACTGCATTGTCTTGCCAAATCAAAATAGAGACACGGTTCAAATCATATCAGTTCAAGACAAAGCAGCAGTGAAAGAATACAAAGCGTGGGAAACTACACGGCACAACAAGATTTCAGATGGGTACCACGGGTCTACATGTACAACAACACTATTGGCTCTGTTGTGATGCTAGTAATGTGCATGATATGAAAGTCAACTGTATACACAATTGAAATTGAAATCAACAGAGCTATTGATAAGAGCAAACCTGTTAAAGAAACATGCGTGAACATACCTGCTGTGCCATTGGAGTTTCGATTGGATACTTCAATTTAAAAATAAGTTCGTATCAGTAAATACAGTGATACAAGAGCAAAGCAACCATAGTTAAAAAAGGCGCACCAAAGCGAGCGCTTAAGCGCGCCTAGGCTCTAGGCGTTGGCAAAACGCATTGTGCATAACTACACATAATCTGTGCATAACTGCGCATAAGCATGCGCTTTGGTCAGTAAAGTGCAAGGCGGTGGCAAAACGCACAATTAACACCTAGCGCTTTTTTGAACTATGATAGCAATGGAATCTTAAATTAGAACAATTGTTCTTCAGGTTTAGGCACTTGTTCTACATGAACAGAGTACAGTAAGACGCAAGAATAAAATACTTAAAAATAGAAAATGAGCTCATAGACCTTACCACATTCTTGGTTCGGGACCAGTACAGAACAAGGCGTTCCCAGTCATCGTCCAATAAATGTGTCTCAGGAGAACGTAAGGGAATTTTATGAGTTTCTTTGCCGGCGAAGTATGTTTTCTTCAGGTAATTTTGATACTGCCACCAAGCATTCTTGAAGATTGCAGAGGTATTAGCATAGGTTACCTCATCCTGAGTTTCCAAATCGGTCCTTCTCTATAGAGAAAAATGGGAAAATTTGCTGTATTATAACCATCATGGAGGTAGGATGTATGGGACGAAGCAAAGTAATTGCCATGAATAACATTACTTACACATAACTCCTGGACAAACACCTGCAATTGGCATTTTCCTTCATCTTCAGTATAATATTTCCAAGATGGGAAGATACGCACATACGATTTAACAACATCAAATGCGATAGATGCTAAACTACGACTGGATGGTTGTGCTTCCTCCACAGGAATAGGCGTACTAACTGGTGGAGTTGGGGTTCACCATGATAGTACTGGCCCTTTGGGCACTGGAGCTGCCTTACTAACTGCTGTTGTTTGGGAGCTCTGTGGTGGAGATGGTGTTGTGTCAACAGGAACTGGGTTACTATCGGCTGGGGTTGGAGTTAGATTGGGTGAAGCTGGTTCTCTGTCCATCGCAGTAGGGGTACAATCTGCGAGAGTTTGGGTTATGTGTGGTAGGGCTGGTTCTTGTGCATGTACAACTGGGGTGCTATCTCCACCAAGAGGTAGCACTGTTTTATTTGAAGACCGTGTTTTTATTCCGCTAGATACTGGCATCACCCGCTCCAATTCAAATGGCTGATAAATAGGAAATATAGTTGAATGTACAGACATTGTATGAGAGACAGATGCAATAGATAGTGTGGAAAAAAGAGGGCATGAAATAGTTGACATGTATATTGTTTAACTAAAACGGATAGCATGACATAATTTCGCATATTTGATGTCTATCTAAACTGGATAGCATAGCATAACATAATTCAAAGATATGATGAATAACTAAATAGGATCACATGACATAATTCACCTACATGTTATCTAAGTAATCAGGATCGCATCATTTAATTCACATATGTGATTTATATGCTAAACAGAGGGCATTCGATATGATGTCTGAACTAAGAACATGGTGTTGAATATTGTGTATATGATGTCTAAACTATGCAATGCAAGACACCGTATGCATGATATGAGCAGTATAACCGTGCCAAGTTAGAGCATACACCTCAGTGGGGGAATAGGACTGGTCATTTGTCTCTGAATCCATCTCCGAGGAGCTATCGGGACCCAACAAGAGATCTGCTTCGACAGGTAGCACTGTCTGCTCTGAAGGCCTTGTTTTCACTCCAGAATTTTCCATCTCCCACCCAAATGGCTGATTCACAGGAAGAGTAGTTTAATGTACAAACATTGTCGACAAATGGAAATGTAATGAAGAAAAGGATGGGCAAGATATCATTCAAATATATGATGCCTGGTTAAACAGGATGGCATTGCACATTTCACATATATTATGGCTGGCTAAAAGACATGAGACTGCATAATTCCCATATATGATATAGAAACTAAACAGGTGGCATTACAGAACATGTCTAAACTAAGCAGATGACATATATGATGTCAAAAGTAGGCACTGCAAGGCAACATATGCATGATATGACTAACATCATCATGCCAAGGTAGAGCAAACACCTTGGGGGGTAAATAGGAGTGGTCAGCGGCGTCTGAATACGCCTCAGAACAGATATCTTCCTCTGGATTACAATCTAGAGAGGGGTGGGGAGGGTTTGCCATTGAACCCACCATGGAGCGATGTCTGCATGACATTGTATTGCCGCGCAAAACTCTTCTCTTTTTCTCTACATGTTCAGCATGACTGTGTACAATATCTGTCATGCATACAAAAAAATATGGTGAAATTATGTAAGGAGATCATGCAGAAATTTAGAGTGATGGTAACAACCAGTGGATCGACGTTTTTCCGTTGAACCAAAATAGCCCTAATGGATCGACGTGAATGTATAGTAATCAGTGACGCAACAAGTGTACAACCTCTTTGCCGTAGCCGTGTCGACCTCAGCATCATTGGGTTGGTCGCTGAAGTAGTTGAGGCAGAGGTGGCTGTCGGAGGTGTGGAGGGAGATCTGAGGAATCTGTAGACAGCGTCCAGGGCACTGCTCTGTTGTGATAGATTGTTCTGTCATTGGAGCACCTCCGGTGAGCCGTAAGACGTCAAGGCTCAAGCAGCACAAGGCAGACATCGTCAATCTCAAGTGGGATTCTAATAGCATCTCCAATAGATTATGAAAAATGGATGTAAAATTAACATCACCAAAGACCACCTGACTACAATAGATGAGGTAAAAACTATTGACTCTGAACTTAACTATCGAAACTGAAATTAATTGTGGAATCTGAATGCTACTGTCGAAACTGAACGCAATGGTAGTAGAGAGACACTTGACATGTAGTTTAGGGAGGGCCTGTAGTTCATCTTCCACCTGCACACCCCTGAGCCGCCTGCCACCACCGGCCGAACCGCCAGCCCCAGCGCTGCCTCGCCGCCCCGAAACAACTCACCACCGCCGCCCCGGCCAGCCCTCTAGGCCCCCCGCCCCCACCCTAAACCATAAGATAGATAGTGGGGTACCTCTCCGGCGAGCCCCCGTCCCCGCTGCGGGTGGTTCTTCCTTAACTCCGGCGAGCCCCCCCCAACCCCTGAAAATCGACTGACCCAAAAGTCGATTCAGTCGGATGAAGTGTGGCTTAATCAGAGCAGAGCAGCAGCATGAGCGAGGGGGAGAGCAGCAGTAGCAGCAGCTGGGCGAGCGAGCGATCGAGCGAGAGCCGGAGCAGTAGCAGCAGATCCAACTGGTATGGACGCCGCCGCCGAAGGGGCCTCGCACTGGGGGAGAGCCGCCATGGAGATGTTGCCCGCGGCGCCGACTTCAAGGTAGCCGCTACATGGGGGTGCGGTATGGAGCACCGTCGGCGCCGGGAGGCTGAGTTAAGGAGAAGGTGCGATGCGATGAGTGTACAACCTCTTTGGTGGTGCCGAGTAGGCCTCGGCTTCGTCCGAGGAGTCGGTGAGGATGCTGCGGTTCCGGTGAAGCAGGTTAAGGCGGCGCTGTGGGGATGGAGCAGCCGCGATAGACGAGGCGATCGTCAGAGCAGCCCCTTGGTGGTGGAGGACGGGGCGGCTGAACTGGCGTGACGGTGAGATGGATGACGGATCCTCATCCGGGGAGGTGGACGAGGGACGTCGAGCTATTGCGGTGGACGAGTTGTCGGGGAAGAGGCTCCGGCTGGGCAGGGGTGACGTGGCGGACGGAGGAGGGTGGGGTTTCACGGCTGGAGCGGAGAGGTTATGGCGGCCTGGGATTTCGAATGGCAAAAAGGGGGCGATGGGAGGGGGTGAAGCATGACTTAGGGACGCGCTTGTCCAAAATGTAGGGTGTGTTACAAAAGTACCCCCACCGATTTGAACTAGCGGCCCTTTCGGCTCAGGGTTAGAAGGGGGATTTCGCGTGTCGGGATTTGGCAGCTGGAGGGAGTTTTCGCGCGTGTTGTAATTTCGGGATAGCAAGGCGCGGGTTGTGAAGGCGCCAGTTTTGGGAGCACGATATCTGAATTTTCGGGATATAACAAGACACGGGTTGAATTTTAGGGACAAGCCTAACATGTAGTAATATTGTACTTTTTTTGACTGCATAGTAATATTGTACTTGTACGTATCAAATCAATTCGCACTTCCCTCAACCAAAAAGAAAACGAAAAAAATAAAACTATTCACACCACACAAAGAGAGAGTCTTGCCCCGTTTTACTATACAAATGCTATTCAAAGCTACTCCCTCCTTCCATCTATATAGGGCCTAATGCGTTTTTCGATGCTAACTTTGACCAAATATTAGAGCAATGATATATGACATGCAACTTACACAAAGCACACCGTTAACTTCGTCTGTGAAAGGTTATTTCAATGATATAATTTTCACATTGTGCATGTCATGTACTATTAATCTTGTCACTAGTCAAAGGCGGTCTTAAAAATCTCATTACGCCCTATATAGATGGAAGGAGGGAGTATGAATCCATGTTATGTCCGATTAATTTTTTTCGCTTTGCTGTATAATGCATGTAACCTACTCATACCAACATTTTAGTGCATTCCAAATGTCTATACTACCGCTGCAATTTGAACTAAATTTGAATTCGTTTCTCTATTTCAATAAGAATCTACAATCATGATTGTTGCCAACTTCAACCATCATAATTTCCTTGCTATCCGCTAGATATAAATCGGACGGCCTAAAATGCAGGATGGCAGGCACACCATCATCAACAACTCCGTTTTTTATAAGAGTAGAGATAAAATATATTAAATGTAGTATAACATGTTCATAAACACACCATGTGTATCACCGTTATATATATTCACACATACGTCGGTTTAAAACACTATGATAAATTCTTCAAATATCCGAATTCGCTTTTTATAATGAAGTATATATGATCTCTATTCGTCTTTTACACCCACACAACCCTCTTATCTTTGTAGCTAGCGCTAACTTTCTCTTGTGCATGCACACGCCCGCATCCCTCTCACCCTCCCTCAGCATTCTCTAGCTCCATCGCGCAAATTCGTCTTTTCACTTTAGGTCGTTCACCCACGGTGTGTGTAGGCCCCCCATCTCCTTATTTACGGCACACATCGATGGATATGCCTCTCTAGCCAGGTGTGCCTAGCACAAACACAAGCTTCCCCTCTTCTCTTGTCATCGTCCATGCCTCACTCCCACCACTCTTTTCATCGTTCTCGTACTCGCACACTCCTCCCCGCTCGATATAGTATGCCTCTCGTACCACCTCCTACATGCATCCCTCTATCTCTATCCTTCTCCTCGTGCCTCGTTTGCTTCTAACACACACATGCATGTATATACGGATCGATCTCCCAACATATACCTGGATCGACTTTAACTACCCCCCATCGATCGACGTACCTCACAAGTTATGTCTCTCCTTTCTCTAACAAAGGGCGATTGATCTTCCTATGTAGTTATGTCTGCTTACCACAGCCACATCGCCCCCCTCATCATTCCTGCATGCCTCCTGACCCGTCTCTCACAAGCACGTGAACAGGCAACAAGCAGCCATCTCCTCTCTTACTGATATTGCGGGCGTGCCCTCCGTTTGTCTAGCAAGCCTATCCCACCATTTGTTAGAAGCAACTCCACTACCACCCCCTCCAACACTCTAGCTCTGTCTCTCTCCCAACCTTATTCCTCTCATGCACATATGCATGGATGCCGATCGATCTCCCTTAATACATGAGGCAGATCGATCTCCTTAATACATGAGGTAGACCTCTCTCCTTCTCCACACATATACCAGCCATTGTACCTCTATAGTTAATTGGGCCTCCCTCTTCCCCCACCGCACACCGATAGTCGAGCACTGCAGGTAGGTATCCATGTCACAGAGACAAACTGCACATGTCCCCTCTCACGTTCTAGTAGGCCAGCCACTCTATATCTTTGACGTGGGCACACACAAATTCGATGGCACTCTTTATCGATCGTGCGCGCACACACACACATCATCCCTCTTTTCGATTCTATGGACACCTCAAGCCGGTGATACCTCCACTCTCTTCTCATGGATCGCCCCCTCTATATATATATGTTATATCCAGGACTCTATTTCACACACATTGCATATGTTACATTTTTTGATTGACCCCCCCAAAACTCTCAAGAACCCACACACTATATCTCTCTAGGTTTGTATCTCTCTCACACAACCCCACATAGGTGGTGTACGTATACAAGAAGAGAATAGGTGCACCGTGCACATACTCACGCTTCGTGCCCAGCCACACCCGCGCGGGTACACGGTGGAGCTCATTTCTTTACGAAATGGCAGCCCACGTGCTAATTTGAACGCCTGTAGCGGTTGTTTACCTAGGGAGGTCGTGTACCACGCCTGCACGAAACAAAGTTCGACTTGACGCGTTGCCGCGTTATTTTTAAATAAAGTTATAGCGCTCAATGGCACGTACACAGAATATAAAACGATTTTTATGGAGAAAAAGGTAGTCCGCTCACTATATACAATGGAGCCTTGCATGCCTGGTTTGTCGCTCTTCAGAGTATCTCACACAAGGCTGCGGTGGCCTCTCTCTCTCTCACCGTTGGTCACCGATCCGGCCGCATCCCGTCCGCCGGGGGAAAGGGAGTGCGGGGGCCTCTCTCTCTCTCTCACCGTTGGTCACTGATCCGGCCGCATCCCGTCCACCGGGGGAAAGGGAGGAAGTGCATCGTTTCTCCATTCGACGGCGCCGAGGCAGCACGTCCTGATCTGCGGTACACGCCATTCTCTCTGACCAAGCTCCGGCGCGGCAGGGACTACGCCACCTGCTCGCAGATTCTGCCCGCCGCCGCTCACCTAGTTGCATCCCGACAACCTCCAGGTATCCCCTCCGGCCTTGCTTCACTGCCCGTCTTCCCACGTCGCTGCATGTGGATCTTCCATAGTTCTTTGCCCAAAATGTAGCTCGTCCAGCATACTTTCCATATTGCATTCTCGTCCTCACAGCATTTTAGACAAACACAACCGTGTTGTTATCTTCCCTTAGGGCAAGGAATATGCTTCTTTTTTGTCGTCGCATGTGTCATCAATTGTTATTGGCCAGTAATTGTTTCCTTTCTACCTCTTTTTTGTAAACAGGGCTATCCATTTCACCTCGTTGCTATTGCGACCTTTTGGTGAACTGCACAAATCACTTTTTCCTTAAGAGTGTTTTGTGCAGTTGTACTAAAATGTCACATGGGCAACGTCTCTACATTTCAGTGCGACTGCACAAAGGGAGATTGGTTTTGCTCTATCCTCCTCATCCAACTCCGAGCCTAATCTTCTCCAACTAGTTAGTCTTAAAAGAGACTGCAAAGGTGACTGACTTCTATTTATGTGTTTATTGTTTCATCAACAGTCCTCTATTATCGTAATCACACTTAATATCTTTGGAACAGGGATGCTCAGCTCTATTTTAGTGGAACTGCACAAAATGATCGGAATGTTGCATGCTCCAGACAGCTACTTTTTTCCCAACATGCCTTGTTGATTTAGACAGAGCTGGGGGGACGTTGCTACCAATGAAACATTGATCAATTTTAATTTAACACCTTCTCACAACTCTGTCTTCAGTTGTGATGTAATTATTAGCTCTGATCTGCTAATAATTGACATGCATTAGCAAGGAAGTTAGTTTTTTATTGTTTCCGAAAGAGCATCGATGGCAAGACACGCGAAACAGAAGCTGAAAGCTCACACCATTGTACAATTTCATGTCTCGCTGGAAAATTATTTGTATAGTACGTCAATTATGTAAACAAATGATGGAAGCTTGATAGCATTGCCAGAAGCCTCTTTGTCGGTGTCAAAACCGGCGGATCTCGGGTAGGGGGTCCCAAACTGTGCGTCTAGGCGGATGGTTACAGGAAACAAGGGACACGATGTTTTTACCTAGGTTCGGGCCCTCTTGATGGAGGTAACACCCTACTCCTGCTTGATTAATATTGATGATATGGGTAGTACAAGAGTAGATCTACCACGAGATCAAAGAGGCTAAACCCTAGAAGCTAGCCTATGGTATGATTGTTGTTTCCTCCTACGGACTAAAACCCTCCGGTTTATATAGACACCGGAGAGGGTTAGGGTTACACAGAGTCGGTTACAATGGTAGGAGATCTACATATCCGTATCGCCAAGCTTGCCTTCCACGCCAAGGAAAGTCCCATCCGGACACGGGACGAAGTCTTCAATCTTGTATCTTCACGGTCCAGGAGTCCGGCCAACGGTGATAGTTCGGCTATCCGGACACCCCCTAATCCAGGACTCCCTCAGTAGCCCCTGAACCAGGATTCAATGACGACGAGTCCGGCGCGCATATTGTCTTCGGCATTGCAAGGCGGGTTCCTCCTCCGAATACTTCATAGAAGATTTTGAACACAAGGATAGTGTCCGCTCTGCAAAATAAGTTCCACATACCAATGTAGAGAGAATAATCTTTACACAAATTCAATCTGCTGACGTATTCTGCGGCGTGACGTCACACCACGGCCAAGCCTTTATTGGAATCGTTTTTACTGTCCCACCTCAGCGTGTTTAGCGAGGCGGTTTCTTTGGCACGTCTTGTCAAAGCAGAGATCGTGTCCCCTTATTCCGGGATTCTCATTAATACGGGTGTGGGTAACCCAGTCGTGCCCGTTGGCGCGCCTCCTCTATCAAAGGCGAGTCTCGAACAGTCACGGGGAGGGCTCTTGGTATTCAACCTCTTTATAACGAGACCAAGGCCCGCTCCTTTCTTTCAATCTCAATCGAATCCGCCCCTCGCCTCGAGTTCCAACACCCAAAGCTCTAGATTCAGGCGCTTCGGACCTCCGAGGATGTCCGGCTCCGACTTGCAAGGCCAGTGGATGCCTTCCTCCATCACGGAAGAAGATGTGCTAAAGCTGAGAGACGCCCGGTATCTAACAGGCGAAATTTCGCATAGGCTGCCTGCCCAAGGGCAGGTTATTCCCACTCCCAAGCCTGGTGAGAGCGTGGTGTTCGTGCCTCACTTCCTTCGGGGGTTAGGCTTCCCGACGAACCCCTTTGTGAGGGGGCTCATGTTTTATTATGGGCTGGAATTTCATGACTTGGATCCGGAGTCCATCCTCCACATCTCATCGTTCATTGTCGTATGTGAAGCCTTCCTTCGCATTACCCCTCACTTTGGGTTGTGGCTCAAAACCTTCAAAGTGGAACCGAAGATGATCAAGGGGCAGCAGGCAGAGTGCGAAGGGGTTATTATAAGCAAGAATGTTGACGCTCCATGGCCCGAGGGCTCTTTTCAAGAGGAGCTCAGTCTGTGGCAACAAGAGTGGTTTTATATCACAGCTCCCAGGGGCACCAAATGGGTGGTGCCACCTGCCTTTCGCTCGGGTCCTCCGCCGTGGCTGGCGTGATGGGTCAATAAAGGGCTCGACTGGGGGCCGTCCAAGGACGCGCCCTTGTTGTTGGGCCATATTCGAGACCTCCTAGAAAGAGAGAGAGATATGGTCGTAGTAGCACAGGTCATGCTGATTCGTGGCACCCTGCCTGCAAACGTCGCCCCCTCTGCCTGTGGGAGTTCAATCCGGAGGGACCGCGAGCTCTTCAACATTTTATGGGCGTAAGGCCCGTGGAGATGTACCAACTATTCTTCGGATCACGAGCAATGTGTCCGGACTTGACCGAGGACGCAGGTCTGAGCTGCAATCGCCCGGATACTGAAGTAAGTAGTCATGTACCCGGACATGCTATCCGTATATCTATCGTAAACTTGCCTTTAAAAGAGCTGTCCCTTGAACAGGAGTGGATAGCGAAAGCAAAACTGATCCGGTGTCTGACCCCCCTCCCTGAGACCACGCCAGATCTTGTGTTAACCAGGATGCTAGAGGTTGCGCCTTTTGAAAAAGGCGAAGGGGGGAACAAGGGAGCTACTGCCTCCGTGAAGGAGTTTATCAAGAAAGGAGAGATCGAGAATCCCTCCCTCCAAGGGAAGAAGTGGACCACTTCTGACGATCCGGAGACCAAGGCCTCGAAGCGGGGGAAGAAATCCTCGCCAGAGAGTCCTGCGCCGGGAGATGCCCCGGCCGCACTATTTCCCCAAGGAGATCAACCCTCCAGCGAGCCGTAAGTAAAGAGGGGCGTTTTCTTAAAATGAGAGACATCCCTGTTTTATTTCTGAAGATAACCGAAATTTTTCCTTGTAGTTCGGATCTCAGCCCTTCTCAGCAGAGCTCGTCTTCAGGGGATCTTGATCCGGAGATGATGGAGAGTGAAACGCCTCCGCCTACCGTACCGTCATGCGAGGCGAACGACCCTGAGGTGTCGTCGTGGAGGGTTTCTCCGAATCCGGCGGGGCCCGAAGGCAGTCGTATGTCCCCTCAAAGCCCTCCGCGTCCGGCCTTCAAAAAAGGCCATCGGACGAGTCCGGCACCGACTGGTGTACGGTCGGAGGAGCTGAAAGATCTGCTCGGACGAGCGTCTATCTCGGAAGATCATCGTGCGCTAATGGGTACGGTGATTGAAAGGATTTCATCCGCTGAAAGCGGATTGCATGACGCCGTCATAAGTTTACTGACGGGTTTTGAGGTACGCAAAATGATGTACCTTCTGACAGTTTTGCATATAGAATGCACCCTGTATAGATAGTAGCCCTTGAGACTCGGTGCATTGTCAAAAATGACAGCGCGCCGAGGATCATAATCCAAGGTATAATATGCGCTCTTCCTATGTAGGTGGCGAAGCGTCCGGTGGCAAGCCGGACTGATGAATTTGCCAAACTAAAGCGGCAACTTGATGTGGCGGATTCTGACATCGCGCTTGTCAATAAGCGGCTTGACGAGTCACAAGGTATGCAGGTTCTCCACGGACACCCGGTAAGGTAGCTTAATGTCTGAGCCTTACAACATGTATGCTTGACGCAGATGGTGCCGCTGCCATGGAGAACCTTCGGGCGGAACTCGCCCGAGCCAAGGAGCAAGCCCAAAAAAGTGATGCGGCTGCCTTAAAAGCAACCGAAGAGCTGAGAGCCGAACAGGCTGCTCACTGCCGAAGCAAGAAATAAATGGCCGAGATGGCCGTAAAGTTGAAGAATGCTACCGACCGTTGCGAGCTTCTTGAAAAATAAGGTTGAGCGGAACAAGAGGACCTGAAAAAGGCTGCTACTGAGGCCAAGGATGGTCGCTCTGCGATGAGAGCTATGAAAGAGGAGCTACGTCACGCCGAAGATATTGCGGCTGGAAAGCCTTTTCTACTGCGGAGGAAATTCACGGATCCCAAGTATGCTCAGTTGGGCCAGCTGTGGTGTGTGGAGGATGCTTATTTGGACTTGGTGGCGAGTGCCGCAGACGCGGCCGAACACTTCCGAGGCCAAAAGGATCACGGAATGGAAGAGCTTTTTTGGTCGCAGTTCCATAGTCCAGAGCGCCCGCTTCCATTGACCGATCATTTGGCCGAATCGGCTGAGCTGAATAGGTTGTCCAGACTTGCCATGAAGGATGTCGTGACTCATTTGTGGCCGAACATGCCCGAGCCGAAGAGTTATTTTGGCTTGGTGCATCAGTTCCTTGGTGCGGTGCCGCATATTGGTGCAATGAAGCGGTCAACATGCATAGAGGGTGCGCGGATGGCTCTTGCCGGTGTCAAGACATACTGGGCGGAGATGAAGGCCACCGACGTTGCATCCCTGGATTCAGACAGAAGCCGAGTACCTGCCGAGCACTATTTTGAGGAAGTCCTGCAGGGCGCTCGTTTAATAGAGACACAGTGCTCGAAGGATATTATGTTCTAATGACATGTATGATTTGTGAAACAATGTTTCAATATAATATAAGGGCTTTTTATACTTGTGCGTTCAAGTATTAAAGTACCTCCTGTGCGTCCGTTAATGTATATGTGTATATAACCTGAAAGATGGCAGTCTTTGGCTTCAGCCCCCACGCACATAGTGTGGGGGTGTTTGCAAAAAAGGCGCATTTTCACACTTAATCCAACGTCTTGGTCCTGTAAAGGAGGTGATAGCGTAGCAAACTAGGCAACCGGACTATAATGCTTTATCACTTTCACTTAGCCATAGGAGTTCGATGGTGGGGCTACTATATAGCCCCTAGGGGCACCGCGCTCTCCCGAATTCGGGGCACGTATGTGCCTGACCGGGAAACGGTCCTTCGTTAATGCGGAGGAATTCTAAACATTCCGGTGGGTCATCGAGTGGTTGACTAGTCTCACGCTATATCATGACAGTTAGTTTTCGGCTTTCTCTACTGAGGTGCTCACCAGGCCGAACCGGGGCACAATCGCAGTAGTTCTCCTGGTGCCGCGTTAGCCGATAGAACGGAACATAAGGCAGCAAAACACAGGAGCCGGGCAAACCCAACATTTAACCAAAGAAATGATTCGGAGCTGATGCATATAAGGCCTAACTCGAGACGCCGAACACTCCCTAAGGTATTCGGTCTTTATGAAAACGGGCAGACCAATGCCCTAAGCCCCTAGTGTCCAGGTACGCGCAAAAAATTCTGACGCGGCCGATGCCAAAACGCCAGCCTCCTCCTTGGTTATAGCAAGAAACCGGGGGATGTGTATCAACAAGAGACAGTAAAAAATGTTTACGCAGGGTCTTAATCTGAAAAGAATCCTTGCAACGGTCCCTACCGCACGTCTGTGCCTGTGTCTCCGTTGTGCCATATCCTGGACGAGTGTAGCACGATGTTCATCTGTAAAAGAGAAGAACTTAGTTGAAGAAAGATCGTGCGAAAAATGTACTTTATATTAAATAAATGGAGTACGATTCAAAAAGCGAATAAAATTGGGCTTTATTGTCTCTTGTTGTACATGCATGCAGCCCCTTGTATGGGGGTGTGCGGCTAGTAGGCCTTCATATGTTTACGCCGGACTCGTCTAGCCGTGTCCGGGGTCCGAATGACCTGTTCAGGTGCTTGGTTTAGCGGAGCCGGATTAGTGTGTGACTGTCCAGGCAGTCTCACGTTCTTCCGTGCTCGAGTAACACTTGATATTTCCCTTTAATGAGATGATGTCGCATGGACCGGGCATTTTAAGTGTAAGAGATGCATAATGCGGTATTGCGTTAAAGCGGGTGAAAGCTTCACGTCCCAATAGTGCTTGATAGCTACTTTTGAATGGGGCGATATGGAAGGTTAACTTTTCGCGGCGGAAGTTGTCGGATGAGCCGAACACAACTTCTAGCAGTAGGGAGCCCGTACAATGGGCATATAGGCCTGACATTACCCCCTTGAAGGAGGTGTTGCTGTGGCGAATTTTGGTTGGGTCTATCCCTATTTTGCGGATTGTGTCCTGATATAGCAGGTTTAGATCACTACCGCCGTCCATTAGGACTTTTGTGAATTGGAGTCCGTCGATTATAGGATCTAATATCAGGGCAGTCCATCCTGCGTTCTGGATACTTCCGAAGTAATCCTGATGATCAAAGGTGATTGGTTTTGACAACCAATGTCGGGACTCCGTTGGGATAGGCCATGCGGCGCGTATTTCTATGGGCGCCGCTCTGATTTTCCCTTTTGTCACTTGAAGTGAGTTTACTGTTTTGACTTCTTGTGGAAAATTCTTTTTTTTTGGTGCTCTGCTTGTGGGGTTCGTCATCATCCTCGCTTGGTGTGTCGAGCCCCTTGTGTTCGGCATTGAGTTTGCCGGACTGCTTGAAGACCCAACAATCTCTGTGGGTATGGAGATTTTGTTTAAGTTGGATAGCTTGTGGCTGTTATCCTTGAGGGGCAGTTTTTTATGATTATGCCAAGAGCTTTTGAATCCGGCGTTGACTGTCGTGCTCTTCGGGCTGTTTCCCCTTGTCCGGCGCTGGTCCTTGCTGCATCGTGGTTTCCCGTTTCCATCTCTGACTTCGGATGTACTTGGGTCGCTGGTACTACATCTTGCCAGCCAACTATCCTCTCCCGCGCAAAAGCGGGTCATGAGGCTTGTTAGTGCGTCCATTGTTCTTGGCTTTTCCTAGCCAAGGTGCCTGGCGATCCATTCGTCTCGGACGTTGTGTTTGAAAGCTGCTAAGGCTTCAGCGTCCGCACAGTCGACTATTTGGTTCTTTTTGGTGAGGAACCTGTTTCAGAATTTGCGGGCTGATTCTCCGGGTTGTTGAGTTATGTGACTTAAATCGTCTGCATCCGGAGGGCAGACATAAGTCCCTTGAAAATTTGCCCGAAAAGCATCCTCGAGCTCTTCCCAACTTCCACTAGTATTTTCAGGGAGGCTTTTAAGCCAGTGCCGTGCTGGCCCTTTGAGCTTGAGGGGTAAGTATTTTATGGCGTGGAGATCATCTCCTCTAGCCATGTGTATGTGGAGGATGTAATCCTCAATCCAGACTCTTGGGTCTGTTGTTCCATCGTATGCTTCTATGTTTACGGGTTTAAATCCCGCTGGGAATTCGTGATCCAGCACCTCATCGGTGAAACATGGGGGTGTGCGGCAGCCCTATAGTTGGGTGTGCCGTGATGTCCGGATATTTGGCGTGTTGCATTGCTTAGAAGAGCTTGCTTTCTTGGCCCGTAGATGGACCTAACTGTGCCGTCCTTTTGATGCGAATCCTTATGCGGATCGCATGCCGGCTTGTGTGCGGCGCCATTTGCCGCTCTATGCTTGTCATGTGGTCGTCCATCCGACCTGGCGGCCTCTTTGTTCTTTGATTGCGGGGGCTCTAAGGCCTCCTCATCGAATTCGGGCAGTAGTTTGCGCTTCGGGTAGCTCTTTGTTTGGCGACTGTCACCGTATTTGTCTGTGGTGTTGAGTACTTTGCTCCATCTGATTCTGAGTGCATCTTCCGCTGTTTTGAGCTTCCGCTTCTTCTTTTTCAGGCTACGCGCAGTGGCGACGAGCCTTTTGTGGAGGTTCTTTTGCTCCAACAACTTGTCCGGTGTGAGATCGTCCGGACTATTATCTTCGCCGGGGACGGATTGTTTATCCAAGTTGTCCTGTTCGGACGGTTGTTCAATGGCATGTTCGTCGTCCACCGGTTCGACCTGCTCTATGGCTAGGTCTATATGGCCGCCGTCTTTGTCGAGGTGAGACTTTGTGCGGCGATTTCGTCTCCGTCTTGACTGCTTTTCGAGGGATTTATCCTTCGTAGCATCCCATCATTCCTTGTCGTCACTTCCTTTAGGTGTATCCACCATGTATACGTCGTGAGATGGGGTGGCTGTCCAATATCCTGTAGGTGCTGGTTTGTGGTTATCTCCTACATCGTCGTCCATACTATCGATGTCTTCGGAGTCGAAATTGAGCACGTCATTTAAACTTTTGACAGTGGCTATGAAGTGGGTGGTGGGTGGGTGTTGAATTTCTTCATCGTCCGCATCCCAACCTTCCTGACCATAGTCCGGCCAGGGCTCTCCTGATAAAGAGAGACTTTAGTGAATTCAGGATGTCGCCAAGGGGCGAGTGCTGAAAGATGTCCGCGGTAGTGAACTCCATAACCGGCGCCCAATCGGATTTGATTGGCAGGGGCGTGGGAGGTTCGGAGTCCGGAGAGGAGTCCGGCACCTCGGAGTCACGGGCTTTGCAAGGGATAGGGATGGTGTTTGGCTCAATTGCCATAGAGATTGTAGCCACCGAGGCGGTGTCCAGCCACTCGTCCTTGATCGGCGAAGTCAGCTTCGAGCTAAGGGTTGGAGCGGACGCTGGTGCGGCCTCCAGGGCACTGTTCGGCGGCAGAGCTAGATCATACCCATCGAGATAGTGCGGCACGCTTGGCTATGGCTCGAATCCATCGAAGATCAAGTCTCCGTGGATGTTAGCCGTGTAGTTCAAACTCCCAAATCTTACCTGATGGCGAGGGGCGTAGCTTTCGATCTGCTCCAGATGGGCATGTGAATTGGCCCGCAGTGCAAAGCCGCCGAATACGAAGATCTGTCCGGGGAGAAAAGTCTCACCCTGGACCGCGTCGTTGTTGATGATCGAAGGAGCCATCAGGCCTAAAGGTGACGACACAGAATAACTCTCAATGAAAGCACCAATGTCGGTGTCAAAACTGGCGGATCTCGGGTAGGGGGTCCCGAACTGTGCGTCTAGGTGGATGGTAATAGGAGGCAAGGGACACGATGTTTTTACCCAGGTTCGGGCCCTCTCGATGGAGGTAAAACCCTACTCCTGCTTGATTAATATTGATGATATGGGTAGTACACGAGTAGATCTACCACGAGATCAAAGAGGCTAAACCCTAGAAGCTAGCCTATGGTATGATTGTTGTTTCCTCCTACGGACTAAAACCCTCCGGTTTATATAGACACCGGAGAGGGTTAGGGTTACACAGAGTCGGTTACAATGGTAGGAGATCTACATATCCGTATCGCCAAGCTTGCCTTCCACGCCAAGGAAAGTCCCATCCGGACACGGGACGAAGTCTTCAATCTTGTATCTTCACGGTCCAGGAGTCCGGCCAACGGTGATAGTTCGGCTATCCGGACACCCCCTAATCCAGGACTCCCTCACTCTTCATCATCCGGGTCCATGTGCCATGCAAAAAATTATACTCCTTCGTTCCTAAATATTTGTCTTTTTACAAATTTCAAACGGGCATATTTTAGAGTGTAGATTCACTCATTTTGCTTCGTATGTGTACTCCCTCCGTTCCTAAATATTCTATTCGTCTTTCTAGAGATTTCAACAAGTGACTACATACGGAGCAAAACGAGAGAATCTACACTCTAAAATATGTATATACATCCGTATGTGCCAGTCCATTTGAAATCTCTAAAAAGACAAATATTTGAGTAGTCACTCGTTGAAATCTCTAGAAAGACAAATATACTCCGGAGTATATTTAAGAACCGAGGGGGTAGTGCACAACCGCATGGGAGACTCGGCCCGGTCGTTACGCCACATTAATAGTGAGTAATGAGCAGTCAAATCATAAGCCCCACCTTTCCCACTGTAAGTTGCTCTGAAGAAGCAACCATCAATACGCTCTTCTTTGAATCCGCTCATACTACTCTATTCGTCACTGTTTATACAGCGCGCTTCAGAAAAAAGAAAAAGATCTGTGGGACCAAGGCGACTAGCGATCAGCCTGAAAAATAGCATTGGTAGTTATAGCACGGCGTCTATTACTAGTAGAGGGAATAATGCGTACACACATGCAAGCAGTGCTTCCACCCCGGGTACACACATGCATGCACTTACTCCATTCCGTAGTTACATGGAGAGAAAATTGTGGACTTGATTGCGGTTACGACGCCCTAATTAATTGAGCATTAAACCAAACACGTCTAAAGTCTCTCTGGTGGTGGAAATGCATTGAGAGAAATGCATCATAATGAAGCGCACCCTGTAAACTGTGACGGAGGGAGGAGTAGTATGAAGGTTCAAAACCAAGTACGCGTATGGCCAGTCGGTCAACGCACCTCCTCTTGGCATATCATTGACATGTGGGACAGGAGTGTGAGCAAACTGATCTCAATTGACGGCAAAGAGCCAACCCGCCGTTCCTTGAGAAAGACGAGGAGCGAGAACACACAGACGGGTTTGCATGGAGGCCAAGATATATTCGAGCATGGTTGGTTGATCGATATCATTCATTACATGTTGCCATGTTGGGCTGCCGTTTTCCGCCCTTCTCCGGAATAAACGTGTACTTTATCAGAGATAAAAAGAAATAAGAGTACAAATGCTCCACCATGCGGTTCTAGTAGTAGTACTACTCGTACTACTGCGCTTGGATCTTCGCCTCTTCGTGAAGTCGAACAATGATGGTACTCCGCATGTTGGGTACTACAGTGTATGCCTCTGACAATCTGACACCGAATGGACCGATGCATGTCCATCGAGGGTAGGTTGCATTAGTCAAAAGGCGTAAGCGAGCTTCACCTTGTCCTGCAAGCTTCTCCTCGTTCTGCTAGTTGATGGGACAGACCAAAAAGTAGTGCTAGTCCATACTCCCTCCTTTCAGGTTAATATGGCTCAATCCTTTTTGTGGGTAAATGAGAGAGCTTTATTCATATATAAGCATTCTTAGGATGATCAGCCAAGACACTGGTCACTAGGAAGCGAGGTACCCCACAAAAAAAGTAGGAAGCGAGGTGTTTCATCAAGCCAGCTCTCGGCCACATTCAAAGTGCAACAAGCACGGTTCGCACGAAGATGCGCCGCAAGGTTTGCTGACCTGTTTACATGCTGAATAACAAAAAAAGAGGAAATATTACCGAACGCTACTATTTGTAACAGGATATGAGCCAGAATTAAGCGAGAATTGTGGCGAGTGTTCCATGCAATCAACTTCCATTATCACATGCGAGAATCCTCGAAGATAACCAAATATGTTGAAGATTGCTTTATCACATTTTAAAATTATAATAAGAGTGCAGACGCTCCTCCATCCGGTTCCTAGTACTGGTATAGTACGTACCTTTATAGTCTATATTAGTAAACTTTGCACTTGGCTGTTCGCCTATTCGGGAAGTCGAACAATAGTAGCACTAGTAGTATAGTGTATGCTTCTGGAAATCTGACACCAAATTAACTGTTGCACGTCCACCGCCTGAGTGAGGGAGAGTTTGCATTAGTCAAAAGTTTCTCTTTGTCCTGCGAGCCACCACGCGCAAGTAATGCTAGTCCATACTGCCTCCTCTCCGGTTAATATGGATTAATTTCAAACGAGATAAATACACTATCTGTCACTGTATATTTGTAAAAATACGGTCACTGGACTTCATAATACGCTCATTGCGCTTAATATATATATTTTCCGGTGTTTATACGGTCACTAGCTCACCCTGACTGCGTATGTGTGTGCATGCACGTGTAGGTTGAGCACTTAGCGTGACCGTGTGTGTTCTGTCGTGTGCTCGGACATGCATGCATTAGGGCCTCGCGCGTGTTTTTGCGTCCATGTGTATGTGTGACTGTTGCATACACTTAGGGGGAGTACGTGTAGGGGCCACTAAGGAGCAGTCAAATCACACAGTAAATCACGTCTGTCGTGTTCGTGTCTCACCCTCCTCCACGGCTCGACCCCACACGGTCGCTCGACATGCCACTCACCGCAAACCGAGTATACAATAACTTTCCCGCCTGCTTGTCGATGGATCGCGCCATGGATTACTACTAGCACTACTGGAAGAGATTGACGAGTTGGGGGAGGACAGCTAGCTGTAGCACGAACTCCCAAAAACTTTTTACATGCATGTTGTAGCCGGCTATTGCAACCTTTGAACGCGGAGCAGCCGCGTGCACCCAGAAGCGGCGCGGGCGACACTCTCTCGGCCGGCGCGCCGCTTCAATGCCGGCGCCAGTGAGAGGTCGCGTCCGGTCTGGCCGGGCATGAATGCGGCACTGACCGTTTCGGGCGGGAAGCACGCGCGGGTGATGAAGAGGGTTCGGGTTGGTTAGGACCGGCCGTGGCAGCGGTCCGGACGTGCGCAAACAAGAGATGTTGTACGTTAATACTGCTGCGTATATAATTAACAACGTAAATAATGTGCCAGTTGGACAAATATGATTGGAGATGGAGATGGAAATGGAATTTTACGTAAACACGGATATGCATGTCTATGTCTATGTGTGTGTGCGCGACGACTCTCGCGACCTGGAAGCGGGGGCGTGTTTTTGATCGAGTTTTCTTTCTTGGTACGTTAGAAAATCAGTTTGTCCAATTCACATCTATATGTTATTTAAGGATATCACATCTAAGCTCCCACAAGTATATAATGTAGCAACAAGAAACAAAAAAAACTAGGACCCAAAAAAAAGACCACAAACAGAGTGGACATCAACTTAGATGTGACATAACTATGTCACATCTAGATGTGTCCTAGACAGACCCTTAAAATATTGTCCGCCAGTTTTCATTTCTTTTTTCAGAGAACGCGCGTATTCTATTTAAAACCACTGCTATGGAGAGATTTTTTTACTCCATTATAGCCTCTTGTTTGATAGAGTTTCTCGCGTCTCGCTCTCTCACCCTCTCCATATCAAAACAAGATGACAGTGTCCAGTCTATCTCTCTCCTCACCGGTGGTCACAGATCCGGCCGAATCCCGTCCGCTGCGGGAGGTGAGGAGGTGCAGCGTTGACGTTGTCGCCGTCGGCAACAGGGGGAGCCGATGCGCACCGTCCTCTCGGAGCCGGCGCTGGCGCGAACGAAGATCCTCCGCGCCCTTGTTTGCTGCCATCGTGTGGGCAGATCCCGCCCGCCCGCCTAAACAACATCTCGCCCACCTGAGGTATAACTTCTTGTACTGGTCTAGCTCCCCAGGTCGCTGCGTGCGGGTTTTCTTCTATGCGACTTCTCCCCAGCTCCCCATGCATACTAGCTAGGGTTCGTCGGCTGGTCCAACATCACCTACTAGTACTATTATACTCGGTGGAGGTATACATGTTGTTTCGACAAAAAGTACATGGTGGTTGTGCGGTCATTGTCCATATGGTGGTAGTACTATCACTGGTTAAATGAAGAAATGCTTTTTTTTCTCGGGTATCCTGATTTAGTTCCCATCAAGATATAATTATGATGCTTCTGTTTGTTGGTGTACTTTTCATTAACCCTTTTTTATATTTTTGGAAACAGCGATGCGTGTCTCCATACCCGGGCATGTCTTCCTCAATTTTAGTGGAACTGCAAAAAATTGGATGGCCATTGTTGTTTCGCCTCACTGTCCTCTGCCATGTGGTTCTTCCTTCCTCGAGCTTCATTACTGAGAAGAAACAGACCACAGTGAGGATTTGTCGAACTTCATAGGTGCCTCACCCAAACTTGATGCCAAATGGATGATGCATCACCACGATGACCTATCGATGCTCATGGTCGCGCCTCATGGTTGGTTGACTGGTGAAGCTGATCGATTTTGAATGAAAAACAAGCTGTCTTCCATCAGTGCTCTTTGCTTGTTACGCACAAAGATGATATCCTTCGTCAGTTCACCTTGGTTGCGTTGGAGACACAGTCGTCTTTCACGTTGGTGCAATTTTATCACACAATTGGCTATGAACCAAATGTTTCCTCGAAGAAGGATGGACGTTGGTACTAAGAGCATAAGTTTTGTATTGATTTCTAAGCCTTCTCACAACTTTGTCTCCAGCTCCCCTGTAATTTTATTTGTCCAGCTATTAACTTTGATTTAAAAAATGGTGTGGACTAAAAACCCGGATGGACGTAGTAGCCCTCCATTTTTATTTACTCCGCATATTAGATTTGACTGAAGTCAAACTTTGTAATACTCTCAAACCTTTCCGATAATTGAAATTAAAATTCTTTATTTGTACACACTCTCACACGTTTCCGATAATTTGGCGCATGTGTGGTTGTTCACTTAAGGGAGGGTAGTGTACCACACGTGAAGGACAGGAAGTGCGACCAGGACGCGTGGGCGTGGATCGTAAGTTCATCGGAAGTAGTACTCCCTCTGTACATTAAATAAAGAGTTTCGTTTCGTACTTACACAATTTAAAACGATTGTTATGGAGAGAATAAGAAAACCACTCCACTATATATTAGTCGTATACACACGAGAGTACTATATGGACGCAGCTTCATTGACTTAGTGCACCTGACTTTGGGTTTATGACAGGTGGGCCCAAAATGTGGCTGGCTCACCTGTCATACAGCCAAAAGCAGATGGAGTGAAGGCACCGGAGCTCAGTCCGTACTACATTAGTAGTATATATATAAGTGGGAGCCTCAACGCTTGTTCGCTAGGGTTTGCACTCTCCACATGCTCGCCGCAATACATATATGTTACACGCTGGAGGCTCAGTGTTCATTTGCTAGGGTTTGCTATATTCACAGTCTCTCACCCTCTCTTCACCAGATCTAAACAAGACTGCGTCGGCCTCTTGTCTCTCTCCCCCCTCACAGCTGGTGAAGGAGGCGTCCGTATCCCATCGCACCGGGAAGGGGAGGAGGTGCAGCGTTAACTCTAGAGCCTTCGGCGAGGGAGGCAATCCACTGCCGGCTGCGCTGTTCTCTTTCACCCAGTGCCTGTGCGGGAGGGCCACCGACCCCTTCTTCCTCGCTGTTGTACGTAGTGTGGGCAGATCCAACCTCCCGCCGCACGCCTTCCCACATCCCGACGACCCTAAGGTATAAGTTTCTTTGAAACCGTTGTTGCTCTAGCTGCATGTGGATCCTTTTCAATCTGTAGTCGAATCTAGGTCTTGGTTCAAAGAGGAAAGAAAGGTGCGGTGGGGTGGAGCATGAATCTAGGACATGGTTCAATGAGGAAAGGAGGGAGGAAAAGTAGTATAGACTGGCTATCCAGCCGCTTTGTTGGTCGAAAAGGGAAAAAGGGGGTAACCCAGTACACACATCTGTAAGGAACCGATCTCTTTGTTGAAAAGGGAAAGAAACTGGGGGAGGGGGTCGGGTAGTTTGTGCAGGACTAGATTTGCTACCCTCACATAGGAAAAAAGTTCAAAGAGAACAAATATGGGACCAACACAGATATGCTGCTTGGCTACATACTCTGCATCACCCATTTATACGTGTGGACGCACATGGTGCTAGCATGTCCCATACAACTATTTTGCTGTTGTTAATCTAAGAATGCCGCCAGAAAATTGAAGCAATGCCACTGTTAAAAGTAAATTACATTTTTTAACGAATGTAGTTTCAAGAGAGTGTCTCTGTCAATATGAATCAATGCTACCGTTTTAGAAATGCTATTATCCTACTTTGTTTTCCATCCAAGATAAGTTAGATGCTTCTTTCTGCCACTGTTTGTTTCATACTCCTTTATCGGCAAGTAATTGTTTCCTTTTTTGCCTCTGTTAAAACAGGGGTATCGATTCAACTTGTTGCTATTGCGACATTTTACTTCGCTACTCGAAACACTTATGTTTTAAGAGTGTTTTGTGCAGTTCAACTTGAATGTCACACATGTGACTTTGCTTAATTTTGGTGGAACTGCACAAAAGGAGATCGAGATTTGTTTCCAGTGTTCCTGTCGAGTTGTTTCAAATCTTGGTCTCTACCACATGATATCTATTCAACTTTTTGCTATTGCGACATTTTGCTTCGCTACACGAAACACTTTGCTTGATTTCAGTGCATTGTTTTAGGAATGGTACTTTTCTGCTTTGTCGTTCTTTATACATGTTGAACCAAGGCATTGTTACGATAATGTCTCAGTCAATATGAATGAATCACACTAATAGAGAATTGCTCCTCTCCAGCTTTGTCTCCCATTAAGACAAGTCATCAACCGTTATTTCTCAGTAATTGTTTCCCTTATATCTATTCTTGCTTACATGGATATCAAAATTAAAGCTCGATTTTATTCCGACTTTGATTTTAGTTGAACTGCACAAAAGGAGCCAATGTGTCCAAGGCAAACTGCTATGTTACCGGGTCCAGTTGGTCGTTCCACTTTGCAGAAAGAAGCAGTCACTGGATGCGGTACATTACAGAAGGAATGACCGAGAAACTTTACAGAGTATTATTAGACACCGGTGACATGACTAGTCTGCATAGACCATTGGCAATTTAACAACACGTGGAGTGCCATGGGCAAAAAGTGCCCAAACAAGTACAAGAAGCTAAGACAGGACACGATCATAGGCATTACATATTTTGAAGGGGAGGAGCTTGTCAAAGTTTAATCATTGATGTTAGCAAGAATACGTTAGTTTAATATATTGGAATTGGAAAACCTTGTCAAAATTTGCTCATTGATGTTAGCAAGAAGACGTTAGTTTAATATATTGGAATTGGAAAACCTTGTCAAAATTTGCTCATTGATTTTGGCAGAACACATGCATTTGATATTTTTGAGTGGGACGCCCTTGACGTGAGCAGCGTCGAGTGTTTTTTCCTATTCCTATGTTCAGTTTAGAAGTAAATAGTTACTCTGCTGAGATATTCCTGTGTTAAGAGTTTGTTCTGAATATTGTCTATGTAATGCCAGGCCTTGTGTTTGATTGCAAAGTTGAGCTTGGAATGTTGTGGCATGCGGCATCACGAGCTGTTCACCGTGCCTCCTGAGAATAATGCTTCGTATTGTTTTGCATGTCGATCTAATGCCAGTGATTTGCTTGTTAAGAAGATCATCCTCTTCTGTTGTTTCCGTGCGTAAGAAGTTCATCGTCTGATGTTTCATTCATAGCCTATACTACATGTCGGGTAGGTTAGACGTGAAACCATATGATCTTCCGACCAACTCATGATATTAGGCCGTGATTGGATCGTCGTTTTCCAACCAAAACCGCTTGTAAAATCGACGCTTGTAAATTAAAGCAGGTGGTCTCGGGCGAAGGCGCTTGGTTGGTCGATTTCGACTAGTAAAATATCGGAAGTACTTCACACACGATAAAAACGCTGAACGACACTCGGACGATTGCTAATCTAGCCGTTAGCTGCTGTTTCAGCCTTGCCCATGGATGGCATGATACGCATGTCGTGCATGTATCGTCTGGTAATGTCGTCCATATAGCAATGCTCGCAAAATATACACTGGTCTCTCAAATTACACGCGTAACCCGCCGGTTTTACTTACAGACCTCGGGCCTTCCGATGACGAGTAAATTACACTTGTATGTTAATACAAGTTTGAAATAAACCAGAGCTCCCAAGCGCGGCCTTACCGTTTCATGCCGTCTCAGTTTCTCGAAGGTGCTCATAGGTGTCCGATGATCCTAGCTTCTTGAATGAGCAGCGGGCACTATATCAGACCTACGTAGGGCCCGCGAGGCCCTCTCCGTTGTCCTTCGAGTTGTTGCGCTCGTCGTGACGCCAAGCATTGCTAACATGGTCAACGAACATGAGGATTCAGGAGATGACTTTATTTTGACTGGATGACACTAGAGACCCACTAGGGCCATAGCAGTACGTACGCAAGTGCCTCCTTATTATGTACAACTATATTTTTTTTTGCTTTCTCCTGGTTTCCTGACATCACGGTCCCACACCATTGTCAACCTATGTAGTCAATATAAACGAGAGAATTGCACAAGGTGCGGCCGAAAGCTGGGACCAAGCAGCTCGAGCAGTATTTGTGTTTTTGAGGCGTGAGCATTGCAGAGTTTTTCTTGGCAATGATTTCGTTGTTGTTCAGAGGAGAGCAGGGTATTAACTGGGCGGGCTGTGGCCCGTCTAGCCCAGGCCAGATATCCAGCCCAGATACTACTTTTTTCAAGATGAAAATGGCTAGCCCAGCTATACGTCTTTTTGAGGAATACCCAGGCAAGGTCAACTTGTTATTCTCCGCCCCGTTGTGCTGCAAATCTTTCCTCGGAGGGATGCATTAGGATTAACGGGAAAATGGGCTTTAAAAATAATAAATGGGGTGTAATTATAAAAACTTGGCAGTAACTATAAAAAAATGCACCAAACATGAAATTAGTTTATAAAATATTATTTATGGATTTTGAAAATCTTAAATTTTCATTGTTGCACGTGCAATGTTTCGTTGGATTTTTATGTAATACAAATTTATATTTAATCTGAATAGAAATTTCGGGATAAAAATATTTCGGATCCCATCAAAATGTGGGAAATTTTATTGAATTCTGTCTTCAACGGTTGGTTGAAATTATTAATCGTTGTCCTAGCTAGAAAATGGGTTGTACTTTTCACAAACTGTAAATGGGCTGTTGTAAATTCCATTAGAATTTAAAAATGGGTTGTACATTCTTACAAAACGCAAATGGGCTATAAGTTCTCTGCCACACACTTGTGGGCCTACTAAGTGACGCGTCCCCTAAAACAATAAGTTGACGCGTATGCAAGGCTTTGTCAACTTATTATAATCAACACACGGTTCTAGCAGCAGTGGCCGTTGGATGTCTACCGAACGGATGTCGTGCTTCTCTTCAATCTCGGATATTCTTAGCTTCGGTCGCCCAAAAAATGATTCCTCCCCCTGACATCTGGGGCGCACCGTTTCGGAGGCTGACCTGTGGGTCTACTAAGTTGGAGCGTACCAAGGGCTTTGTCAACTTAGTCAATATAAACGATTCTACCTTCAGTGACCGTATGATGTCCATCCAATGGCCGTAGTGCTTCTTCAACCTTTGGTCTTCTTGGTCCAGCCGCCCAAAGCAGCGCCGGTCGTGCCGCCTGCTCCTGCCTCCCGTGGCCAGTTGTGCTGCCACGGAGGCCTCACCGCCCCCATACTACTCCCACCGCTGGCTAGGCCATCCCTCCACTCACCCACACCGCCTGTTATTCTGCAGCGACAACAGCCTCACACCGCAGCCGAACTAGTGAACCCTCGTACTCCTCTCCGCGCGGGCTTCCGCTGTTGCGTCTTCCCCGGCTCCGCGTCGTCCCCTTGCTAGGCGTCGCCGTCGTCCACCGCCCTGGTGCTCTCGGCGTGGCGTGGTCAACGTGGTCAACGACCGACTTCCATCGGAAGAGTACTGTACGTGGAGAGGCTGACAGCTGGGTCCACGGCGGCCGCAAGGAAGTGCCTCCTTATTATGCGCAAAAGAATTATTCCTCCACCTGACAGCAGGGACCCGCCGGACGGGCCACCTTATTTCGCGAAAAAAATGTTTCCCCCCTGACTGCTGGTACCCACCGGACGGGCCACCGTATTTCGCGAAAAAAACGTTCCCCCCGCTGTCAGCTCGGACCCACCGGAAGTGCCTCTTTATTACGCACAAAAAAATGAATACTCCCCCTGCTAGCTGGGACTCACCTTGGTGGGAAGCTGACTTGTGGGCCTAGTAAGTTGACGGGGACGGAGGTCTTTGTCAACTTAGTCAATATGAACGATTCTAGCTCTAGTGACCGTACGATGTCCATCCAACGGCCGTAGTGCTTCTTCAACCTATGGTCTTCTTGCTCCAGCCGCCCAAAGCAGCGCCGGTCGTGCCACCTGCTCCTGCCTCCCGTGGCCGGCTGTGCTGCCGCGGAGGCCTCACCGCCTCCATACTACTCCCACCACTGGCCAGGCCATCCCTCCACTCCACTCACCCACACCCCCTGTTATTCTGCGGCGACGGCAGCGCAGCCGAACCAGTGAGTACTCCTCTCCGCGTGGACATCCACTACCGCATCTTCCCCGGCTCCGCGTTGTCCCCTTCCTAGGCCTTGCCGTCGTCCGCCGCCGTGGTGCTCTCGGCGCGGCATGGTCAATGTGGTCAACGACCGAATTCCATCGGAAGAATACTGTACGTGAAGAGGCTGACAGCTGGGTCCACGACAGCCGCAAGGAAGTGCCTCCTTATTATGTGGAAAATGATTATTCCTCCACCTGACAGCAGGGACCCATCGGACGGACCACCAGTATTTCGCGAAAAAACGTTCCCCCCGCTGTCAGCTCGAACCCACCGGAAGTGCCTCCTTATTACACACAAAAAATGAATACTCCCCTGGCTAGCTGGGACCCACCTTGGTGGGAGGCTGTCTTGTGGGCCTACTAAGTTGATGGGGCCGAAGGGCTTTGTCAACTTAGTCAATATGAACAATTCTAGCTCCAGTGACCGTACAATTCCATCCAACGGCCGTAGTGCTTCTTCAACCTCAGGTCTTCTTGCTCCAACCGCCCAAAGTAGCGCCGGTCGTACCGCATCCACCTGCCTCCCATGGCCGGCTGTGCTGCCGTGGAGGCCTCACCACCCCCTACTATTCCCACCGCTGGCCAGGCCCTGCGGCGATGGCAGCCTCACACCGCAGCCGAACCAGTGAACCCTCGTACTCCTCTCTGCGTGGGCTTCCACTACCGCGTCTTCCACGGCTCCGTGTCTTCCCCTTCCTAGGCCTCGTCGTCGTCCACTGCCGTGGTGCTCTCCGTCCGGCGTGGTCAATGTGGTCAAGGAACGACTTCCATCGGAAGAGTACTGTACGTGGAGAGGCTGACAGCTGGGTCCACGGCCACAGCCCAGTTTTTTTGTGATTTGCCAATTAAGTCGCTTTGTCAGGCCTGTTGTGCTGCAAATCTTTCAAGACGAGGAGAGCTTTTCATTCGACTGGCCGAGAAAATGGCCCTTCAGTAATGAGAAATGGGCTGTACATTTTTAAAACACATCAAACCGGCAATTAGTTTCAAATATTTTTTTTTCATTTCAAGATTTTAAATTACATTAATTTTTATGCGTGGAGAATTTGTTGGATTTTATGTTGATATACATTTATTTTTAAAATTAGTTTGAATGTGAGTCGAAATTTTGGGATTAAAAATAGTTCGGACCGCACCGAAATATGCAAAATTTCGTATAATTTTTTAACCGTGGCCACAATATGGACTGTAATGCTAACAAAAAGAATATGGGCTCCAAAGAAAACCTTAAGAATTAGCAAATGGGATGTAAATTATTAGAAATAATGGCAGATGGGCTGTATGCTGTTTTCCACAGATTTGAGGCTTTCCTAAAAAAAGGTTGACGCACAAGCAGTAACGGTTGGATGTCCATCCAGCGGCCGTCGTGCTTCTTCAATCTCTGCTCTTCCTGCTCCAGCTGCTCAAACAAGCGCCGGCGGGACTACCTGCTCCCTCCTTCCCGCGGTCAGCTGTGCTGCCGCGCAGGCCTCACCGCCCCATCGTAGTCCCATCGCTGGCCTAGCCATCCCTCTACTCACCCACACCTGCTGTTATTCTCCGGCGACGGTAGACGAACCAGTAAACCCTTCTTCAGTCGTACTCCCCTCCGCGTGGGAAACAACTGATGAGTGTTCCCTTCCTCCGTGTCGTTCCGTTCCTAGGCCTCGCCGTCGTCCACCGCCCTGGTGCTCTCGGCGCGACCTGGTCAACATGGTCAGCGACCGACATGCATCTGAAGTGGACTGTACGTGGAGAGGCCGACAGCTGGGTCCACGGCCGCACATAAGGAAATGCCTCCTTATTACGCGCAAAATAATGATTCGTCCACCTGACATCAGGGACCCACCGAAAGGGCCTTAGTATTTCACGAAAAAAATGTTACCGCCGCTGACAGCTCGGACCCACCAGCTATATCTTCGCACGCAAGGAAGTGCCTCCTTATTACGCACAAAAAAATGAATACTCCCCCTGTTAGCTGAGACCCAGTATAGTGGCAGGCTGACTTGTGGGCCTACTAAGTTGACGAGGACGGAGGGCTTTGTCAACTTAGTCAATATGCACGATTCTAGATCCAGTGACCATACGATGTCCATCCAACGGCCGTAGTGCTTCTTCAACTTCTGGTCTTCTTGCTCCAGCCGCCCAAACCAGCGCCGGTCGTGCCTCGTGCTCCTGCATCCCGTGGTCGGCTGCGATGCGGAGGAGGCCTCACCGCCCCCTACTACTCCCACCGCTGGCTAGGCCATCCCTGTTATTCTGCGGCGACGACAGCCTCACACTGCAGCGAACCGGTGAACCCTCGTACTCCTCTACGCGTGGGCATCCACTGCCGCGTCTTCCCCGGCTCCGTGTCGTCCCCTTCCTAGGACTCATTGTCCTCCACCGCCCTGGTTCTCTCGGCACGGCGTGGTCAACGTGGTCAAGGAACGGCTTCCATCGGACATGGAATGTACGTGGAGAGGCTGACAGCTGGGTCCACGGCCGCAGCAAGGAAGTGCCTCCTTATTACGCACAAAATAATTATTCCTCCACCTAACAGCAGGGACCCACCGGACGGGCCACCATATTTCGCGAAAAAAACGTTTCCCCCCTGACTGCTGGGACCCACCAACTACACCTTCGCACGCAAAGAAGTGCGTCCGGGCAAAAAAAACGATTCGCCCCCTGTGTACTGGGACCCACTAGCTACATCTTCGCACGCAAGGAAGTGCGTCCGGGCAAAAAAAAAAACGATTCACCCCCCTGACTGTTGGGACCCACCAGCTACATCTTCGCACGCAAGGAAGTGCCTGACAGTCGGGACCCACCTGGTCGAAGCGTACGTAGCATTGTCATTCTGGTCGCGAACGTGTACGTACATATATACTGGTGGATGTAGAGGCGCGCACGTAGCATGTACACGTACGTACAGCGGCGAGGGTGCAAGAAAGAAAATACGGCCACGTACATACATATGGGCAGGGTCTCTAACGCCTATCGCGCATATGTACATGGCTGGGTCGAAACGGAGAAACGGCATCGTCGTCGTGTTCATGGGGAACCAACCGGCTGGGTCAGAACGAAATGCGTGGTCATGTTCATCGGGAAGGCTTGGACGGAATAGGCGATGGAAACCAGGCCTGGCATACCACACAACGGAGGAAACAGCCTTGTGTTCGACCGGCCACGTTCGAAACGGGGTCCTGTTGATCGGGAGGGGCCTGGCGTACCGCAAAACGGAGGAAACGGACCTCCTACGGTTGAAACGGGGGTCCTGTTGATCGGGAGGGGTCTGGCGTACCGTAAAACGAAGGAAACGGACCTCCTACGGTCGAAACGGGGGTCCTGTTGATCGGGAGGGGTGTGGCGTACCGCAAAACGGACGAAACAGACTTGTGTTGGAGCGCTAC
>NC_041389.1:531899853-531956106 GCF_002162155.2 Triticum dicoccoides | reverse complement strand
ACGGGATACTGTTCATCTCCACCGTCGACCTCCTCCAGCCTCCACGGGCTACCGTCGACCTCCTCCAGCCTCCACGGGCTCCTGTTCATCTAGCCTCCACCGCACGCTACTCCACCGGCTACTGTTCAACCACCCCTCCACGGGCACCCCTCCACCGTCTACTGTTCATCCAGCCCTCCACACCACGGGGTCCTGTTCAACCACCCCTCCACGACCACCCCTCCACCGTCTACTGTTCATCCAGCCCTCCACACCACGGGGTCCTGTTCAACCACCCCTCCACTGTCTATTGTTCATCCAGCCCTCCACACCACGGGTTCCTGTTCATCCAGAGGCAACGCCACCGCTCACTGTTCATCCACACCCCCCGCAACACTCACTATTCATCCAATCGATCGGCTTCAGTTAGCAGCAGTAGCGAAGGAATCGCTCCATCGGGTTCAGTTAACAACCATCGATCGATCCCTCGGGTTCAGTAACACGTAGCCTGCAGTGTAATCGCTCGGGTTCAGTTAGAGCCCAACGCCTCGCTCAGCTTCAGTTAGAGCCAACGCCTCGCACACACGTGCGTACGTACGAGAGAAACGCGCATCGCTCTCCCACCGTAACCGGCAACTCCCCGAAATTTTCCTCCCCCTCGCTTCTACCACGGTTTTTTCCGTCATGGATGGCCCAAAGAATGTCATGCAGCTGCGTCTCCGGCCTGCCCAGGACGAAAAGCCCATTTTCTGTCATTATTTTTTGTCATAGAAGTAGGATCCCACCACATTTATGATGATACCGGGTTTTGTCACAATTATCGTCATAGAAGTGTCATATGTATGACAATTTTTTTTTTCGTTCGGCCCAAAATGTCACGGATGTGTCTTTTTTTTGTAGTGTCTTGTGGCTGCTTTGGGCAAATTGCTAGGAGTGCTTCTGCTGCCATCATCTGAAGTGCTAGAGGGACTAGTGCCCTCACTCATGTGAATCCGCTCTTCTTCCCTGTTCTGACTATCACTTTGGTCTGACATGCTGAAAACACTGACTGTTGACCCTGTGATTAGTTATAGATGAGATAGAATGGATGAGCATCACAAAATGCAGAGATTTTTGCAAAAGAATGATTCAAAAACTTAGTTTTAGTTTTCCACAGAAAGCATCTCGGATCAACCGATTTTTAAACTCGGTGATACCGAAGCAACTTTTGGAACCTAAACATGTGATCTTGGTCAGACCGAGTCACAGTTCGGTGGCACCGAGACTGCTAGGGTTTCACAAAGTTCAAAAATCGGTCACACCGATTAGCAATTCTCGGCCGGACCGAGAGTTACTAGTGCAATGGCATTAGCCGAATCGGTGGGACTGAGTTTTTCAACTCGGTGGGTCCGAGATGGTTTCGGCGGAAACCTAACCCTAAATTTTCAAATCGCATCTATTCTAAGGATTGTTTTGACTGGATAGAGGTGTTTCAATTGTGGCAAGAATCATAATGAACACAATGTGCTGAGAATTAGACGAGGATATCACTGTGATCGAGTTCATACCCTAGTTCGGCGATGAACTCGCTACGGCGGCAATGGCAGGGATGAATTCCGTTGACGGCAGCGGAGACCAGCGACTGGAGGTGGCTGGCGACGAAGTCAACGATCCGGAGACCTAGAAGGCAGAGCGAGCTATGCGCAGGCGAAGAGGTTTGGAGAAAGTTTCCAAATTTTTTCCCGTGAGTATATATAGCCCAACACTGTCGGTGTGACCGAGTGGAACAACTCGGTGGCACCGAGATGCATAACTATTGACAGTTACAGCAACTCGGTGAGACCGAAAAGTTCAAATCGGTTGCACCGAGAATGAAAACCTAGATCGACTTAGTGATCTTGGTATGACCAAAATGGAAGAATTGGTCAGACCGAAAATCACAAAGAAGTTTTGGAATTTTAAGTCTATGACGAATCAGGGACTCCGAGTGCTCATCACACAGAGTGGTTTGAATCTGACTTGATCAAATTTTGCTATGTAGCATGAATAGAGTTTGAGACGAGAAAAGCATAGATAGCTAGAGAAGGTTCTTAGGCATTCTTGTCCATCCACTTGGCCAAAGAAAAATAAACCAATCAATCAAATCAACAAGTGGATGTTCTTGAATGAGTAAAATATGCAACCAACATGCTCACACAATAAAATGGCAAATGAGATATGTGGCGAAGCATGCACAACCAATTCTAGTATCTATCAAACAATTGGCGATGACTAGGTCATCTATATATGAGTATATTGACTTAGGAGTCAAATGAGAACATTTGATCATAGGTCATACTCATCGTTTAAGCTCAAGTGGGGTTACCACTTTTACATAATGCATTGATGTGTTCACATCATTAGAGTTGCTTTGAATCAATTCTTAGAGTTAAGCTCCCCCTAGATGTGAGATCCCCCCTTAGAGGGATGAACTAACCTTGGGTTTTGTCGATGATGACTTCATGTAGGTGTTGAATATGTGGATGCTCAATGTTGATGTAGATCTTTTGGAGCAATCCTTTGGAGTGAGTTGCACTTTCAATACCTACACGGGTTAGTCCCACAAGGAACAAACAAGAATATCCATAGACATAGAGTGATGCACACGCAAGATGATGTCCATGAAAACATTAGGTTACCTTGTCCCTTGCCTTACCAACATGAGGGTTTGTGACTCCTTGAACTAGTGCACGATATGGAAGTTGATTGCACTTGTCCTTGCCATAATGATATGAGTGAAGAATGTTGGCGGAGTCACCCTCAAGAACACTCTAGTTCTTCTTATTCAGGATCCACATCATCTTGATGGGAATCCTTGGAGTTGTAGTTGTACTTGATGAAGTAGAACTTGACGTAGTCTTGGGAACCCACTTGACCAAGGCCTTGGGTGCTTCTTCAAATGCATCAATCTCCTCTTGAAGCTTGTCCTTGCCTTTGTTCTTGTGTTCTTGTGGTGGAAGATCATCTTGTGCTTGTGTTCCCTTGAAGGAAGTAGGATCATACTTCACTTGTTGAGGAACAAACTTTGTCTTGGGGTATTGATCTTCTTCCCACTCAACTCCATTTGCATTGAACTTCCGTTCAAAACCAACACCTTGATTCTTCCGGTGCCTTCCTTGCTTGCGTACAATTTCCTCGAATTGCTTACTCCCGGCAAGGCTCTTGTATACACCTTTCTCTATGATTCCCTTCAATAAGCTATTTTCTTGCTCAAGTGTAACTTGGCTAAGAGAATCATTAGTGGAATTAAGAGAACTACTAGAAGCAACAATATTGGATTTAGCATTATTATTGTTACTACTAGAGGAAGAATCTTTCTTGTTCTTGTTATTAGACTTGACTTGAGGCATGTAAGTAGATAAGAGTAAACGCTTGGCAATGTAAGAAGAACTTTTCTTACGGAGATCATCATTTATTTCCTTTAAGAACTCAGGCTCTTGCTCAAGATTGATCTTTTCAAAGCGTAACTTCTCATGACCCTTAAAAGTTCTCGATGATCTTCGAATTTAGTTTCATGAGCTAACTTAAGAGTGGTTAGTTCTTTAGTTAGACGCTCAATCTTCTCCTTATCATTGTCATTTGTTTTGTCTTGATTAGCATGATTAATTGACATTTCATCATAGTATTCATTACTAGAGTTGTCAATAAGTAAATCATCATCACCTAACAAGTTATCTTCATCACTATTAAAATCAACATACTCGGGGTGTGTTACCTTAGGACCTTTGGCCATGAAGCATCTTCCAATTCCTTCATTTGGTGAATCAAATATGTCGTAGGAGTTGGTTGACACAAGTCCTAGACCGGCAACACCTTCATCTTGAGTATGTTCGGAGTCGGAGTGATAACTTCTCTCGGAGTGATGTTCAGAGTCGGAACCAGATACCCATTCACCAACATGAGCTTGATGCCTTCGTTTTGTGTAGCTCCTTGATGACTTATCCTTCCTTTCCGAATCCTTGCTTCTCCGTGAGGGTCTTCGTTCATAAGGATCATCTCTACTCCTTCTTTCTCTTGGTGGTGATTCTTCTCTTCTACTTCTTCTTTTTGGAGAATCTTCTCTTCTTTTGCAGGGTGCCGTACACTCATTGGAATAGTGTCCGAGTATCCCACAATTGTAGCAATTGCGCTCTCGATTAGAAGATCTTTTGTCATTGTAAGACCTTGACTTAGAGCTTCTTTCTTTGCTTCTACTCTTGTAGAATTTGTTGAAGTTCTTCACCATTAAGCTCAATTCTTCATTGAAGGTTTGTTTCTAACTTGATGATGTGGGGGCTTCACATGAGGCTTTGTAAGCACCAATTGACTTGTTGTGAAGTTCCTCCTTATCCTTGAGTGACATCTCATGAGCAACAATTCTTCCAATGACTTCCGTTGGCTTGAGATCTTTGTAATTTGGCATCATTTGGATTAATGTGCACACGGTATCATATTTTCCATCCAATGCTCTTAGGATCTTCTTGATGATGAATCTGTCGGTCATCTCTTCACTTCCTAAGCCGGCAATCTCATTTGTGATAAGAGCAAGCCTAGAGTACATTTCAGCGACACCTTCACCATCCTTCATTTTGAACTTGTCAAGCTGACTTTGGAGCACATCCAACTTGGATTCCTTGACGGAGTCGGTACCTTCATGCATATCAATCAAAGTATCCCAAATTTCCTTTGCATTCTCAAGACGGCTGATTTTGTTGAATTCTTCGGGGCACAAGCCATTGAAGAGCATATCACAAGCTTGAGCATTGTATTGCAGCATCTTCAATTCATCTGCATTTGCTTCACGGTTCGGCTCTCTCCCATCAAAGAATTCACCTTGCAAGCCAATACACACAATAGCCCAAACGGCGGGGTTATGTCCAAGAATATGCATTTTCATCTTATGCTTCCAAATAGCAAAATTAGTGCCATCAAAGTAAGGACCTCTACGGTGATAATTTCCCTCGCTAGACGCCATACTCTCCTAGGTTGTGAAACCAAGGCTATGACCACCAAAAGCTATGGAAATCAAAGTAAATGGAGACCAAAGCTCTGATACCACTTGTAGGACCTTGAACTATGTCTAGAGGGGGGGTGATTAGACTACTTGATCGATTAAAAACCTAGCCTTTTCCCAATTTAAGACTTTGGCAGATTTTAGCTATCTTTGCACAAGTCAAGCAATCTTCACACAATTCAAGCAAGC
The DNA here is from genome assembly GCF_002162155.2 of Triticum dicoccoides. Lineage (NCBI taxonomy): Eukaryota > Viridiplantae > Streptophyta > Magnoliopsida > Poales > Poaceae > Triticum > Triticum dicoccoides. Next base: position 531,950,927 of record NC_041389.1, on the reverse strand, counting down.
ATGCAAAGAGTATATGAGCAGCGGAAATTAAAGCATGCAACTTGCAAGAATGTAAAGGGAAGGGTTTGGAGGATTCAAATGCAATTGGAGACACGGATGTTTTTGTCGTGGTTCCGATAGGTGGTGTTATCATACATCCATGTTGATGGAGACTTCAACCCACGAAGGGTAATGGTTGCGCGAGTCCACAGAGGGCCCCACCCAAGAAGGGTCCACGAAGAAGCAACCTTGTCTATCCCACCATGGCCGTCACCCACGAAGGACTTACCTCACTAGCGGTAGATCTTCACGAAGTAGGCGATCTCCTTGCCCTTACAAACTCCTTGGTTCAACTCCACAATCTTGTCAGAGGCTCCCAAGTGACACCTAGCCAATCTAGGAGACACCACTCTCCAAGAAGTAACAAGTGGTGCGTTGATGATGAACTCCTTGCTCTTGTGCTTCAAATGATAGTCTCCCCAACACTCAACTCTCTCTCATAGGATTTGGATCTGGTGGAAAGAAGATTTGAGTGGAAAGCAACTTGGGGAAGGCTAGAGATCAAGATTCATATGGAAGGAATGGAATATCTTGGCCTCAACACATGAGTAGGTGGTTCTCTCTCAGAACTGGTAAGTTGGAAGTGTAGGTTTGTTCTGATGGCTCTCTCCATGAATGAAGAGGGGGTGGAGGGGTATATATAGACTCCACACAAAATCTAACCGTTACACACAATTTACCAAATTCAGTGGGACCGAATCAACAAACTCGGTCGGACCAATTCAGTAAACCTAGTGACCGTTAGTGATTTCGGTGGGACCGACATGCAACTCGGTAGGACCGATATGGTTAGGGTTAGGGCATAACGTAATCTTGGTGAGGCCGATTACACAAACTCGGTGAGACCGATTTTGGTAATTAGCTAACCAGAGAGTTGGTCAGGTAAACTCGGTGGGACCGATTCGCTCTTTTCGGTGAAACCGAAATGTTACGAAAGGGAAACAGAGAGTTTGCATTGCAATCTCGGTGAGACCGATCGCTCACTTCGGTTAGACCGAAACGTTACAAAGGGAAACACAGAGATTACAATCCCATCTCGGTGAGACCGAGATCCCTATCGGTGAGACCGATTTGCCTAGGGTTTGTGGCAGTGGCTATGACAATTGAACTCGGTGGCGCCGAATAGAAAGAATCGGTGGGACCGATTTTGACTTTGGGTTTAGGTCATATGTGGATGTGAGAAAGTAATTGAGGGTTTTTGGAGCATATCACTAAGCACTTGAAGCAAGAGGCTCATTAAGCAACACCTCATCCCTCCTTGATAGTATTGGCTTTTCCTATAGACTCAATGTGATCTTGGATCACTAAAATGTAAAATGTAGAGTCTTGAGATTTTGAGCTTGAGCCAATCCTTTGTCCTTAATATTTTGAGGGATCCACTTTCATCATCCATGCCATGCCATTCATTGAGCTTTCCTGAAATATTTGTCTGGGAATAGCATTAGCTCAATGAGCTATATGTTGTTATGAATTACCAAAACCACCTAGGGATAGTTGCACTTTCAGATCCCCACCTTGTCCTCTTGCCATGGATGCCGCTATTGCCCCCATTCCCTCTCTCTTCTTGTCTAGATTTCCAATCTAGCATCTTAGGGGCAATAGTGGTTGCATCTCTAGATTTTTGGCCAAATCTAGGCTTGAGTAGGATGGACAAGGCATCTAGGCAGTTTGGATTAGTGGTTGTTAGAGGTATTTTTGAATTTGGTAGGACGGTAGTGCCGGATCTGTCCACGGCAGTAGGAAACTGCTGTTTCCCCGTCCCGAGCGGTACTACCGCTCCCTCTGGAGCGGTACTACCGCTTGAAGCGGTACTACCGCTCACAGGTCGCGGTACTACCGTCCTCTACCAAGTTCCATTATACTCTTACCACTCAGTGATCCTTTTGTTGTGTTTTGTGGCTTATGCTCTTTCTTTCTGGTTGTTTTGCGTGTTCTTGTGTGTGGTTCTAGGTGATGAACATCCTGAACATCAGGCTCGGCGTATCAACCCCGGTCGTGCCACATCAAAGCGTTACTGCACAACTGAGTCTACAGGAGGTTCCTCAAGTGCTCCACCACCACCTCAACTCCAGAAGAAGTCTGGTGTCAAGCCGAAGCAATCTGGCAAAACCGTGCCGGAAATGCAAGCCAAGGAGTTCTGGGCAAGGCGTCGCCGCAACCCCTATGAGGCTGACCAAGATCCCTCTTTGGTCAACCGTCCATTCTGGAACAGGTTTTAGTTTGCCATTTTCTTTGATGTGCTCAAGGCCAAGAAGAACCTCTATGTCATTGTGCACTCCATCGACACCGACCATATGGAGAAGGATCCTGAATACTTTAGTGAAGCTCTTCAGATGTGCACTCAACTGAACATTCTTGGTATCATGCAATTCAACAAAGATTATGATGCTGATATGGTGGCCCAATTCTATGCCATGGTTCATCTCGGGACTGATCAGGACAGAACACTGACTTGGATGACCAATGGCAAGTTGCTTTCTGTCAAGTGGAAGGCGTTCATGCAGTTGATTGGGGTGGAAGATCACGGGCTTACATCTCCTGTCGGCTTTCGCCCACACCGCAACACCACCTCCACTCACAAGCAAGCTCTTCGGCCCTACTACACTCTGAAGATCAACCCTGAGACGAAGAAGCAAACGTATGAGCTGCTTGCCTTTCTGGACATTCTTCACCGTGTCTTCCATGAGACTCTTTTCCCTCGCATCGGGAGTCTGGATATGGTTCATTCTTATCTCGTGGACATGCTTCTCTTCTGCCAGTGTGAGATGGAAGAAAACACCGGCGAGTCCTTGGATATCTCTCATGTTATGTGGTCTGAGCTCTTATCTGCTATCTCCAAGCGCAAGCGCCAATTTATGGTCCGTTCATCATGCTGCTTATTGAGAAGGCCTGGGATCATGTCTATCCCAAGGTTATGCTAGAGAATGGAGAGCTGGTGTCTCATGAGGTCAAGCATCTGAGGAAGAAGGACAACTGGGGCACTCAGGCCCATAAGTCTGGGGGTGCATCGTCTGCTGCTGCCATGGAGACCGAGGAGGAGGCTGGGGCTGAGGATGATGACGATTATGAGCCTTTTGGGGCTGAGCCCTCTTGGGCAAAGAAGGTCAAGCTCAAGGTAAAGAAGTTGTTCTGCATGGAGTCTCACGGCCAGTACATGACTCATGTTGCTGAGAAGAAGGCCAGGGGTCATCACAAGGAGCTCATGCGTCAGATGGGTGCTACTGTTATCAGTGGATCTGAGGACCAGCTTACTGAGGAGGAGGACTGGGTTCAGCAGCATTGCCCGTGGACAGATTCTGATGCCGAGCAGTTCCTGACCGATGACGGTGGCGAAGACGATCACGCTGAGATCTGATGTTCGCGACCTTGCTATCACCTGGAGCCGTAGCTTCACTCCCTCTCTTTTTGGTGTCTCGATGCCAAAGGGGGAGAGAGTTTAGGGATTTGTGTCGTTGTTGTCTGTTTCGCGAGTGTGTCTTCTTTGTGGTGTGCTTTCTTGCTGTTTGATTTGGTTGGTTTTGTGTCAGTGAGACCTAAGTTCCAGACATATGGTGTGAGACATATGCTACCTTATCTCTAGATTATCTTTATCTATGTCTACCTAGCTTCTGAGTTGCATGCTTATCTTGTTATATACTCTTTGCTCTCATATATATTGCTTAGGTTGTTGGTCTCCAAAATGTAGGGGGAGCGTTGATCCTAGTATGTGTGTCGTGCAGTCCAAAGCACCTTTCTAGATAAGTACACATCTAGGGGGAGCTCATCTACATTTGTGAGGTGTGGGGTTTGCGCCTTCTTCCCGTGCAAATCCCGTATTGTCATCAATCCACCAAAAAGGGGGAGATTGTAAAGGCATATTTATCCCCAAGGTGTTTTGGTGATTGATGACAATGCTTTTTGCAGACTAATCGTGTGCATTGAGTTCTTTTAGAGATTCATCCTTTGGCACGAGACGATTACATTCCCTCGGTATTTTATTCAAGACGGTGTAGCTCCTTCGTTTCTCTGTTGCTAGACTAGTTTCATAGGAGTCACCGTACTATTAAGAGGGGATCCGCTTTGGTAAGGCTAGGGTGGAATCAACATGCACACATCCTTATCACACCCGATGTTCCTTTCCGCTTCACTAGAGCTATCATTCCTCTCCGTGCCTGCCCTGTCCTGTCCCAGCGGTAGTACTGCAGTCCTCAGCGGTAGTACCGCCGAAGCACGTCAAGCGGTAGTACCGCTCCCCGAGTAGTAGTATCGATTGCGGTCTTTGGCCATAGTACTACAGTGGTTCCGGGCTACTACCGCCTCGACTCGAGACCGCTGTTTTTTGTGTCGGGTTTTACGGTACTAGGTGCGGCAGTAGTGGCGGTAGTACTGCTCCTAGCGGTAGTACCGCCCATACTTCCGCGGTAGTATCGCTCTTGGCCCAGGACCCTGCAACCCTCGTCAGCACGGCAATACTGCTGGGAGGGAACGGTAGTACCGCTTGTCAGCGGTAGTACCGCCCTGCCCAAGTGGTAGTACCGCTCTGTGCGTGGTTGTTTGGGGGGGTTAACAGTTGGATTGTTTCCCCCACTATATAAAGGTGTCTTCTTCCCCAAAGTTGGCTTACCTCTTCCCCCAAAAGCTCCATTGTTGCTCCAAGCTCCATTTTCGCCCGATCTCTCTCCCTAGCCAATCAAACTTGTTGATTTGCTCGGGATTGGTTGAGAAGGCCCCGATCTACACTTCCACCAAGAGAAATTTGATTCCCCCACTAATCCCTAGCGGATCTTGTTACTCTTGGGTGTTTGAGCACCCTAAACGGTTGAGGTCACCTCGGAGCCATAGTCCATTGTGGTGAAGCTTCGTGGTGTCGTTGGGAGCCTCCAATTAAGTTGTGGAGATTTCCCCAACCTTGTTTGTAAGTTCAGTCGCCGCCTTCAAGGGCACCAATAGTGGATTCACGGCATCTCACATTGTGTGAGGGTGTGAGGAGAATACGGTGGCCCTAGTGGCTTCTTGGGGAGCATTGTGCCTCCACACCGCTCTAACAGAGACGTACTTCCCTTTAAAAGGAAGGAACTTTGGTAACACATCCTCGTCTCCACCGGCTCCACTCTTGGTTATTTCGTGCCTTTACTTTTGCAAGCTTACTTGTGTTGTATCCCTTGCTTGCTTATGTGCTAGTTGTTATTGCATCATATAGGTTGCTCACATAGTTGCATATCTAGACAACCTATTTTGTTGCATAGTTTAATTTGGTAAAGGAAAGCTTAAAAATTGTTAGTTGCCTATTCACCCCCCCTCTAGTCAACTATATCGATCCTTTCAAATACCTTGCTTTTGCCTTTGTCAGCATAGGTTATATGCTTCAGATGAGATGGTGACAAATCAGTGTCCATCAACAAGTTCCTGTCACCGATCATGTGATTTGTACATCCACTGTCGAGGACTCACTCAGTAGCTTTAGGTTGTTCATCCTGCAGATGAATTACTACAACTTACAAACCCATTGATACGTCTCCATCGTATATACTTTTCCAATCACTTTTGCCCTTGTTTTGGACACTAACTTGCATGATTTGAATGGAACTAACCCGGACTGACATTGTTTTCAGCCGAACTGCCATGGTGTTATTTTTGTGCAGAAATAGAAGTTCTCAGAATGTCCTAGAAATCCACGGAGCAACTTTTCAGAATTAATAAAAAATATTGGTGAAAGAAATAGCGTCAGGGGCCCACACCCTGTCCACGAGGGTGAGGGCGCGCCCCCTGCCCCTGGGCGCGCGCCCTGCCTCGTGGGGCCCCTGGACGTCCACCGACCTCAACTCCAACTCCATATATTTGCTTTCATAGAGAAAAAAACTGGGGAGAAAGTTTCATCGCGTTTTACGATACGGAGCCGCCGCCAAGCCCTAATCTCTCTTGGGAGGGCTGATCTGGAGTCCGTTCGGGGCTTCGGAGAGGGGGATTCATCGTCGTCATCATCATCAACCATCCTCCATCACCAATTTCATGATGCTCACCGCCGTGTGTGAGTGATTCCATCGTAGGCTTGCTAGACGGTGATGGGTTGGATGAGATTTACCATGTAATCAAGTTAGTTTTGTTAGGGTTTGATCCCTAGTATCCACTACGTTTTGATATTGATGTTGTTATGACTTTGCTATGCTTAATGCTTGTCACTAGGGCCCGAGTGCCATGATTTCAGATCTGAACCTATTATGTTTTCATGAATATATGTGAGTTATTGATCATATCTTGCAAGTCTATAGTCACCTATTATGTGTTATGATCGGACAACCCCGAAGTGACAATAATCGGGATACTTCTCGGTGATGACCGTAGTTTGAGGATTTCATGTATCCACTGTGTGTTAATGCTTTGGTCCGATACTCTATTAAAAGGAGGCCTTAATATCCCTTAGTTTCCATTAGGACCCCACTGCCACGGGAGGGTAGGACAAAATATGCCATGCAAGTTCTTTTCCATAAGCACGTATGACTATATTCAGAATACATGCCTACATTACATTGATGAATTGGAGCTAGTTCTGTGTCACCCTATGTTATAACTATTACATGAGGAATCACATCCGACATAATTATCCATCACTGATCCAATGCCTATGAGCTTTTCACATATTGTGCTTTACTTATTTACTTTACCGTTGCTACTGTTACAATTACTACAAAACTACTACTGTTACCTTTGCCACTGTTACCATTACTATCATACTGCTTTGCTACTAAATACCTTGCTGCAGATACTAAGTTATCCAGGTGTGGTTGAATTGACAACTCAGCTGCTAATACTTGAGATTATTCTTTGGCTCCCCTTGTGTCAAATCAATAAATTTGGGTTGAATACTCTACCCTCGAAAACTGTTGCGATCCCCTATACTTGTGGGTTATCAAGACTTTTTTCTGGCGCCGTTGCCGGGGAGCATAACTCTATTCTTTGAGTCACTTGGGATTTATATTTTCCGGTCACTGTGAAGAACTTGAAAGATGAAAGAACTAAGATTTATCCCTCAACTACGAGGGAAGGTAAGGAACTTCCATCTAGCTCTGCACTAGATTCTCCTTCTGTTATGAGTAAGCTTGCGACACCTAAACCTGCTTCTGCTATTAATTCTGATATGTCGCATGTTATTGATGATGCTACTTCTACTATGCATGATACTTATGATGAAACTACTTCCGTGCTTGATACTATTGTGCCATTAGGTTAATTTCTTGATGAACAACTTGCTAGGGTTATAGAGAATGAAATTATTGATAATGAAATTATTGAAGATAGCGATGATGAAGGTTCTCCCCCTAAGTATGAATTGTCTGTTGTTCCTAAGGGTTATGTTATGGATGAAGAAACTGCTAGAGATCTTCTTGCTTGCAATGATAGATATGATCTTAAGAAGTTATTAGCTAAACTGAAAGAGAAAACTCTGAATGCTAGAATGAAATATGACCCTGCTTTTGCTACTTCACCTATCTTTGTTACTGATAAGGATTATGAATTCTCTATCGATCCTGAGAAAATTACTTTGGTTTGAATCTGATCATTTTTATGGCTATGAATCTGAAACTGTTGTGGCACATCTTACTAAGTTAAATGATATAGCCACCCTGTCCACAAATGATGAGAAAACTCGCTACTACTATATCCTTAAGATATTTCCATTCTCATTAAAGGGTGATGCTAAAACTTGGTTTAATTCTCTTGATCCTGGTTGTGTGTGTAGTCCCCATGATATGATCTATTACTTCTCTAATAAGTATTTCCCCGCTCATAAGAAATAAGCTGCCTTAACGGAAATATATAATTTTGTGCAAATCAAAGAAGAGAGCTTCCCACAAGCTTGGGGGAGGTTTCTCCGATTACTTAATGCTTTACCTGATCATCCTCTTAAGAAAAATGAAATACTTGACATCTTTTATAATGGACTAACCGATGCTTCCAAGGACCACTTTGATAGTTGTGCTGGTTGTGTTTACATGGAAAGAACAGTCGACCAAGCTGAATTACTATTGAATAATATGTTGACTAATGAAAATAATTGGACTCTTCCTGAGCCAATTCCTAAGCCAATTAACCCAACTCCTGAGCCAACTTCTAAACCAACTCCGAAGAAGAGGGGTGTTCTATTTCTCAGTCCTGAAGATATGCAAGAGGCAAATAAATCTATGAAAGAAAAAGGTACTAGAGCTGAAGATGTTAAGAATTTACCTCCTATTGAAGAAATACAAGGTCTTACTCTACCACCTATTGAAGAAACACATGGTCTTGATAACCCGACACAGGTAGTAAAGGTAAATTCTCTCTATATATATGATAAAGTTGAAATCCCGTCTACTAAGTTTGCTAGCCAATGTTTATATGAATTTGATGACTTTATGGCTAGACAAGAAAACTTCAATGCTTATGTAGGAAGAGAATTAAAGAGTAATGCTTACATGATTGGACGCTTGAGTGATTATATGGCTAGAGTTAAAGGTGAACTTAAACTCATTAGTAAATATGCTTCTATGGTTACCACTCAAGCAGCAAGTACTTAAAGCTCAAAATGATTTGCTCGATGAATTGAATAATAAACATGATTTTGTTGTTAGAGTGGCTACTAGAACTGGTAAAATGACTCAGGAACCTTTGTATCCTGAAGGCCACCCTAAGAGAATTGAGCAAGACTCTAAGAGAAATAATTTAGATGCACCTAGTCCTTCTAGAAAGAAGAAAAAGAAAAATGATAGGACTTTTCATGCTTCTAGTGAACCTATTGTAGACACACCTGAGAATCCGAACGATATTTCTATCTATGATGCTGAAACACAATCTGGTGATGAACATGAACCTAGCAATAATGTTAATGATAATGTTCATGTTGATGCTCAACCTAGCAATAATAATGATGCAGAGATTGAACCTGTTGTTTATCTTGATAACCCACAATCGAAGAATCAACCTTATGATAAGAGAGACTTTGTTGCTAGGAAGCATGGTAAAGAAAGAGAACCATGGGTTCAGAAACCCATGCCTTTTCCTGCTAAGCCATCCAAGAAAAAAGATGATGAGGATTTTGAGCGCTTTGCTGGAATGATTAGACCTATCTTCTTACGTATGCGCTTAACTGATATGCTTAAAGTAAATCCTTACGCTAAATATATGGAAGATATCATTACAAATAAAAGAAAGATACCGGAAGCTGAAATTTCCACCATGCTTGCTAATTATACTTTTAAGGGTGGAGTACGTAAGAAACTTGGAGATCCAGGAGTACCAACTATACCATGATCCATTAAAAGAAACTATGTAAAAACTGCTTTATGTGATCTTGGAGCCGGTGTTAGTGTTATGCCTCTCTCCTTACATCGTAGACTTGAACTGAATAAGTTGACACCTACTGAAATATCTTTGCAAATGGCTGATAAATCAACTGCTATACCTGTCGGTATTTGTGAGCACGTGCCTTTTGTAGTTGCAAATGTCACTATCTTAACAGACTTTGTTATTCTTGATATTCCCGAGGATGATAGTATGTTGATTATCCTTGGTAGACCCTTTCTGAATACTACAGGGGCTGTTATTGATTGCAATAAAGGCAATGTCACTTTTCATGTTAATGGTAATGAGCATACGGTACACTTTCCGCGGAAACAACCTAAAGTTCATAGCATCAATTCTATTGGAAAAGTTCCAACTATCATTATTGGAGGTTTTGAATTTCCTCTTCCTACTGTCAAGAAAAAATATGATATTATTATTATTGGGGATGTGCATATCCCCGTTGAGGTAACCTAGTGTTATTCAAAATTTCTTCGGTTCCATGTTATTTGGAATGAGTTTGTTAACAAGACTTGATCAACCTTGTTAGTGTATTCCTTTTGATGATCATGAGATGGATGAAACTAGAAGGCACAACCTTCTGTACCCTCCTTTTACTTTCTGTTATTTAGATTAAATAAAGTAAAAATAGTATTATCTGTCTGTTTTTTGAATTATCCATGCAATAAAAAATATCCCAAAAATAAAAGTTCTCCAAATGCCCTGCCAACTTAGTATGATTATTATGGAATATTTGAGGATTTTTGGCACTCAGAACACAGCAGGGGGGCAAGCACCTGGCCACGAGGGTCCAGGGCGCGCCCACCCTTACTGGGCGTGCCCCCTGCCTCGTGGGCCCATGGTGGCCCCCTCCACTTATTCCTGCACCCATACACTCCATCTTCCTCCCAAAAAATCCTCATCCAGCTCGAGCACGAGTTCTAGCTCGTTTTGCTGCGATTTTCGATCTCCTTGCTCAAAGCTCCATTCACAAAACTGCTTCCGGAGATTGTTCCTTGGTATGTGACTCCTCCAATGGTCCAATTAGTTTTTGTTCTAGTGCTTTATTCATTGCAAATTTTTGCTGCCTAGGTGACCCTATTCTTGAGCTTGCATGTCAAATTTATGAGGTCCCAAGTAATTCTAATGCATGATATAGGCTCTAGGCACTTGTGGGAGTAGTTGCTATCAATCTTGTTCAGTTTGATTCACTTTCATTTTGAGTTACTAAAAATTTCAGAAATTTTCAGAAAAAGATGAAGAGATTGTTCTTGAGGGGCTCTTCTAGCCAAGGCTCCAAGGACAAACAAGCTAAGGAGAAAGAAAAGGCCAAGTATAATCTTCCTCGCGTGGTGGAAGTACGGCCGTGTGAGTGGCCTTGTGATGATTTCTTGAGAGCGGTCGAAATTTATGAAGACTTCTATTCTTTGGCTGATAATGCGGGCCTCACCGACTTCCTCCATGACCAGGCTGAACAGTACCTCTTACTCACCAATACTTTCATGCAAAACTTTTACTATTATCCTAAGAATTCACCTCCTTTAGTAGCTTTTCATTTATATGATGAGGCTAAGGAGATGTCCTTACGTAATTTTTGTGTTGTTTGTAGAATACCCTTTGAGGGCGGCTTAGAGGAACCACATCGTAAAGATGTGGATGGTTTTATTGATACTATTACTGTAGGGGAATCGAGGAAGGATTCCGATGCAAGAATAACTAGCATACATTTTCCTGTTTTACGCTACTTTGCCATATTTGCTAGTCGATGCTTAATTGGTCGCAGAAACTATGGAAATCTCAGTGTTCCTAATATTATTATTCTGTTCCATGCCTTATTTTGTGATAACACTTTTAGTATGGGTGCCGTTATTGCTAAACGATTAAGTCTGAACCATACAAAGGGCCCCATATTTGGAGGTATCTATGATGCACGCCTTGCTAAACATTTCGAGATACCTATTAGGCATTATGAGAAAGAGGAAAAACTGCTACCCCCTACCTTTTTAGATTACAAGAGCATGGTAACACATGAGTTTATTATTAACAATGATGATAAGATGTGTCTGTATAACCTGAGATTTAATAAGAAACACAATGAGGTTATTGTCTTGCCTGCACCCTCTTTGTTTGATTTAACTGCAGGCTATTACCTCGTTTTCCCGGAGGCCGTTTATGCGCACCGAGGCCAGACATCAACTCCAGAGCCTGAGTCGGAACCACCACTGGACCCCTATCGTCCATCATCTTATCAGTGGGATCCGAAGGAGATCGCCAGCCAGTGGTAGTACGATGACACTCCTCAGTACACCGGGGAGAGTAGCCGTAGTCCTTGGGCATAAACCAACTTAGGCCAAAAGCCTAAGCTTGGGGGAGTACGTAGTTCTCACCGACATTACATTCATGTTCACACACTCATTCTAATTGTCGGTGCTCATACTCTTTCATTATATTTTCCATGCTAGTTTAATTTATTTTTCTAGTTTTCTTCTTGTCTGTTTAATAAACCTTAAGAAAACAAAAAAAAATAGTTAGCTTAATTCCATGCTTGTAGTAGTAATTAAAAGAAAACCCAAAAAGATTTCTCGTTCTTCTTTTGCTTGTTGGGAGCTTTCCCGTGTAAATAGTTTTATATATTTTCTTTCCTTTGGGGGTCGAGTGGAGAAGACCTTAATGAAAATGTTTAGTGGCTCTCATATGCATGATTGTTGATTTAACCAAGAGCCCATATTACCATGTCTTCTCCCTTGAATTGAATGCTTGCAGATTCCAGCTTAGTCCAATGCACGTGCACTATTATTATTACACACATTGTTCGGTCGTGCATGTGAAAGGCAATAATGACGACGTATGATGGACTGATTGAGATGAGAGAAGCTGGTATGAACTCAACCTCTCTTGTTTTGTTAAATATGATGAGTTCATCATTCCTGATTCAGCCTATTATGAATAAACATGTTTGCAATGACAATTAGAGATTATAGTTGCTTATGCCATGTTTAATTAGCTATGAGTTTATAATGGTTTACCTTGCGTGCCAACATGCTATTAAAATGGTTGTGATGTGGTATGATAGGGTGGTATCCTCCTTTAAATGAATTGAGTGACTCGACTTGGCACATGTTTACGCATGTATTGAAACAAAACCAACATAGCCTTCACGATATTTATGTTCATGGTGGATTATATCCTAATCATGCTTGCACTCGGTGTTGATTAATTTTAATGCATGTTCATGACTGTTGTCGCTCTCTCAGTTGGTCGCTTCCCAGTCTTTTGCTAGCCTTCACCTGTACTAAGCGAGAATACTGCTTGTGCATCCAAACTCCATAAACCCCAAAGTTATTCCATATGAGTCCACCATACCTTCCTATATACGGTATTTACCTGCCGTTCCAAGTAAATTTGTATGTGCCAAACTCCAAACCTTCAAATGAAATTCTGTTTTGTATGCTCGAGCATATCATGTATCAACTAGGATTGTCTGTATCTTCCATGCTAGGTGGGTTATTCTCAAGAGGAGTGGACTCCGCTCCTCATACACAAGAAAATGGCTGGTAACCGGGATGCCCAGTCCCATGATCCAAAGATCAAATCAAATCAAATCAAAATAAATGCAAACAAAACTCTTCCAGGATTGTTGTTAGTTGGAGGCACCCGTTGTTTTAGGCAAGCCATGGATTGATGATTGTTGGTGGAGGGGGAGTATAAACTTTACTATTCTGTTTGGGAACCGCCTATAATGTGTGTAGCATGGGAGATATCGAGATCTCGTAGTTGTTATGTTGACAGTGAAAGTATACCGCTCAAAATGTTATTTATCTCTCTATTTCAAAATCGAGCTCTAGCACCTCTACAAATCCCTGCTTCCCTCTGTGAAGGGCCTATCTATTTACTTTTATGTTGAGTCATCACCCTCTTATTAAAAAGCACCCGCTGGAGAGCACACTGTTATTTGCATGCATTACTATTAGTTTATGTTGGGTATGACTTGACTGGATCTCTTTTACCATGAATTACAATGTTTAGTCAGTCCTTGATCTTTAAAGGTGCTCTGCATTTATGTTTTGCGGTCTCAGAAAGGGATAGCGATATACCATCTTGTTATATTATATTATGATTGTTTTGAGAAAGTGTTGTCATCCGAGTTTTATTATTATTGCTTGCTAGTTGATTATGCCATTGATATGATTAAACATGAGACCTAAGTGTTATTGTGAATATGGTTAGTTCATAATCTTTGCTGACAACTTGAATGTTGGCTTTACATATTTACAACACAAGAGCAAACAGAGTTTGTAAAAGTTTTTCTTTATCACTTTCAGTTTGTCAACTGAATTGCTTGAGGACAAGCAAAAGTTTAAGCTTGGGGGAGTTGATACGTCTCCGTCATATCTACTTTTCCAAACACTTTTGCATCTAGGATGTTTTATGAAGTATTCATGCTATTGTATTATCCATCTAGGATGTTTTATATGCATTTATATGATATTTTATATGATTTTTGGGACTAACCTATTAACCTAGAGCCCAGTGCCAGTTTCTGTTTTCTCCTTGTTTTTGAGTTTTACACAAAAGGAATACCAAACGGAGTCCAATGGAGGTGCCAATTTTTGACGAATTTTTATGGACCAAAAGAAGCCTCAGGAGCACAAGAGTTGGGCCAGAAGGGTCCCCGGCTGCCCACGAGGGTGGGGGGCACGCCCCAGGGGGGTGGGCGCACCCCCTACCTCGTGGACAGCCCGGAGACCCCCCTGACGTGAAACCTATGCCAAAAAAATCTTATAAATACTGAAACCTCTGGAAAATAACCTAGATCGGGAGTTTCGCCACCGCAAGCCTCTGTAGCCACGAGAAATCAATCTAGGCCCTCTCTGGCACCCTATCGGAGGGGGCCATCATCACCGGAGGCCATGGAGGAGGATCCCGGAGGGGCCATCACCGCCATGAAGGCCAAGGACCAGAGGGAGAACCTCTCCCCATCTAGGGGGGAGGCCATATGGAGGAGGAAGCACAAGGGGGGGAGAGCCTCTCCTCCTCTCTCTCGGTGGCGCCGGAGTGCCATCGGGAGGAGAATCATCACCGCGGTGATCGTCTTCATCAACATCACCATCATCATCACCATCCTCATCTCTTTTAAGCGGTCCACTCTCCCGCACCCCGCTGTAATCCCTACTTGAACATGGTGCTTTCTGCTACATATTATGATCCAATGATGTGTTGCCATCCTATGATGTTTTGAGTAGATATCTTTTGTCTTTGGGTTGATTGATGATCTAGATTGGTACGAGTTGTATGTTTTATTTTGGTGTTGTCCTATTGTGCCATCTGTGTCGCGCAAGCGTGAGGGATTCCCGCTGTAGGGTGTTGCAATACGTTCATGATTCGCTTATAGTGGGTTGCTTGAGTGACAGAAGCATAAACCCGAGTAAGGGGGTTGTGGCGTATGGGATAAAGGGGACTTGATGCTTTAATGCCATGGTTGGGTTTTACCTTAATGATCTTTAGTAGTTGCGGATGCTTGCTAGAGTTCCAATCATAAGTGCATATGATCCAAGAATAGAAAGTATGTTAGCTTATGCCTCTCCCTCATATGAAATTGCAATGACGACTACCGGTCTTGTTAACAATTGCCTAGGATAATTCCGCACACCGATCCATCATTATTCCACACTCGCTATTTATATTATTTAGTAATATATTCTAACATTATGATAACAACAACTACTTTTATGTTTTAGCTCTCCGATATCATGCAAAGTTATCCTCTTCATACCCACAACGTAGTTTTATTTCTCATATCTAGTTGGAAGCAAACGTTCGGTGTACATATAGTCGTATCAGTGGCAGATAGAACTTGAGAGAATGTTGATCTTACCTTTAGCTCCTTGTGGGTTCGACACTCCATACTTATCACTTCCACCTTTGGAAATTTCTACGATGATTCCTTGCACTTGGGGATTATCAAGCTCTTTTCTGGCGCCGTTGCCGGGGAGCAATAGCGTGGGGTTGATATTCTCGTGTGTGCTTGTTTGCTTTCTTCACTAAGTAGATTTTGTTTTTCCCTTTTTGTTTCTGTTTAGTTGTGGGTGAAACATACAATTTTTTTAAATGGTAATACAAAAATATGCACTTGCCTCATTTGCCTAAAAAAAGTTTTTCAAAAAGAGAAGTGATTGGAAAGTTATGCATTGAAGAAGTGAGGGTCGACCTTGAGCACTTGTGCTCATGCTCACGAAAACAATGTATAATTTTTCATGGAAGTTTCTCTGTAAATAATTATCCCCTTGTAAATATCCATTGTATTATGAAAATAATGTGCCAATCTTTGGTTTTAGGATGATTAGATTGCTTGTTTACATTGTGCAGAACAAAAACAGAAACTTTGGCTGTAGCGCGTGAATTTACATTTTATACTGGAAAGTCAAATGGGTATGAAACTTTTTGCAAATTACTTATGTACAAATTTTTTAAATTTTCATAGTTTTATAGAATTTTGGGCGTTACAGAAGTTTACCAAACTTCCAGATTACTACAGACTGTCCTGTTTTTGACAGATTCTGCTTTTCGTGTGTTCTTTGCTTATTTTGATGCATCTATGGCTAGTATGTAGGGGTATGAACCATAGATAAGTTGTAATACAGTAGGTTTAACACCAATATAAATAAATAATAAGTTAATTATAGTACCTTAAAGTGGTAGTTTGCTTTATTACACTAACGGATCTCACAAAGTTTTTGTTTAAGTTTTTGTGAATGAAGTGTTCAAAGAACGAGGAGTTACCGATGTGAGAAGAATAAAGAGAGGAAAGAGTTCAAGATTGGGGATTCCCAAGGCACCCCAAGTAAATATTTCAAAGGATACTCAAGCATCTAAGCTTGGGGATGCCCCGGTTGGCATCCCATTTTTCTTCTTCAACAAATATCGGTATACCTTGGTTTTTGTTTTGTTCACATGATTCGTGTCCTTTGTTTTTTTATTTGAGAATCATGCTAGTATGAGATAGCTCTTCATTGATTTATATAATTATCCATTAACTTCACTTATATCTTTTGGAGTATGAATAATACTATCATCTAAAGTGGGTTTGGAAGAGTGTCACCTTTAGGAATTGGTGATCCCACTATTCCGAATGAGAAGAATTTTGCTTATGTGGAGAGTAGAAAAATTTATATGCTTGTAGATCATGAAAATAATGCTTTATGTGATGGTTATATTGTTTAATTCATTCATGATGCTACTGAAAATTATTATGGGGGAGGAATATATGCTTGTAGGAGTTGCAATAATATCAAGTTTCCTCTCTATGTGCTTAAAGTTTCGAAGTTATACTTGCTTTGCCTTCCTATGCTAGTTGATTCTTGTTCCCTTAAATTGTGTTCTCACAAAATCCCTAGGCATAGGAAGTTGTTTAGATTCAAATGTGCTAGTCATATTCTTCATGATGCTCTCTTTATGTTTCAATTCTTATCTTTTATGTGAGCATCATTGAAATCATCATGCCTAGCTAAAAGGCATTAAAGAAAAGTGCTTGTTGGGAGACAACCCAATATTTACCCTTACTGTTTTTGTGTGTGTACATGATTAATCTACTGTAGTAATCATGTTTTATAGCTTTTGTTTCAATAAAGTGCCAAGTAAGACCTTTGGGAAGACTTGGGTGAAAGTTAATGCGATCTTGCTGTAAAAAACAGAAACTTTGCGCTCACGAGATTAGCTGCCATTTTTTATAGAAGAGTGATTTTGAGTTGATTATTTTTGAATAAGATTAATAGACAAATTTCTCACGTCCACCAATTTATCTCATAATTTTTGGAGTAGCATAAGTATGATTTCTGTTCAGATCATTACAGACTGTTCTGTTTCTGACATATTCTGTTTTCATTGCATAGTTTGCTTGTTTTCTAGTTTCTATGGCTTATATTTCTCAATATAAATTGTAGAAATGGTATGTTACAGTAGGCATTGTGTGAGAAAAATTATGAACGTTGTCTTTGGTAGTACCAAAGTGAATGGTTTACTCTTTATCATACTAACCTATCTCACGAAGTTCCCTTAAGTTTTGTGTGATTGAAGTTTTCAAGCTTTGGGTGAGATATCGATATGAGGAGAATAAGGAGTGGAAAGACCCTAAGCTTGGGGATGCCCGAGGCTCCCCAACGTAATATTCAAGGAAGACTCAAGCGCTTAAGCTTGGGGATGCCCCGGAAGGCATCCCCTCTTTCGTCTTCAAAACTATCGGTATACCTTACTCGGAGCTATATTTTTATTCATCACATGATATGTGTTTTGCTTGTAGCGTCATTTTTTTCTGTTAGTATTTGCTTGTTGTTATTTATAATAATGTTTTTCATCTCTATTTTCAATAAAAATGTCAAGGATAGCCTTTACCATGCTTATTTTGCAAGTATACATGTTGCTATTTCAAAACAGAAAGTTTACCGTTGTTGCAAAAATTCCCTAGAAAAGTCAGGGAATGTTATAATATTGAAACTTTTTTCATTTTGAGCTCTGATAAATATTTTACAGGGTAGTATTTTTCTTATAATTTTTGGAGTTAGGGAAGTATGATGAATCTTGCATTCTTTACAGACTATACTGTTCTGGCAGATTGCTGTTATGTTTGCATTGTTTGCATATGTTTGCTTGTTTAATGATTCTATTTGAGGATAGGAGTATTAAATATGCAGAGGCATTTAGTATGCAATGTTGAATAATAATTTTAGTGATTTGTTACAGTATAAAATGATAAGGTTTTTGCATTGGTTTATACTAACTTATCTCACGAGTTCTTGTTGAGTTTGGTGTGGATGAAGCTTTCGAGATTTAGGAAGCCGAGATATAAAAGGAATTAAGGAGACACAAAAGATCAAACTTGGGGATGCCCAAGGCACCCCAAGATAATATTTCAAGAAGTCTCAAGCATCTAAGCTTGGGGATGCCCCAGTAGGCATCCCACCTTTCTTCTTCGACAATTATCGGTTAGTATTGGTTGAGCCTAAGTTTTTGCTTCTTCACATGAGTTGTGCTATCCTTGAAATGTCATTTTATTTTTCTTGGCTTACTGTTTGAATAAAATACCAAGATCTGAAATTCTTAAATGTTAGAGAGTCTTCACATAGCTACATAATTATTTAAGTACTCGTTGATCTTCACTAATATCTTTTTGGAGTAGTTTGTCATTTACTCGTGTGCTTCACTTATATCCTATGAGTAAATGGTTGAATGAGTTGAATGTCATATATCTGAAATTATATATTTTTCATATTCTTACCCCATTGGGAGTAATGACTTCACATTTAAGAAGTAGAGGTAGTAAATTTATTGAAGGTTAGCAAGCATTGTATTGGTCACTTGAACAATTCATGAAAGAATATTGAAGGAAGAGAAATTTCACATATAAATATACTATCATGGACATATTTTGTAGTTGTGAGCACTCATAAAAATATGACATGCTAAAAGGTTGACGTTGGACAAGGAAGACAACGTAATGGGTTATGTTTCCCTATTTCTGAAAAGTTATATTGTCTTGGATCATCCAACATGGTGAGCTTGCCTTTCTCCCTCATGCTAGCCAAATTCTTTGCACTAAGTAGAGATACTACTTGTGCTTCCAAACATCCCTTAAACCAGTTTTGCCATGAGAGTCCACCATATCTACCTATGTATTGAGTAAGATCCTTCAAGTAAGTTGTCATCGGTGCATGCAATAAAAATTGCTCTCTAAATATGTATGACTTATTAGTGTGAAGAAAATAAGCTTTATACGATCTTGTTATGGAAGCAATAAAAGTGACAGACTGCATAATGAAGGTCCATACCACAAGTGGCAATATAAAGAGACGTTCTTTTGCATTAAGATTTTGTTCATCCAACCATAAAAGTGCATGACAACTTCTGCTTCCCTCTGCGAAGGGCTTATCTTTTACTATTATCTTTTACCCTTATACAAGAGTCATGGTGATCAACACCTTTCCTGTTTACATTTTTTCCCTTTGGCAAGAACTTTATGTTGGGGTGATCCGGATACATATATCCACTTGGATGTAGGTGTTCATAAATTATTATTGTGGACATTACCCTTGAGGTAAAAGGTTGGGAGGCGAAACTATAAGCCCCTATCTTTCTGTGTGTTCGATTAAAACTTTGGACCCATAAATATCACGTGAGTGTTAGCAATTGCGAAAGACTATATGATAGCAATTGCGAAAGACTATATGATAGACCCTTCCTGAAAATAATATGAATTGCAATTGTTTGATGACTAAGAGCATTGTTTGTTAGTTTTCAAGAAAGTTTATGATCTATACTTTAACATGTGAATTGCTTGTTACTTGATCATGAAAAGTTTTATGAGATGAGCTACTTTTATGACATATAATGATGCTAGAAAAGGTGATTGAAATTATCATTGATCAAATTTGTGCGCCTGCTAGCATTCACACTTCATAAATTCTTTCTTTTATCATTTACCTACTCAAGCACGAGCAGGAATTAAGCTTGGGGATGCTTATACGTCTCCAAGGTATCTATAATTTATGAAGTATTCATGCTATTGTATTATCCATCTAGGATGTTTTATATGCATTTATATGATATTTTATATGATTTATGGACTAACCTATTAACCTAGAGCCCAGTGCTAGTTTTTGTTTTCTCCTTGTTTTTGAGTTTTACAGAAAAGGAATACCAAACGGAGTCCAATGGATGTGACAATTGTTGATGAATTTTTATGGACCAAAAGAAGCCTCAAGAGCGCAAGAGTTGGGCCAGAAGGGTCCCGGGCTGCCCACAAGGGTGGGGGGCGTGCCCCAGGGGGTGGGCGCGCCCCCCTGCCTCGTGGACAGCCCGGAGACCCCCTGACGTGAAACCTACGCCAAAAAATCCTATAAATACTAAAACCTATGGAAAATAACCTAGATCGGGAGTTCCGCTGCCGCAAGCCTCTGTAGCCACGAGAAAACAATCTAGGCCCTCTCTGGCACCCTATCGGAGGGGGGCATCATCACCGGAGGCCATGGAGGAAGTTTCATCGCGTTTTACGATACGGAGCCACTGCCAAGCCCTAATCTCTCTCGGGAGGGCTGATCTGGAGTCCGTTCGGGGCTCTGGAGAGGGGGATTCGTCGTCGTCGTCATCATCAACCATCCTCCATCACCAATTTCATGATGCTCACTGCCGTGCGTGAGTAATTCCATCGTAGGCTTGCTGGACGGTGATGGGTTGGATGAGATTTACCATGTAATCAAGTTAGTTTTGTTAGGGTTTGATCCCTAGTATCCACTATGTTCTGAGATTGATGTTGCTATGACTTTGCTATGCTTAATGCTTGTCACTAGGGCCCGAGTGCCATGATTTTAGATCTGAACCTATTATGTTTTCATGAATATATGTGTGTTCTTGATCCTACCTTGCAAGTCTATAGTCACCTATTATGTGTTATGATCCGACAACCCCGAAGTGACAATAATCGGGATACTTCTCGTTGATGACCGTAGTTTTAAGAGTTCATGTATTCACTATGTGTTAATCTTTGGTCCGATTCTCTATTAAAAGGAGGCCTTAATATCCCTTAGTTTCCGTAAGGACCCCGCTGCCACGGGAGGGTAGGACAAAAGACGTCATACAAGTTCTTTTCCATAAGCACGTATGACTATTTACGGAATACATGCCTACATTACATTGATGAATTGGAGCTAGTTCTATATCACCCTATGTTATAACTATTGCATGAGGAATCGCATCCGGCATAATTATCCATCACTTATCCATTGCCTACGAGCTTTTCACATATTGTTCTTTGCTTATTTACTTTACCGTTGCTACTATTACATTTACTACAAAACTGCTACTTTACCTTTGCCACTGTTACCATTACTATCATACTACTTTGCTACTAAATACCTTGCTGCAGATACTAAGTTATCCAGGTGTGGTTGAATTGACAACTCAACTACTAATACTTGAGAATATACTTTGGCTCCCCTTGAGTCGAATCAATAAATTTGGGTTGAATACTCTACCCTCGAAAACTGTTGCGATCCCCTCTGCTTGTCGGTTATCACCCATATACTTCATCAGTGAAGAATATGATATCAATTTCATCAACAGTAACAGATATAGCAATATGAGGGCGAGAGAAATGAGTGATTCATTTCTTCATAATTAGCTTGTGTCCATTCAAGCACATTCAGGTCTCGAGAAAATTCTTCAGACAATTAAGTTCGTCTGGAGACCTAACCCAGCATAACAGATTAGTTCTTTTTATTCACCACCCACATATGGAGGGGTGGCAAAGAGTTCATAATTCTGTGAGCTCCATAAGAAAAAGATGGCATTGAAGCCAGTGCACTTTGTTTCACAGAAGGGTGGTTAGGATAAGCATATGAATAAACAGAGAAATTCTTTGAGGACTTATGAACATAATGGTTTGAAGAATAATGTACATATTCATAGCCTTTATACTTTCCTTGCGAAATAGAAGTGTTAGCACGATGATGTTCATGTGAGGATTTTGATCCACGTGAGGAATTTGATCCAGATGAAGAATTTGGTTCGTATTAAGAATTTGATCTGGGGTTCCTTTTGTTCATAGGTGCTGTCATGATCACCTAAAGATTTTCAAGGCACCTTTTGGGAATCTAGATTTTCTTCATAGGGGGGCCGTTCCTGCAGTTAGTTCCAACATATCGAGCAAATACTTCACCATTCTGATTCTTGAACAGTTTATAGTTGGAGTCAAAAGACTCATCAGAGGAATATGAAGAATCACAAGTAAAGCCAGATAGAGTGCATGGATCTATAGGAGGTCCTTTCGCAGCAACCTATGAGGTTTTGGGATACTGCTCAGGTTTCCAGTAGGTCCCATCAACATTGAGTTTTCTCTCAAAGGCAATACCCTCTTTCCTAGGGTTCCTGTTTAAGATCTGCTTTTTGAGCACATCACAAAGAGTCTGGTGCCCTTTGAGGATTTTGTAAATGCCTGTCACATACAATTCCTTCAGCCCTGCATTATCGTCAGTGGTATCCTCAGATGAGGAATTTTTGACCATAGAGACAGTTGAAGAATTTGCAGCAATATAAGCATTTGAACATTCAGGTGAAGAATTAGCAGATTCACGCTCAATGCATTTCAGACATGGTGGAATAAATTCTTCCTGAGCGGAACTGATCTGTTGAGCAAGCAATGAATCATTTTCCTTCTGAAGATCTTCATAACTCACTTTTAACTTCTCAAGATCTTGCTTTCTATGAAGAAATTCATAAGAAAGCTTCTCATGATCAGTTAAGAGAGTGTTATGATGATTTTGAAGGTTGTCAAACCTAGACTAAAGTCTCTGAAGATTATCAGTCAGAGTCTTAGTTCGATTCAATTCCTCACGCAACAGGTCATTGCTTTTGTCTAGTAGATTCTGAATCTTTTCCAAAGCCTTTTGTTGTTTAACAACAATTTTAGCAAGTTTGGAATAGCTAGGCTTGAGATTGTCATCAGATTCATCCTCACTAAAGTCAGAGGAGGAATGTTTGAGTACCTTCGCACCTTTTGCCATGAAGCAGTAGGTGGGAGCATAGTCATCGACGCTCTTGTCAGCAGAGTTGGGGAGGTCATTTTCTTCAGAGTTGAAGATGGACTTGCTGACGTAAGCAGTAGCAAGGGCTAGGCTCGCCACACCAGAGTCTGACTCCTTAGATTCCTCCTCTTCCACATTTTCTTCAGATTCAGCTTCAGAGTCCATTTCCTTGCCAATGAATGCCCGAGCCTTCTTGGAACTGCTCTTCTTGTGAGATGAAGACTTTGAAGATTTTGATGAAGAAGACTTTGAAGATTTGTTCTTCTTCTTTGAGTCATTAGAATCGTCATCTTTGTACTTCTTCTTCTTAGTTTCCTTTTCCCACAAAGGACAATCAGACATGTAGTGACCAGGTTTTTCGCATTTGTGGCAAGTTCTCTTTTTGTAGTCACGAGACGAGGAATCATCATTCCTTGAAGACTTTCCAAAGCGACCGCGGCGAGAGAACTTCTAGAATTTCTTCACGAGCATTGCTAGCTCCTGGCTCAGTTCTTCAGGATCACCAAGGCTGCTAGCAGAATCTTTACCTTCAGACTCAGAGACTGCCTTGGCCTTCAGTGCATGTGATCTTCCATAGCTTGGTCCATAGAGGTCTCTCTTCTCAGCAAGCTGGAACTCATGAGTGTTTAGCCTCTCGAGGATATCAGCGGGATCTAGTGACTTCTAATCACCTCGCTCTTGAATCATCAGCGCAAGAGTATCAAATGAGGAATCAAGTGATCTCAGCAATTTCTTCACCACCTCATGGTCGGTGATGTCAGTGGCACCAAGTGCTTGAAGCTCATTTGAGATGTCAGTGAGGCGATCGAAGGTTTGCTAAACATTTTTGTTGTTGAGTCTTTTGAAGCGGTTGAAGAGATTGCGAAGAACATCAACTCGGGACTCACATTGAGTGGAGACTCCTTCGTTGACCTTGGACAACCTGTCCCAAATAAGCTTAGCTGTTTCCAGAGCACTCACTCTGCCATACTATTCTTTTCTCAGATGGCCACATATGATATTCTTCGCTTGAGAATCAAGTTGCTTGATTCTCTTCACGTCATCAGCATTCATAGACGGGGTGACTGAGGGAACACCATTTTCCACAACATACCAGAGATTGTTATCAATTGCCTCAAGATGCATGTGCATCTTGTTCTTCGAGTAGGGGTAGTCCGTCCCATCAATGGTAGGACACCCAGCCGAGACCTTGATCATACATGCAGTCGACATAACTAGAACTCTAGGTGGTTAAACCAAAATCACATAGAACAAGGGAGTACCTTGCTCTGATACCAATTGAAAGTGCATTAAGTCGATTAGAGGGGGGGTGAATAGGCAATTTTTACAAATTCGTCACTGAGGAATTTTAGAGTGAGGAAGTTCCTAAGTCACGAACAACTAGCAGCGGAATAAGTACTCAGGTATAAGCATAACAGAGCAATAGTAGAGTTATCATGATGAAATGAGAACAAACACAGAGTACAGAAAGCGTAAACACCAGATAAGCAGGCTGAAGACAATGTGACTGAAGAATTGGATTGAGGAAATAGAGAAAGTCTTCAAACAGTAATGATCAGGTTCATCAACACATGAATGAGTAAATGAAAGGGTTGAGGAAATAGGACCAGTACGCTTGGTGAAGAAAATGATTTGGTAGACCAGTTCCAACTGCTGTGACAGTTGTACGTCTAGTTGGAGCGGCTGAGTATTTAAACTCGAGGATACACAGTCCCGGACACACCGTCCCCACCGTATTCTCCTTGAGCTAAGATCACACAAAGCTCGCCCAACACTAGTGGTAAGTC
This sequence comes from Triticum dicoccoides, assembly GCF_002162155.2. Classification (NCBI taxonomy): domain Eukaryota; kingdom Viridiplantae; phylum Streptophyta; class Magnoliopsida; order Poales; family Poaceae; genus Triticum; species Triticum dicoccoides. The sequence continues at coordinate 531,926,236 of NC_041389.1, read as the reverse complement.
TTCACAGGTGGCTTCCAAACCTTCATAGACTTGGTCACTCGGCGATCCACAATTCCTCTTGGATTCTCAGACCATGATGCCTAACCGTCTGGAGGATACATAGTCCTCAAAGGTAACAAGCATCGGTTCCACACAGGAACAATCTCTTCAGTAATGCTCAATCACTTTGGGTTCTAGGTGTTTGGTTTTGGGATTTGGGTTTTCCTCACTTTATGATTTTCGTTCAAAAGTCCTCACAGGATGGGATGCTATCAATTGGCAAGTGTCAGTTTCTCTCGGAGCAGCCAACCAGCTAGTGGTTGTAGGGGGCAGCTATTTATAGCCTAGGGAGCAGCCCGACATGATAAAACATAAATGCCCTTCAATGATATGACCGTTAGGTGGTAAGATCTTTTGGACAGCTAGCGCATAGCACAGCAACGGTCGGATTTGAGGTTCGAATTCCTCAGGGCAATCATGTTCCTCACTGTGTAGGCAATCCGCATGGGCGAATTCCTAACTCCTCAGTTAGAACAAATTCCTCAGAGACCAGAAGATCTTCGTCTCTGTCATTGAAGAAATTGACTGAACTGATATGAGATTTCCAATGGCTTCAGTCGAAAGGATTGGGTAGGTGTAGGATTTTGAGATGAGCATCACTTGGAAATCAGTTTCCTTATTATTACCTCCACCCCCTTTAATAGTACGATGTTTCCTATGACTCAAGAAATAGAAAATGAAACTATGAAAACAAAAGGCTTCACGCTTCATAATCCTCGCATGAATATCCAAGTCTTCAAGGTCACACCAATTTTTTCACTTTCAAAGTCTTCAGGAGAACTAAAGTCTTCAGCTGAAGACATTCATTTTTAGGGCTCGACTTTCACTATAAATATCAAACTCTTCATCGACTTATAGAGCCTGTGTACACTCACAAACATATTAGTCCCTTAACCTATAAGTCTTCAATACACCAAAATCACTAAGGGGCACTAGATGCACTTACAAAATCTCAGCAGGGCTTCGCCAAGCCTAGCAGAGAAGAAGAGGATCTACGAGGGAGAGGAAGGGCAGCACCATGGCAATGATAGGTGCGGCTACCCTCCCTCTCCACCTCTATATATAGGTAGAAGGGAGGAGGGTCGGGGAGCCCTAGGGTTTCCCCTAGGGGGCCGTCGGCCACCAGATGGGGTGCCCCTAGGGAAACCCTAGGGTGGCTTGGCCCCCAAGCCATGTGGGGCGCCGACCCTAGGTGGCCTCCTCTATCCCTTCGCTGAGTGGGCTAAGGTCAGGATGGCGCCCATCCCCTTGTGGGCTGATGTGCCCCTTCCCTTGGCCCATGAGGCCCCCCAACAATTGTCGCCCCCCCCCCTCCGAAACCCTTTTCGATCTTCCGGCGATAACCCGGTACCTCCTGAAACACTTTTGGATCCGATTCCGTTTGTCCTATATATCAATCTTCACCTCCAGACCATTCCGAAGTTCCTCGTTATGTTTGAGATCTCATCTGGGACTCCGAACAACCTTTAGTTACCAACACAATAACTCAACTATACTTAGATCGTCACCAAACGTTAAGTGTGTAGACCTTGCGGGTTCGAGAACTATGCAAACATAACCGAGACACCTCTACGACCAATAACCAATAGCGGGACCTGAATGTTCATATTGGTTCCTACATATTCTACGAAGATCTTTATGGGTCAAACCTTGATGCCAAGGACTCAGCTAATCCCGTATGTAGTTCCCTTTATCCATCGGTATGTTACTTTCCCAAGATTCGATCGTCGGTATCTCCATACCTAGTTCAATCTCATTACCGACAAGTCTCTTTACTCGTTCCGTAATGCAAGATCCCATGACTAACTCCTTAGTCACGTTGCATGCAAGCTCATTGTGATACTGTATTACCGAGTGGGCCCCAAGATACCTCTCCGTCATACTGAGTGACAAATTCCAGTCTTGATCTGTGCCAACTCAATAGACACCCTCGGAGATGCCTGTAGAGCATCTTTATAGTCACTCTGTTACGTTGCGATGTTTGTTACACACAAGGTACTCCTTCGGTGTCAGTAAGTTGCATGCTCTCATGGTCATAGGAACAGATACTTAACATGCAGAAAACGATAGCAATAAACTTGATACGATCATATGCTACGCTTATAGTTTGGGTCTTGTCCATCACATCATTCTCCTAATGATGTGATCCCATTATCAAATGACAACTAATGTCTATGGCTTAGAAACCATAGCCATCTTTGATCAACGAGCTAGTCCAGTAGAGGCTCACTAGGGACATGTTGTTGTCTATGCATCCACACATGTATTTGAGTTATCAATCAATACAATTATAGCATGGATAATAAACGATTATCATGAACAAGGAGATATAATAATAACCACTTTATTATTGCCTCTGGGGCATATTTCCAACATGTACTAGTTGCATTGCTGATCTTACTTTCATGGACTACTTACATGTACAATGTGTGAGTGTTTCTCACCGGTTCATGGTACAAAAGAGAGGCCACTTGCTACATACACAAGGTTACCAATCTATGAGATTCAAGGCTCTTAGTGACTCTTTCAGCAATGCAAACATTCAATTTTCTGTAAACTTAGCTATGGTGTGAACCTTGGAGGAATTGTGATCATTTGATATTATCATGAACCCTTGATGTATTGCAAGGCTTGAAATTTTGACAACAAAATGGAGATGACGGCCACGCACCTTCGGCTTGCTCTAGTACTTGTAGTCGGTGCTAGGTGGTCTACGGATTAGATTGTAATTTTTACTTCTGGTTTCTTTGTACTACCCCGACAATTGATGAATGGATCGAAACTTTTCTCGCAAAAAAATAGTGGACCATCGTGGTTGAGTTTAGTGCACAATATTATTACATGTGTGAACAACAGAGGTTCGATATTATATTCCTACTCATTTTTGTGTTGGTTAATGAGTGTGCCTCAAAATAGCAGGCAACCATGGGATAGAATAATTTCAATTCATAATTTTTGTGTCAGCCAAACATTAAAGTTGAATTGAAATCTAAATCCAACCAAATGAAATCTAGATAGATATTTCATTTCTACCTAATGAAATGAAATAAAGGGAGCCAAATGGACGTGCAGTTTCTACACCTGGGCTCAAAAGCTCCTGGTGTGAACAGCAAAATAAATAAAACAGAAAAACATTTCAAAAAATTCTGATTTTTTTGTGCCATACTTTAAGCAATGTTTGTTGTGCATGCAAAATTTCATCACGAGCTGATATAACACCCCAAAAATTTTATTTGATTTTTATTAAAATCTTTATTTGATTTAAAGGAGGTCATTTGAATTTTTTTAGAGGGACTCTCCTTCTCAAAATCTTTTATGACAAATTTTTTTTGAAAGGGCCTTCTCAACCTTGATCTTTAGTCTTAAGGATTTTTTCAAAATTGTGTTGGCTCAACACAAATAATATTGGAGGGTTTTGCAATTATTTCTATTAAAAAGAAATCCTGTGGATTTTTGGTTTTTATTCTTTTTACCTTTTAAAGATTTCTCTTTTGCCTTGTCCCATGTTGAAATTTTCTGCCAAAACCCCTCCCTCCACTTTGGGTCAAGTCAAATATACAATCCCAGCAAGTTCAACCGATTTTTTATTTTTATTCTATTTATTTTATCCTCAAAACAATTTTTGTCATTTATTTTGGACCTAGGTGATTTACAAAGGAACCACCAGATCCCTTTTGAGTTTTGGTCCCAAACAAACTCCCCTGGCTAGTCCTTAATACCCTCAACCTAGATCCATCAAGATCCACTTGTCCACAATTCAAAATTTTCAAATTTTGCTTGCTGCAAGTTTGGACCAGATTTGCCATTTTTGGTGAAATACATTATTTTTCTTCTCCAAAAATTCTGAGATAAATCAGGCAGCCCCCAGGTGCATTGAGAGGTCACCTCACCAAAGATCAACTCCAGAAAGCTTTTCCACATGCCAAAAACATTTCATCAAACACCTGGCATGCACTGTTACTGGCAATATTCAGAAAAGTTCAGAGTTTCAGTGTTTCAGTTTTAGTCGACAGTGTCGTTTCTGTCAGAAACCGTTGACAATCTCACTAGTAGCCACCTTGGATCGTTGCTCACTGCTCCTTCTTCTTATCTAGTGCACCGCATGATCGTGTGGAAGGGCGCAGGTGTCGGTGGCGACGTGGCACCTCATTGTCGGCATCTTCTGCGGTGGCAGAGCCACCCGTGGTGGCCAGCAGGGACCAGCACCAACTTTCGGCGCCGTCTAGCACCGCCCAAGCCACCCGAAGCCTTCGCGTGGCTATCCGCTTGCCTGTGCACGCTGTAGCACCGTCGCCGTGGCAAGAGAGGCGCAGAGCGCGCTCTCTGCTACCGACGAGCCCCGTGAGGCCGTTCCGTCGAGAGCGTGGAGTAGCGCCCAAGTTTTGCCAAGCTTAGCCCCGGGATGGAACCAGTGAGCCTACCAGCAGCTGCCCCGATCCCTAAACCTCCTGTTCAACCACTGCCTCGCCATAATCACCGCCGGAGTAATCCCGATCGCGGCAACCGCCTCGGACCAGCTATAAAAGGGGGCCTCGAGCTCGATCTCGACCAGGCATCACCCCTCCACCTCACCAGAGCCATGCCTAGCTACTAGGGAGACCTCGGGGAGGCCTTCTTCCCCGACTCCGGCCGCCCTGATCCGCTTCGGGCTCCGGCAAGATCGATCCGGTGAGAGCAACCCCGCCTCCTATACCTTGTCAGCCACCTCCTAGTGCACCCACACTTCTAACCCAAGCTTCAATTTGAAGGTTGCAGCCCTCCTCGACGAGACCCATCACCACCCGAACCGCCGTCCGCCGGAGTAGAGGCCGCCGTCGACGTGGTGCTCGCCGATGACCGACTCCACCACCCACAGGTGCGGAAGAACTCAGTGAACCCGTAGGTACCCTCCTTTCCCCCTACCTCTCCGTGGATCGCCGCCGGCGACCACCGCGGTCCTCGGGCGCCAGTGGCTCTGTTTTCAAATTCAAACCTGACGGGTGGGACCCCATTTTCTAAACCATTTTCGAAAATGCCTTCGGGCAAAGTACGTGTTTTCCTTGGGTTGGCGTGTTTACAACCGAAACGTTTTCTGTTTTTCTAATCTAGCCCCTGGAAAGTTTCTGTTTCATTACAGATGAGTCCCTGGACTAAAACCTTAATAACTTTTAAACAAAAGATGATTTTGAATTAATTCTTTTTCTGTCATCTTTATTTTTCTGTCTAGTTTTTTATCATATTTATTTGAAAAATATTTGGAACACTTTTTGTGCACACACGGTATTTACGTTAGTATGCGATTTCTTTATACCGTAGATACCGGAGGAGGTGACGGAACCGCAAACTTCGCCGAGCTAGACTCCGACTACTCCGAACCAGGCAAGCATGTTTGAACCTTTGATATGATGAGTGTTTTGCATGTTTGCATTGATTAGTTACTTCATGGCATGTTTATATAAGCATCAGTAAGTGTTATATTGCATGCAAAGCAACTACAAGTGAGCTTCGAAACTCGATGTGTTATTTGATGGGAGATAACATGATCATGTGGTGACATGAAAGGTGGTAAGATGGTATTGTTGAAGCATGCCAGTCTTATGCCAAACTGTTTGACTCCAGTGTTAACGTGGATCAAGTCACGTTACCGTCCGCCCCCTTTTTGTGTGCTACCACATGTTTTCTGCAAGGAATATGGTTAATAGGTTGCAAACCTCTTTCCTCGTACACACCAAATAGAGGGGCCGTGATGAGGGTTCCATGGCCTTGGATTAAAGCCAGTCATCCTGTCAGGGGGCATGGGTGTTTCCGGTTGGGACCGAGAGGGCGGCACCCCTTAGAGCGCGCGATATAAATTTGATCCCATGCTACTCGAGGTTGTGGCCTCCCCGTCTCAAAGTTTTTCTTGAACGTTGCCTAGGGTGATTCATGGCATCGGGATGTGGAATGGGTGTGTACTGGTTAGGTGAGTTTCCTCTGAAATACCGTAAACGGAACTAGTCTGTTGTGACTACTGGAATCCGTTGGTTGTGGTTAAATAGTACAAACTCTGCAGAGTCAAAAAAAATCATTCGAGTAACCGTACATATGATCAAGGACTGTGATCAACTTATCTATGTCAGTCTCAGTGTCAGTTTCAGTGACAATCTCCGGTGAACAAACATGAGTGGTAAATCCGGCTGAACGGTATTCCTGTGGATAGACTAACCCGCTTATTATTACTGGGTATTTTCTTGGAATGACTTAATTTCATGAACAACTTGAGTTCGGATGATGAAGTATAAGTCCTTTATGTGACATCACGCAGACGTCCGACTGTGGCATTCTTGTGGTTTATTTTCTTTGTTATAAGCCCTTTATATGACCTCGCGCAAACGTCCGAATGTGGCATTCTGGTTGTTTATCTTTTTGTTATAAGCCCTTTATGTGATGTCGCTCAGACATCCGACTGTGGCATCCATGTTATTTACTTTCATTATAAGCCCTTTCTGAGATGTCGCGTAGACGTCTGACTATGGCACGCACTGTCATTTACATTCCAATATAAGCCCTTTATGTGGTGTCGCTCAGACACCCGACTGCGGCATGTTAATTTATTTTTACCTTTCGAGGCGTTGCTTGAGACACCCGATTGGTTTTCAGTTATTTTATTGGAATTTCGGGAGGACTACCGCTTGACTTCCTTTTAATTAACCTGCCATGCGAATTTATTATTTGAGTGTGCATTACTAATCTGCTCATGTGCATCATGTTTGCATTTGTTATATCTTATGTCCAAACTGTCTTGCGAGTACATTCAAAGTACTCACCTGGCTTGTTGATTTGGCCAGATATCGACGAAGGTGATCTTATGGATGAAGAGTACGATAGCGAATCTGACGCCTAGAGGAGTCCCAGTCAGTCTTGTGCGATCCTGGAATTGGTCACTTGTATCATATACGCTTCAGCTACCCAAATAAATTCATCGAGCCTCACTCCAGCGCTCGATGAGCTGTAAGATTTAGGAGTCATGTCATCCACGTCACTATGACATATCCACCACCACTTTTATTATGAGTCAGTAGTATGCCACCATACTCCGTGTGCCATATCCGCCTTTATGTATATTATCGGCATGCTTGTAATAAATTGTTGAGCAGCCTCAGCTCAACCTTGTATAATATTTAGTACTACTGGATGTCTGTATCAAGGATTTGTCTACTGGTAAGGAACAGTTTCCTATACTGGTCCGATAAAAGGGTCGGTTTCTCAATAAATGTTTTATTGGAAAACCGGTCGTCACAAACTTGGTATCAGAGCCAGGCTGACTGTAGGAAGCCACTAGGTGCGATCGCTAATCGGTTATTAGCGTAATAAGTGCTATTTTAATATTTTGCAAATGTAGTCATTTTCTGACAGTCAGCATAAATTTTTGATCTGACTATTCAGAATTTTTGCCTACTTTTGTAGATGGCTGGCAACAACTGTGAGTCACAGGTGTTCGCCAATGTACCAGAGGGGTTTGTCAAGCTTCTCGTCTCCATCGTCAAAGTCACGATCGGGCCATCGACTCATCTGAAGTTCACACTCTACCAGCTCAAGATCAGCGACAGTCTGTCCATGCACCAGGCTGCGGTGCAATTCTAGGGAGGACGGGTTGAGTCACGCCACTTCCAGATTGTGGGAAGGGCCATGCCTATGGAGAGGCATGCTATGTAGATGGCTGCCCGTGAGGCGATAGCTCGTCTCCGGGATGTTCTTCCTTCAATGAAGACTCGTCGCTACCGCTACCTCCCATGCCACGTGCCATACACATGTCACTATGCGTTCGCTTGCGCTAGGGGGGAGAGAGATGAGGCTATTGAGATGTTGGTTGAATATCTCAAGGCTCTTGAGGTAGCTTTTGATAACCTCGTGGACGACCTTGTGGCTGCTCGTATGGACTCTGTGCAGAGCTGTTCCGCCAACAGGAGGGAGCTCCTCCATACAGCACCACCATTGACATACGTCTCGTCCGCATCATCCTATACACCTGCCATCTTCGCCACTGCTCGCCGCCTGCCTACTCCTAAAGAATTTAACCAAGTCATCGCTCCTACTCCAGTCAGAGTTGCACCACCTACCACACTAGCACCAGCTCCACAACTCAGTGCTTCACACCTGGAGCCTATTAGTGAGGAGGAGGCTGAGTCTCCAGGACCACTGGGTCTTACCCTTGGCAGGCCAAGGGAAGTCCTTACCATCTCCGACTGAGTGCGCCTAGCAGTCGTGCAATGTGTTAGTTTGTATGATATGTTTATATGTATATAGGTTGTGAGAAGTAGTTTGTGTGCGCGTCATGTAGGAACTGGGAGAAGTGCACTAGCCTAAATAACATGTCAGGAATGTGTACGCACATCTTGAGTGATGTATTGTATAATTATTGCTTGCTTGTAAGATATGTACTAAGCGGTCCTTCTCCGTGCGCAATCAAGTATTTTCTTGAAAAATGTAGGAGTTCTTAAATTTCCGCCTTTGCAAAATTATTTATCTTTGCCACTCAGTTTTTCTCATGATTTTACAAAAATACCCCAGAGTGTAAAATGCCTCGTCCTTGGACTCGTTCCATGCCAAGTCCGCCGGAAGAAAACTATGGTACCCAGACTAGCAACAATTTCACACAAGGGCAGTCAAGTCAGCAAGGCAGTGAAGTAGCATTTTCTCAAATGTGCCGCCTTTATGAGCAAAGCCAGCAACAACATCAAGAAACGATGAACCATGTTATAAATATGGGAAATCACCATGGACCATATCAGCAGCAATCCAAATTGTCTGAACTACAAAAGACGCGTCCCCCAATGTTCTCTCACACTGATAGACCTCTTGAGGCTGATGATTGGCTTCGAGACATTGAGAGGAAATTAATTATTGCACAATGTTCGGACCATAAGAAGGTACTATATGCACCTCACTATCTCACTGGAGCAGCTGCATCATGGTGGGAAAATTTCCTACACATGCACCCCAATGAAAATGACATCACTTGGGAAGAATTTAAAGAAGGTTTTCGTGGGGCACACATTCCCAGAAGCATTATGAAGATCAAGAAAAGGGAGTTTGATGACCTCAAGCAGAGAAGCATGACAGTGACTGAGTATAACAGTCAGTTTACTCAATTATCTCGTTACGCCAACGAAGAGCATATGACTGAAAACAAAAAGATGGAAAAATTCCTGGACGGTCTCGCACCAGCACTTAAATGCCAGCTAGTCGTACACACCTTCCCGGATTTCAAAACACTTGTGGACAAAGCTATTACATTGGAAAATGAGCGCTGCAGCTTGGAGGAATTTCGCAAGCGCAAAACGGACCCGACTACTCTTGCTCGCAACAACCGGAAGAAGACTGATTTTCAGAAGGGTGGGGAACACAAACCCATGACCAATGTTTCACGCCCAAACAAAAATTTCCATGCGAGGGACAAGGATTTTCTTATCGCCCATGTGTTACTTGCTACGCTTGTGGAGAAGAAGGACACTATGCCAAGCAGTGTCCAAAGCCAAGAAACTCGGCCCCCAAGCCAAACAACGGTGGCAATAATTCAACGCCCAAGCGAAACAACTTCAACCCCAATAACAATCACAAGAAGGGTCACCTGAACCATGTGACCAAGGAGGAAGCATATAATGCCCCGAATATCGTACACGGTACGTTCCCTGTCAACACAATACCTGCCATGGTTTTGTTTGATTCTAGAGCTTCTCACTCGTTCATTTCAAAGGAATTTGCTTTGCAACATGTTTTTTCGATGCTTCCCTTGGAAAAATCCATGATCATCATGTCCCCCAGGATTAAGCAAGTCACTCAAAGTTACTGCCAAGGTGTGGTTATTGAGTTTGAAGGATTAAAGTTTCAGGCAAACCTCATTGTATTGGAAAATAAGGGACTGGATGTTATCCTAGGAATGGACTGGTTAACCACCAACAAGGGATTTATTGACTGTTTAAATCGGACTGTAATTCTTACCCATCATCACGGGAAGACAATAAAAATTGCAGCTCAAGAAAGACAGATGTCACGGCGACCAAGGTTGAACAAGGTGGACGTTTCAGAGTTAAGCAAAGTTCCAGTGGTATGTGAGTTCCCTGACGTATTCCCTGAAGAACTACCAGGCATGCCACCAGACCGGGAAATAGAATTCATCATTGAGCTAGCACCCGGAACCACCCCCATTTGTAAGAAACCCTATAGAATGGCACCCTCTGAATTGGTAGAATTAAAGAAGCAAATAAAAGAATTATTGGACAAAGGATTTACTCGAGCCAGCTCCTCACCTTGGGGTTCACCAGTATTATTTGCCAAGAAGAAGGATGGGACACTGAGATTATGTATCGACTATCGAGCACTCAACATGGTTACCATCAAAAACAAATATCCGATGCCTCGGATAAATGATTTATTTGACCAGCTCGCGGAAGCTAAGGTTTCTTAAAAATTGATTTAAGGTCGGGGTATCATCAATTAAAAGTACGAACAGAAGATATCCCCAAGATAGCATTCACCTCCAGATATGGATTGTATGAGTTTATAGTAATGCCGTTTGGACTGACGAACGCCCCCGCATATTTTGTCAACCTCATGAACAAAGTGTTTATGAAATTTATGGACAAATTTGTTGTGGTGTTCATTGATGATATTCTGGTATACTCCAAGACACCAGAAGAGCATGTTGAACATCTCAGAATTGTACTGGGAGAATTAAGGAAACATCCACTATACGCCAAATTCAGCAAATGTGAATTTTGGTTAAGATAGGTTGGTTTTCTAGGCCACGTATTGACCCAAGAAGGTGTTGCCGTAGACCCAGAAAAGGTCAAGGCCGTACTTGGTTGGAAACCACCCGCCAGCGTGACAGATGTACGAAGTTTCTTGGGAATGGCAGGATATTACCGAAGGTTTATTGAAGGGTTCTCCACCATAGCAAAACCAATGACCCAGTTACTCAAGAAGGATAAGAAATTTGTGTGGACTGAAGCTTGCGAGAAAAGCTTCCAAGAACTCAAAAGGAAATCAACAACAGCACCAGTATTGGTTGTGCCAGATATACACAAAAGTTTCAAAGCGTATTCTGACGCATCCCGAAAGGGCCTCGGGTGTGTATTAATGCAAGAAGGCAAAGTAGTCACATATGCTTCTAGGCAACTACGGAAGCATGAAGAAAATTATCCTACTCATGACTTAGAATTGGCAACAGTCATTTATGCACTCAAAGAATGGAGGCACTTTCTGCTCGGAAATCGTTGTGAAATATATACGGACCATAAAAGCCTCAAATATATTTTCACACAGCCAGAGCTCAATTTACGACAAAGGCGCTGGTTGGAATTAGTGAAAGATTATGATGTTGGCATTCACTACCATCCGGGAAAGGCGAATGTAGTGGCAGATGCTCTTAGTCGGAACCCAGTTCAGGCAACGATGATCTACCAAACTTGAGACCTGGATTCCAGCAGGAGTTCGCCAAACTCAACTTGGTGATGGTCATGGAGGGCAATATATCGAATTTGGAAATACAACCTACCCTAATGGAACAGATTAAGGAGGCTCAGCATGGACACCCCAGCATCGAAGGCATAAAAAGAAAAGTGAGTTTGGGCAAGGCCACAGAATTCGTCATAGACGATAAGGGAATATTATGGTACGGAGACAACCTTTGTGTACCAAATATAGAAGACCTCAAACAGCAAATTCTAGCCGAAGGCCACACCGCTCCATATTCAATCCATCCTGGAGGGACCAAAATGTACAAGGACATTCAGGAAAAAATTTGGTGGCACGGTATGAAAAGGGATATAGCCACATTCATTGCATGTTGTGATTCATGTCAGCGCATAAAAGCCGAGCACCAAAAACCAGCAGGGCTATTACAGCCAAACAAGATACCTGGGTGGAAATGGGATGAAATTGGAATGGATTTTATTGTCGGACTACCTCGGTCACGATACGGAAATGATGCCATATGGGTCATCACAGATAGATTGACTAAGGTAGCACATTTCATCCCAGCAAAGACAACCCACACCACTCAGAAGCTTGCCAAGCTTTATCTCTCCCGTATAGTTTGTCTGCATGGAATTCCAAAGATGATAATATCTGACAGAGGCACTCAGTTCATCTCTAGATTTTGGGATCAATTATGGCAAGCTCTGGGAACTCAACTGGCATTCAGTACAACATACCACCCCCAGACTGATGGGAAAACTAAACACACGAACCAAATTCTAGAGGACATGCTGAGAGCATGTGTTCTCCCCTATGGAACCAGTTGGGAGGAAAGCTTGCCATATGCCGAGTTCGCCTATAACAACAGTTACCAAGCCAGCCTACAAATGGCACCTTTTCAAGCCTTGTACGGGCGGAGATGTCGTACCCCATTAAATTGGTCAGAAACAGGAGACAGTCGTATCTTCGGCCCAGACATGCTCAAGTAAGCTGAGGAGAAAGTTAGGCTAATCAGGGACCGACTCAAGACAGCTCACAGCCGACAGAAGAGTTATTACGATCGAAAACATCGGGGAGTCAGTTTTGAACCTGGTGAATATGTGTACCTACAAGTATCTCCTATGAGGGGCCTGCAACGGTTCAAAGTTAAAGGAAAGCTAGCACCAAGATTTATCGAACCCTTCTACGTAGTCGCGCGAAGAGGCACAGTAGCCTACCAGCTAGACCTACCCGAAGAACTGTTAGACGTCCACGACGTGTTCCATGTCTCACAGTTGAGGAAATGTGTAAGCAACCCAGAAAAGCATCTTTCTCATGAGGACATTGGCATGCAACTAGACCTCACCTACAGGGAAGATCCAATAAAAATATTGGAGGATTCTGAAAGGAGGACCCGTCAGAAAACAATTAAGTTTTTCAAAGTTCAGTGGAGCAATCACACCGACGATGAAGCAACGTGGGAAAGAGATGATTTTCTTCGGACAGAATATCCACACCTCTTTGAGGATCAGCTGAAATCTCGGGGACGAGATTTTTCCTAAGGGGGTAGGTGCTGTAACACCCCAAAATTTTTATTTGATTTTTATTAAAATCTTTATTTGATTTAAAGGAGGTCATTTGAATTTTTTTTAGAGGGACTCTCCTTCTCAAAATCTTTTATGACAATTTTTTTTTGAAAGGACCTTCTCAACCTTGATCTTTAGTCTTAAGGATTTTTTTCAAAATTGTGTTGGCTCAACACAAATAATATTGGAGGGTTTTGCAATTATTTCTATTAAAAAGAAATCCTATGGATTTTTGGTTTTTATTCTTTTTACCTTTTAAAGATTTCTCTTTTGCCTTGTCCCATGCTGAAATTTTCTGCCAAAACCCCTCCCTCCACTTTGGGTCAAGTCAAATATACAATCCCAGCAAGTTCAATCCATTTTTGATTTTTATTCTATTTATTTTATCCTCAAAACAATTCATGTCATTTATTTTGGACCTAGGTGATTTACAAAGGAACCACCAGATCCCTTTTGAGTTTTGGTCCCAAACAAACTCCCCTGGCTAGTCCTTAGTACCCTCAACCTAGATCCATCAAGATCCACTTGTCCACAATTCAAAATTTTCAAATTTTGCTTGCTGCAAGTTTGGACCAGATTTGCCATTTTTTGGTGAAATACATTATTTTTCTTCTCCAAAAATTCTGAGATAAATCAGGCAGCCCCCAGGTGCATTGAGAGGTCACCTCACCAAAGATCAACTCCAGAAAGCTTTTCCACATGCCAAAAACATTTCACAAAACACATGGCGTGCACTATTACTGGCAATATTCAGAAAAGTTCAGAGTTTCAGTGTTTCAGTTTCAGTCAACAGTGTCGTTTCCGTCAGAAACCATCGACAATCTCACCAGTAGCCACCTTGGATCGTTGCTCACTGCTCCTTCTTATCCAGTGTGCCGCACGATCTTTTGGACGGGCGCAGGTGTCGATGGCGACGTGGCACCTCATCGCCGGCGTCTTCTGCGGTGGCAAAGCCACCCGTGGCGGCCAGCAGGGACCAGCACCACCTTTCGGTGCTGTCTAGCACCGCCCAAGCCACCCGAAGCCTCCGCGTGGCTGTTCGCTTGCCTGTGCACGCTGCAGCACCGTCGCCATGGCCAGAGAGGCGCAGAGTGCGCTCTCTGCCGCCGACGAGCCCCGTGAGGCCGTTCCGTCGAGAGCGTGGAGTAGCGCCCAAGTTTTGCCAAGCTTAGCCCCGGGATGGAACCAGTGAGCCTATCTGCAGCTGCCCCGACCCCTAAACCTCCCGTTCAACCACTGCCTCGCCGTAATCACCGCTGGAGTAATCCCGATCGCGGCAACCGCCTCGGGCTGGCTATAAAAGGGGGCCTCGAGCTCGATCTCGACCAGGCATCACCCCTCCACCTCACCAGAGCCACGCCTAGCTACTAGGGAGACCTCTGGGAGGCCTTCATCTCCGACTCCGGCCGCCCCGATCTGCTTCGGGCTCCGGCAAGATCCGCTCCGGTGAGAGCAACCCTGCCTCCCATACCTTGTCAGCCACCTCCTAGTGCACCCACACTTCTAACCCAAGCTTCAATTTGAAGGTTGCAGCCCTCCTCGACGAGACCCATCACCACCCAAACCGCCGTCCGCCGGAGTAGAGGCCGTCGTCGACGTGGTGCTCGCCGATGACCAACTCCACCACCAACAGGAGCGGAAGGACTTGGTGAACTCGTAGGTACCCTCCTTTCCCCCTACCTCGTCGTGGATCACCGCCGGCGACCACCGCGGTCCTCGGGCGCCAGTGGCTCTGTTTTGAAATTCAAACCTGACGGGTGGGACCCCCCCGTCAGCTTTCTCTTTTTTCGAACCGTTTTCTGAAAACGCCTTCGGGCAAAGTACGTGTTTTCCTTGGGTTGGCGTATTTACAACCGAAACGTTTTCTGTTTTTCTAATCTAGCCCCTGGAAACTTTCTGTTTCATTACTGACGAGTCCCTGGACTAAAACCTTAATAACTTTTAAACAAAAGATGATTTTGAATTAATTCTTTTTCTTTCATCTTTATTTTTCTATCATATTTATTTGAAAAATATTTGGAACACTTTTTGTGCACACATGGTATTTACGTTAGTATGCGATTTCTTTATACCATAGATACCGGAGGAGGTGACGGAACCACAAACTTCGCCGAGCTAGACTCCGACTACTCTGAACCAGGCAAGCATGTTTGAACCTTTGATATGATGAGTGTTTTGCATGTTTGCATTGAGTAGTTCCTTAATGGCATGTTTATATAAGCATCAGTAAGTGTTATATTGCATGCAAAGCAACTACAAGTGAGCTTCGAAACTCGATGTGTTATTTGATGGGAAATAACATGATCATGTGGTGACATGAAAGGTGGTAAGATGGTATTGTTGAAGCATGCTAGTCTTATGCCAAACCGTTTGACTCCAGTGTTAACGTGGATCAAGTCACGTTACCGTCCATCCCCTTTTTGTGTGCTACCACATGTTTTCTGCAAGGAATATGGTTTAGTAGGTTGCAAACCTCTTTCCTCGTACACACCAAATAGAGGGGCCGTGATGAGGGTTCCATGGCCCTAGATTAAAGCCAGTCATCTGGTCAGGGGGCATGGGTGTTTCCAGTTGGGACCGAGAGGGGGGCCCCCCTTAGAGCGCGTGATATAAATTTGATACCATGCTACTCGAGGTTGTGGCCTCCCCGTCTCAAAGTTTTTCTTGAACGTTGCCTAGGGTGATTCCTGGCATCGGGATGTGGAACTAGTCTGTTCTAACTACTGGAATCCGTTGGCTGTGGGTAAATAGTACAAACTCTGCAGAGTCAAAAAAATCATTCAAGTAACCGTACCTATGGTCAAGGACTGTGATCAACTTATCTATGTCAGTCTCAGTGTCAGTTTCAGTGACAATCTCCGGTGAACAAACATGAGTGGTAAATCCGGCTGAACGTTATTCCTGTGGATAGACTAACCCGCTTATTATTACTGAGTATTTTCTTGGAATGACTTAATTTCATGAACAACTTGAGTTCGGATGATGAAATATAAGCCCTTTATGTGACATCGCGCAGACGTCCGACTGTGACATTCTTGTGGTTTATTTTCTTTGTTATAAGCCCTTTATATGACCTCGCGCAAACGTCCGAATGTGGCATTCTGGTTGTTTATCTTTTTATTATAAGCCCTTTATGTGATGTCGCTCACACATCCGACGGCGGCATCCATGTTATTTACTTTCATTATAAGCCCTTTCCGAGATGTCGCGTAGACGTCCGACTGTGGCACGCACTGTCATTTACATTCCAATATAAGCCCTTTATGTGGTGTCGCTCAGACACCCCCGACTGCGGCATGTTAATTTATTTTTACCTTTCGAGGCGTCGCTTCAGACACCCGCGGTATTCAGTTATTTTATTGGAATTTCGGAAGGACTACCGCTTGACTTCCTTTTAATTAACCTGCCGTGCGAATTTATTATTTGAGTGTGCATTACTAATCTGCTCATGCGCATCATGTTTGCATTTGTTATATCTTATGTCCAAACTGTCTTGCGAGTACATTCAAAGTACTCACCTGACTTGTTGATTTGGCCAGATATGACGAAGGTGATCTTATGGATGAAGAGTACGATAGCGAATCCGACGCCCAGAGGAGTCCCAGTCAGTCTCGTGTGATCCTGGAATTGGTCACTTGTATCATATACGCTTCTGCTACCAAAATAAATTCATCGAGCCTCACTCCAGCGCTCGATGAGCTGTAAGATTTAGGAGTCGTGTCATCCACGTCACTATGACATATCCACCACCACTTTTATTATGAGTCAGTAGTATGCCACCATACTCCGTGTGCCATATCCGCATTTATGTATATTATCGGCATGCTTGTAATAATTTGTCGAGCAGCCTCAGCACAACCTTGTATAATATTTAGTACTACTGGATGTCTGTATCAAGGATTTGTCTACTGGTAAGGAAGATTTTCCTATACTGGTCCGATAAAAGGGTCGGTTTCTCAATAAATATTTTATTGGAAAACCGGTCGTGACAACTGACATTGGAGGAAGGCGTGGTAAAAAACAAAATCGATGCTATGAAAATGTTACCTTTAAACGCATTTTGAAGCTCTGATTTTGTTTCTTTGCCATGACTTTTATCAATGTGATTTCATGATGAATTTTTGCATGCACAACAAACATTTTTTAAAGTTTGCCAAAAAAACCAGCATTATTTTTTTACCGTTCAGATCAGGAGCATTTGAGCTCGGGGGTGTGGAAATGTACTTTTGTAGCCAAACTAGTTGTTAAAGTCATTCTAGCTCTACTATCTAGCTTAGACTCGGTTGGTTAGGAACTTAAGATTTCATTGTGGCACGCACCAGACAGTTGACCAAAAAGTTGGGGAAAGGTGGGTTATGCATTTATACGTCAACACTTCTCCTCAGCTCTGATACCATGTAGAACTGCACGCACCAACCAATTCAATCAAAGCCTCAAGTTGACGGGAAAAGGTGGGTTATGCATTTATACATCAACACTTCTTCTCAGCTCTGATACCATGTAGAACTGCACGCACCAATCAATTCACCCAAAAGCTCAAGTTGATGGGGAAAATGGGTTATGCATTTATATGTCAACACAAACTAATGGCACCATTAGTAATTGATGCCATCATTTTCCGGGTGTGGCACCTCTGACGGGATGTTGAGCCAAAAATAGCCCCCAACAACTACTGTTAACCCAGTATTTTTACCAAAGCATGTGTAATTGCCCCCCAACTTCCCTCACCTTTATGGAAAGATGACCTTCCCGTGTAATTTTGGCGGATTGAAACCGCATGAAGTTTCACGCTCGGACACCCTACCACTGATGGAGCCAGTCCATGCTGCCGCCGCCGCTGTCAAAATTGGTCGCTGTCGGCGAGCGCCAACCTCCGTTGCCTGCTTCCTCGTCTCCATCGCTACCACTCCGACCTTCTAGACACGTCCAAGACGACGGTAGCGTCCTCCTGCTACCTCCCTTGCGGCGCGGCGCTTCGACCATCACTCAACATCGTCGCTAGCGACGTTTTCGGTCAATCCCGACAACGCCACCAACACGATTCATCGCAGCTTACTATGGGTGTCCGAGTGCACGCACATGCACGACGAGATATGGTCGAAGGCGAGCACATGTTCGTCGGCCGTGTGCCCCTGTACCACGCGCGTGTGTATCATTGGCTCACTGGCAGGTGTGCCACGATGATCACATTATGAGATTAAGGGGCTAAAATGGATTTACGAAAAATAAGTTTATAGAAACTGAGAAATGTAGTTGTCAGACAATTTCTCCTAAATAATACGATCATCCCAAAATGAATTTGATGGAAAGTTTTTGACATGAGCTATTGGAGTTGCTCTAAGCAAATAAATCACCGTTGTATGCACTGTTGCACCAAAGTAAAAATACATATTTATACTTCCTTTTTTTAGGGTTATACTTCCTTTTTCTATTGTGTATACTTTTTCACGAAGAAAATAAACTTCGTGTGATAAAGTAATAATTACTGTATATAATGAACGAATTGGGTGTGCCATTAATCAGGTGACGGGACAGAAGGTGATGTGGTAGCTGGCGGCGCCGGCGCAGGTGAAGGTGGAGCTGGCGTCGTCGTAGGCGTAGCTGTAGGCGGCCGGGCAGGCGGCCTTGAATACCCGCGAGTAGTTCGTGGGCCCGCACTTCGCCGGCGTGCCGTAGTCGCCAGTGCAGCAGTAGCGCGCGCTACCGTAGGCGTTGCACGCGCTCTTGCACGCCACCACCTCGCCGGAGCCGGACACCACGCGCAGGTCCGACGGGCACACCGCGTTCACGTCGCCCGCGCACGCCGCGGCGTGGCAGGCACCGCCGTCCCCATTGTTGTCGGGCGCGATGGAGAGGGGCAGGTTAAAGCCGTCGACGAGGCTGACGTCGTAGAAGTCCTGGCCTCCTCCGCCCGGGGCGGCGAGGGTGATCTCAGCGAGCGTGACGGGCGGGGCGGGCCCGCGGCCGGCGCAGGCGACATCGCCGGTGCCACAGTCGGCGGTAGCGCAGGCGAGGCGGCCCGTGGAGGCGTCGACGGCGCAGCCGGTGCGCGCCCAGAAGTTGCCGGACCAGGCACCGGAGGACGGGGCGGCGAGGGCGTCAGTGGCGCCGGGGGCGAGGTAGAAGCCGGTGCGGGCGAGCCGCGGCGATGTGGCGCCGTTGAGAGCGCCCACCCACACCGGGTGCGCGCACGCGTTGTGGAAGTTGAACGACCTCGCACCCGCCGCCTCCGGCCGACCGTTGGTGGCGACGCCGAGGAGAAGGACGATGGTCAGGTGGAGAGGAAAGAGTTTGGTCAGCTGCCTGCACATGCTGTAGGTGGAAGAAGCTCCATTGCTTTTATCGCCGGCGGCGGCCATCGACATCATCAGTCGGTTGGACACAAGAAGAAGGTCGGTCACAGGAAGCAGCTAAGATAGATAGCGATGAATGGAGGAACACCTCGATCGATTTTGATGGAACCTCGATCGATTTTGATCGATCCATCCATCTATCTCGTCAAATTTATAGTAGTGCGTGCCGACCTACAAGAAGCAAAGCAGGGGCGTACATGTCATGCACGCACGAGACTGTCTATGAACCACAGGAGTAGGTAAGTAGGTAGATAGACGGGATAGGTGGTAGGGGGTGCGTGCGTGGAGGAGAAAAAGTGAATTGCATTTTTTGTGTGGAATTTATTTATTTACTTTTTTGCGAGTTGTTATTTATTTATACTTTTGGTGGCTCACGTACATACGCTTGTCGCTTGGCATGGGCTAGCTTTTTTTTTTTAGCATCAGTACAGACACAAGCGCTTATATACACGCGCATACACTCACCCCTATGAACACACACACGCACACCCTACCCCTATGAGCACCTTCGAAAGACTGAGCCGGCATATCATTTTGAGATTTACGAAGCCACCGTAGGCGCCTCGTCGTCGACGAGAACGTCTCCTCCCACTAAAAGCACATCGCCGAAAATCCTGAAATAAATCCAGGAATAATGCGAGCACCAGGATTTGAATCCTGGTGGGTTGGGGATACCACTGTCCACCTAACCATCTCAACCACAGGTTGGTTCGCTTGGCATGTGCTAGCTGCATCCATATGTTCAATGGACGCGTTTGGTAGCCTTCATTAGGCCAGCCAGGCACGCGCAGAATGAAAATAGTTGGATGCATGTGTTTACTGTTTGGCCCGCATAACACGAACCTCAAAGCACCCCTCAACCTGGCCCGCTAGGAACGGACGAATCGGCCGTTTCCAACGAGCCAGGCTCGAGCGATGCAGGGGATGGGAACGCTGCGCTGCACAGGGGAGGGAGATGGCGGGAGCGATGGCGCATCTCCGAAAAAGTAGCGGGACGAATTCGAGTCACCGCTCGCCGATTCGGCTGCCCTATATATCGAGGGTCACCGCGGAGGCAAAACTCCCGCCATCATTTCCCCCCTCTCGAGCTTTCCCTTCGGCGCGGATCCACTTCGATGACAAGGTAAGCGGCGCATCTACTCCGGCGACCGGTTGACTGCGTCGGCGGGTCGACTCCTCCTCCTCTTCGACGTGCCAGGCACCTCCTCCGCGGCCGTTTCGATGGCCTCTGTAAGTTTAATCACCACCTCCTTTCTTCTAGTTCTAGCTAGATCTGTCAATGTGCTAAGGTTAGGTCATCCGATATGCTTGACTGTGATGGTGCAATAGCTAGTTGTGATGGATTTAGAGCATGCTAGGGGTTGTTTCCATGTGGGCAAGTGTTGGTAGTTAGTGGTCATGGATAAATCGGTGGTATGCTAGTGTGCAAGTGTTGAACAAGATCATCCATGTGTCCATGATTAGTGCTCTGTTCTCCATGATTAGTGCTCTGTTATGTTGTGGTATGCTTGTGCATGTGTTACTGCTAGTTTGATCTGTCCATGATGTAATGCTAGTTCGACCTGTCCAAGATGTAATGCTAGTTCGATCTGTCCAAGATGTACTGCTAGTTCGATCTGTCCATGTTGTACTACTAATTCATATTGTCCATGTGTAGTGTCTTGTGGTGTTGATGACACTTATGTTTGTAGGACATGACCACACAAGAGTTTAGTCAGGCCCTCATGCTGTCTGAGAGCCAGTTCCCACCGTCCTACGCCGAGGACTCCCAGCCTCCTCTGGAACAGATGCCTCTTGATTCAGAGATTTCCGAGGTGCCGCCTAGGGTTCCTCCATTTGTGCTGGCTCAACCCAATGTTGTTGCTCATGTTGCTGCTCTAAAGGCAGCAACAAAGGAGAAGAAGGATGGCAGGGGGAACAACATGAAATGACAACCCTTCCTCTCCACTTTTGTGCTTAACAAGATGTGTGAGATCATATCTAGTGGGGTGAGGACTGACAAGGGCTTCAAGGAGGTGCACTTGAACCTTGTTGCAAAGCACGTGTTCGACTTCTGTGGGCAGGAGGTCACCTCGACCCAGGTGTACAACCACGTGAGGAAGTGGAGAGCTCGATGGATCCAAGTGTCCAAGCTTAGAGACCTTAGCGGTGCTTCATGGGATGAGGACACCTGCTTGATCCTTCTGGAGACACAACACTACCAAGGCCACGTCGCGATTAGCTCACAAACCATGCCATTCTAACAGACCAGCGGTTCAAGCCCATGAACTATTGCCATATACTAACTAACATGTCTGCCCTATTTCTTCTTAGGCTCACCCCAAGGACGCTGAGTTCCTCAACACCCCTATCTAGAACTACCACCAGATGCAGCAGATCTTCTCCTTCAGGCTGGCAACCGGCAAGCATGACATGGGCTTTGGTCAGCCACTTGGCTCATCGATGCCGGAGTATCCAGACACCCAGGAGTCAGACACCATCAAAGTTGTTGATCCTGAGAAGGATGTTGAGCACGTTCATGTGCTTGATAGGAATAGGAAGCGGGCAGGCTTCATGGAGGAGGAGCTGAGTGTCTTCAGCAGCATGAATGAGGCACTAAAGGAGGTGGCCACCACCATCAGGGAGAGCAAGAGTGTGGACGTCCACCCTAAGCTCTACAACGCCGTCATGGATTAGATTGGCTTCAGCCCAAAGGCTCTCATGATTGGCTTCAGACACCTACTGGACAACAAAGCCCAGGGTGTTGGATTTGTTGCCATGGGAGCAGACCACAGGGTGCTCTGGCTGAGGACCTGGCTGGGCAAGCATTACTGCTAGTCTTGCTTCTGCTGGTGGCGATGGCATGCATGATCCTCGACGGCGATGGCGACAAGGACGACGACGACAATGATGACGTATATTTTGTGTAGTTCGGGCTTGAAAACAATCTTGCGGTGTGTATATTTTGGTGAGGTGGTATATACGAACCCCTTTTGGTGATCCTCGCGGTGATCACGAACTTGCGTGGTAGGATGACACCCTCTTTTGGATGTGGTGGTAGGATGACACCAAAGTAGTGCTAGGTTGAACTTGCTATGATCATGCATGCATACTAATGCTCTTCTGCTCCATTTCTTGCTCCTAGAGTTCTTCATTGTTTGTTGTTTGTGTGTTCCAATGCTTGTTGCTTGAACTTATTACTCATTTGCACTGCCAGGGCAAGTGGTATGTGGTGTTCGAAGGTAGGGTTCTAGGGGTTTACAGTTCATGGGAAACTTGCAACATACAAGTTTCAGGGTGCAATGACAGCAACCACATAGGAGGGTTTAAGACTAGGCATGCGACAGAAGATGCTTACTCCAAGTATGTGCAAGAGCATTCATGCAGCAAGGTTGAGGTTGGCAAGAATGTGGATTGACCTTTAGGGCCGAAGAACTTCATCATCTTCGTCCAATTCATCGTCATAGCAGTGTTGTGGCGTTGGTGTGCTCGGTTTGATCATGTGTAAGGTGTTGGTAAGCTCACCAAGTAGAGTACAAGGTGAGCACAACTCTATGCTCATATGTAACCAAACATCATGCACCCGTGTGCGCACATATAATGCGAGCAACCAAATGCGGTGTGTAGAGGCATCGTTACGATGCATGGAAAGGACATGCAGGCAACCAACCTAAGTGCAGATGTTGGTTTTTGGCCTGCATTTGCTCAGCCAGGCCCAACTGGGACAAGTATGCAAATGGGTAAAAAATGATGCAGGTAACCAAACACGCCCCATATAGGGCTAGATAGAGTGGCGCGTTCCGCTGCGCCGGCTATAGCCTAGTTCTATGCATCCAAGTTTAGGACATCTCCGACACCTACCATCCAACCACTCCTATCTATTTGGACTGGATGTTCGAACAACAGACGCCATTCAAAATAGGCATGTATGGATCCACGACGCGGTTCGGATGTACTTTCTCCCGTAAACCAAAGACAAACGTGCGGGATTTTGTAGGCGTTCGGACACCACCCACGTCCGCTTCTGACCGCATTGGCCCACCTAAATCCCCTTCTCCCTCGCTCGCGCGCATTTTTGCCTACCGGCAGTTGCCTGTATTCATGCCGCTGTAGAGCGCGTCACTGCATATTGAAGACGGCTCGGCGGACGCGACCTCTCATTGCCTACGCAATTGAAGCGGCACGCTGGCCGATGGCACCGCCCGCTACGCGCCCGTGAAAGTGCAACTATCCCTAGGTGGTTTTGGTAATTCATAACAACATATAGCTCATTGAGCTAATACTATTCCAAGACTATTATTTCAGGAAGCTCAATGAATGGCATGGCATGGATGATGAAAGTGGATCCCTCAAAATATCAAGGACAAAGGATTGGCTCAAGCTAAAAAGCTCAAGACTCTACATTTTATATTTCAGTGATCCAAGATCACATTGAGTCTATAGGAAAAGCCAATACTATCAAGGAGGGATGAGGTGTTGCTTAATGAGCCTCTTGCTTCATGTGCTTAGTGATATGCTCCAAATACCATCAACTACTTTCTCACATCCTCATTTGACCTAAACCTAAAGCCAAAATCGGTCACACCGATTCTTTCTATCCGGCGCCACCGAGTTCAAATGTCATAGCCACTACCACAAACCCTAGGCAAATCGGTCTCACCGATAGGATCTCGGTCTCATCAAGATGGGATTGTAATCTCTCTGTTTCCCTTCATAACATTTCGGTCTAACCAAAGTGAGCGATCGGTCCCACCGAGATTACAATGTAAACTCTCTGTTTCCCTTTTGTAACATTTCGGTCTCACCGAAAAGAGCAAATCGGTCCCACCGAGTTTACCTGACCAACTCTCTGATTAGCTAATTACCAAAATCGGTCTCATCGAGTTTGTGTAATCGGTCTCACGGAGATTACGTTATGCCCTAACCCTAACCATATCGGTCCTACCAAGTTGCATTTCGGTCCCACCGAAAATCCTAATGGTCACTAGGTTTACTAAATCGGTCTGACCGAGTTTGTTGATTCGGTCCAACCGAGATTGGTAAATTGTGTGTAACGGTTAGATTTTGTGTGGAGGCTATATATACCCCTCCACCTCCTCTTCTTTCGTGGAGAGAGCCGTCAGAACAAACCTACACTTACAACTTACCAGTTCTGAGAGAGAACCACCTACTCATGTGTTGAGGCCAAGATATTCCATTCCTACCATATGAATCTTGATCTCTAGCCTTCCCCAAGTTGCTTTCCACTCAAATCTTCTTTCCACCAGATCCAAATCCTATGAGAGAGAGTTGAGTGTTGGGGAGACTATCAATTGAAGCACAAGAGCAAGGAGTTCATCATCAACGCACCATTTGTTACTTCTTGAAGAGTGGTGTCTCCTAGATTGGCTAGGTGTCACTTGGGAGCCTCCGACAAAGATTGTGGAGTTGAACCAAGGAGTTTGTAAGGGCAAGGAGATCGCCTACTTCGTGAAGATCTACCGCTAGTGAGGCAAGTCCTTCATGGGCGATGGCCATGGTGGGATAGACAAGGTTGCTTCTTCGTGGACCCTTCATGGGTGGAGCCCTCTGTGGACTCACGCAACCGTTACCCTTCGTGGGTTGAAGTCTCCATCAACGTGGATGTATGATAGCACCACCTATCAGAACCATGCCAAAAACATCCGTGTCTCCAACTGCGTTTGAATCCTCCAAACCCTTCCCTTTACTTTCTTGCAAGTTGCATGCTTTAATTTCCGCTGCCTATATACTCTTTGCATGCTTGCTTGATTTGTGTGATGATTGCTTGACTTGTCCAAAGATTGCTAAAATCTGCCAAACTCTAAAATTGGGAAAAGGTTAAGTTTTTAATTGGTCAAGTAGTCTAATCACCCCCCCCTCTAGACATACTTCAAGGTCCTACAGCCCAGCTGAACACGCCTCCTCGCCACATTCAAACGCCCCCATTAAACCTGCGTGGAAATCGAAAAACCTACTCTGGTCAAACATCCATTCATGAGCGGGCGGCATTAAACACAACATCGGGCAAGCTCCCCCCATCCACCCGCTATTTAACGGAGGCCAGAGTCGGGCAAGAATCACACCACTCCACCGCTCTCCATCTCCTCCTTCCACCATTTTCTCCACCCTTTAGATGGCATCCTACGAGCAGGAAGAGTAGTTCTCTGGCAAAAAGCCGGCTACGAGCCGTTCGGATACGAGCGACGCAACTCGCTGCTCAACCTCCAAGCTGGACGGAGCAAGTTGCCGTTCCAAGTTGGCGCGTGGTTGGAAACTTGCCGCTCCAAGCCAACTCCCAGAGGAGTGGCAAATTTCTCCAGGCCGGCACGAGGGGAACACGGCGGCGCGGGCATCGTCACTGCCGTGGTCGATGCAGCGTCGTACCGCGCCTCCCATGCCTACGACCATGTCATCCTCCGTCAACGGACATGTAGCCGTGCCCTGCCTATAGAGAAAGAAGCCGGCTGTGCAAACATCGAGAAGCTAGCGGCCATCATTTCCGTGCCCGCCTCCATTGTCAGGAGAAGTAGAATGCGGGAGGTGATCGTTGAGGCGACACCGGCGTACACAGCCGGTGTCTTGCCCTCTCACAGGCCACCATCGTCCCCTTACCCAAAAACTAACTCTGGTCCTTGCAGCACAGGGACCCTTCCCTCCGGCTGAAGCATCAGCCGGCGGTTCCACTCTGATGAGTGGTGGGGAAGCGAGCCACCCTTTGTGCTGAAGCATATACCTCTGGGGCTCATAGCTGCCAGACATGGGGACGACAATGGAGATCCAGCGCGGCCGACATTAGACTAGTCAAGGGTATCCATGTTGCCGGAATGGATATCCGTTGTTGCTGGCCGCAGACTAGTTTTATCTTAGTCTGGTATTAGTTAAATATATGTCCAAAATGTAACTGTTTTCATTCGATTTGTATGAAATCCGGCCATGTTTGCATGAAATTCATCCCATTGATTCATAAACTGTTTGCAACGTATGCAGTCAGCACTGGATGGCAGCTGCCCG
>NC_041389.1:531834079-531899520 GCF_002162155.2 Triticum dicoccoides | reverse complement strand
TGCGGACGGATGCAGGAGAAAATTTGTGGGTTGTCGTTGGCGGTTCCCTTAGGTTGCCCGACATGCCAAGAACTGTAAAATTGAGGTATGCATATATAGCACATGAAAAATTCTTGGCTATCCTATTAGTATTTTCATTAACCTTAACATACTGCATTAACAGTCTCCTAATCAAGAGCTAAGATACAACAGACAAGTTTCCTTATGAGAGATACAAAAGCCAAAACAAAATAACCAAGCTCAATTTTATCAAAGGACTACATACATAAATGGCAAAGCCAAATCTTCTCGAATGACTCATTGCTTAAATAGTAAGGGCATCTCCAACATCGACCATCAAACCACCCGCAATCTCGAAGAGAAGTTTACTAGACGAGACGGGACGAATGTCTACCACACCCGTTCAATGTACATTCGTCCGTACACCTTTGTTAAGGAGGCTCACCGGTCAAGGAAACAACTCCAGCATCGCACAATGACGCACTCGGACACTTGGCCTCACCGAAATCTACTATTTAAAGGCAGTCACACCCGGCTAACTCCACACCACACCACATCCGCCACACATCCTCCTCCCTTGCACCATATATCTGCCATGAATGCAAGTTATAGCACTTTGTGCGAGAACCTATCATCGGAGCATAAAGTACAAGATTGCCGCTCTTGCTGTCGCCTCGCAGACCCGTTGTGCCTTACGGATTGAGCACAACATGCCGGCTAGCTCGCCTGAGGTCTCTGGGCGATGATCCCATGATGAAGACGAGGTCAGACGATGACACTACGCCCGATCCAGCGCATGTGCTTGTCGGCATGACTATGGAGTAGGCTCAGGCGTGCTACGACACTGCCATGGTGGAGGAGGAGGAGCCTGTGCCTGCTCCTAAGCCTCCTATGCCGGCATCCCGGCAAGCGTAGAAGGAGCAGTGGTACAACATGTTCCTCCTCAAGCAACACCGATTGGCGGGGGGCCAAATCCATGGCGAGTGTGCAAGGGAGGGGACCGTGGCCGCCATGGTCGAGGCGAACCCAAACTCCGATGCGGAGTAGTGGGCACTCTACGAGGCCGCGCGTGCTCAATGCACCAATCGCAATACAGAGGTGACGTAGCCGGACTTGGAAGAGGCGCTAGGGGTCGAGGACAAGAACATTGCCAACTGCGCGTCCTATGCACTGTCGTCCAACTTCCGAGGCCGCATGTGGCAGGTGGATAGTGATGGATTGTCCACTCCATCGACCTCACTTCCACCGACACCGGCATCGGCGACGAACAGCTAGTGGACTCCTCTGAGGATGAATAGGGCATGGGAGGCGTCAAGGCATTGTGCCCCAAGTGGGTCATGTTGGGAAATGTAGTAGAAAACAAAAACAAAATTGGCCTATGATAAGTCCATTTTGCATCATGTTTTCCTACTGTTATTTATAATGTTTTTATGCATAATAATGGTTTATGGAGTAATTCTAATGCCTTTTCTATCATAATATGCAAGGTTTACACAAAGAGGGAGAATACCGGCAACTGGAATTCTAGACCTAAAAAAGCTACGTCAGAGCTACCTATTCTCCACATCTCCAAATGAGCTTTATAGAGAATTGTTTTGGAATATATAAAAAATACTAGAGCAAATAACTACCAGAGGAGGCCCACCAGGTAGGCACAACCCACCTGGGTGCACCAGCCCCCCCAGGCGCACCCTGGTGGGTTGTGCTCTCCTCGGCCCACCTCATGTGCGCATCTTCTGGTATATAGGTCATTTTGACCTAGAAAAAATCAGAGGGGGGCTTTCAGGATGAAGCGCCGCCATCTCGAGGCGGAACTTGGGTAGGAGTACTTTTGCCCTCCAGCGGAGCGATTCCACTGGGGGCACTTCCCTCCTAGAGGGGAAAATCATCGTCATTGTCATCATCAACAACCCTCTCATCTTTGTGAGGGCAATCTCCATCAACATCTTCAACAACACCATCTCCTCTCAAACACTAGTTCATCTCTTGTGTTCAATCTTTGTACCAGAACCTCAGATTGGTACTTGTGGGTGACTAGTAGTGTTGATTACATCTTATAGTTGATTGCTATATGGTTTATTTGGTGGAAGATTATATGTTCAGACCCATTATGCTATTTAATACCCCTCTGATCTTGAGTATGATTATCATTTATGAGTAGTCACTTTTGTCCTTGAGGTCACGGTAGAAGTCATATTGCAAGTAATCATGTGAACTTGATATGTATGTTCCGATTCCCTTAGTGGTGTCATGTGAACGTCGACTACATGTCACTTCACCATATTTGGGCCTAAGGGAATGCATTGTGGAGTAGTTATTAGATGATGGGTTGCTAGAGTGACAGAGGCTTAAACCCTAGTTTATGCGCTACTTCGTAAGGGACCGATTTGGATCCAAAAGTTTAATGCTATGGTTAGATTTTATCTTAATACTTTTCTCGTAGTTGTGGATGCTTGTGAGAGGGTTAATCATAAGTAGGAGGTTTGTTCAAGTAAAAACAACAGCTAAGCACCGGTCCACGCACATATCAAATTATCAAAGTAGTGAACACGAATCAAACCAACATGATGAAAGTGACTAGATGAAATTCCCATGTACCCTCAAGAATGCTTTGCTTATCAGAAGAGACCGTTTTGGCCTGTCCTTTGCCATAAAAGGATTGGGCTACCTTGCTACACTTCATTTAACGTTACCTTTACTTGCTCATTACAAATTATCTTGCTATCAAACTACCTGTTACCAACAATTTCAGTGGTTGCAGAAAATACCTTGCTGAAAATGACTTGTCATTTCCTTCTGCACCTCATTGGGTTCGACTCTCTTACTCATCGAAAGGACTATGATTGATCCTCTATACTTGTGGGTCATCAAGAGTCTTTTCTGGCATTGTTGCTGAGGAGTGAAGCGCTCTTGGTAAGTGGAAATTGGTATGGAAAAATTATTACTATGTGCTGAATTTTTTTGTCACTTGTTACTATGAAGAACCATCCTTTCAGGGGGGGTTTCGGCGTATCTTCACCTTGATCGGAACCAAAATGTGTTGCCCCTCAAACTACTGCACCTACTGAAAATATTGGTTATGAAATTCCTTCGGGTATGATAGAACAACTGCTAGCTAATCCTTATGCAGGAGATGGAACTAAACATTGTGATATGCATTTGATATATGTGGATGAAATTTGTGGATTATTTAAGCTTGCGGGTCTATTTGAAGATGAAGCTAAGAAGAAGGTTTTCCCTTTATCTTTGAAGGGAAAAGCATTGACATGGTATAGGCTATGCGATGATATTGGATCCTGGAATTGGAAACGATTGGAATTAAAATTTCATCAAAAAAATATCCTATGCGTCTAGTTCATTGTGATCATAATTATATATACAATTTTTGGACTCATGAAGGAGAAATTATCGCTCTAGCTGGGGGGGGGGCTTAAGTCAATGTCATATTCATGCCCCAATCATGATCTCTCTAAAGAAATTATCATTCAAAACTTTTATGCTCGGCTTTCTCGTGATGATCAATCCATGCTCGATACTTCTTGTACTGGTTCTTTTATGAAGAACACTATTGAATTCCGATGGGATCTTTTGGAAAGAATTAAACGCAACTCTGAAGATTGGGAACTCGAAGAGGTAAAGAGTTAGGTAATAATCTTGAGTTTGACTGTATTAAATCTTTTATGAATACCGATGCTTTCACAAGTTTAGCACTAAATGTGGACTTGACTCTGAGATAGTAGCCTCCTTTTGTGAATATTTTGCTACTCATGTTGATCTCCCTAAGTAGAAATTGTTTAAATGTCACCCCCCTATTAAAGAAGAAATTAAAGAACCAGTCATAGTTAAAGATGAAACTATTATTTATAATGTTGATCCGGTTATGCCTAGTGCTTATATTGAAAAACCACCTTTCCCTATTAGGATAAAGGAACATGCTAAGGTTTCAACTGTAGTTCGCTAAAGTAATATTAGAGCACCTAAACCTGCTAAGCAAATTAAAGTCGAACCTAGTGTTGCTATAGTTAAAGATCTCCTAGCAGAAAATATTGATGGGCATGTTATTTACTTCTGTGATGAAGCTACTAGAATTGCCAAACCTGATGAAAAAGATAAACATAGACCTGTTGTTGGCATGCCTGTTGTCTCAGTTAAAATAGTAGATCATTGTTACCATGGTTTATGTGACTTAGGTGCCAGCGTGAGTGCTATTCCTTTTACCTTATATCAAGAAATTATGAATGACATAGCACACGCTGAAATAGAAGACATAGATGTTACTATTAAAGTTGCTAATAGAGACACCATCATACCACTTGGGATTGTTAGAGATGTTGAAGTATTGTGTGGGAAAATAAAATACCCTACTTATTTTCTAGTTCTTGGTTCCCCACAAGATGACTTTTGTCCCATTATCTTTGGTAGACCTTTCTTGAACACTGTCAATGCTACTATAGATTGCCATAAACAAAACGTTAGTGTTAGCTTTGGTGATGAGTCTCATGAATTTAATTCCTCCAAGTTTAATAGACAAGCTCATAAGAAAGAATTGCCTAGTAAGGACGAAATAATGTGTCTTGCTTCTATTGTTGTGCCCCCTACTAATCTACTAGAACAATATTTGCTAGACTATGAAAATGATATGCATATGCATGAAAGAAATGAAATAGATAAAAATTTCTTTGACCAACGACCCCTACTAAAACACAATTTGCTTATTGAAACTCTAGGAGGTCCTCCTCCACCTAGAGGTGATCCTATGTTTGAATTAAAACAATTGCCTGGCACTTTGAAATATGCTTATCTTGATGAGAAAAAGATATATCTTGTTATTATTAGTGCTAACCTTTAGAACATGAAGAAGGAAGATTATTGAAAATTCTGAAGAAGCACCAAGTTGCTATTGGATATACTCTTGACGATCTTAAGGGAATTAGTCCCACTCTCTGTCAACACAAGATTAATATGGAACCTGATGCTAAACCCGTTGTTGGTCATTAAGGACATTTGAATCCTAAAATGAAAGAAGCGGTAAGAAGAAATATTAAAGCTTCTGGAAGGAGGTATAATATATCCCATAGCTGATAGTAGATGGGTAAGTCTCGTTCATTGTGTCCCTAAGAAGGGAGGTATTACTGTTGTTCCTAATGATAAAAATGAACTTATTCCACAAAGAATTGTTACTGGCTATAGAATGGTAATTGATTTTAGAAAATTAAATAAGGCTACTAGAAAGGATCGTTACCCTTTGCCTTTTATCGATCAAATGTTTGAAATATTATCTAAGCACACACACTTTTGTTTTCTTGATGGATATTCTGGTTTTTCTCAAATACCTGTTTCACAACCCGACCAAGAGAAAACCACCTTTGCTTGTCCTTTTGGAACTTATGCTTATAGATGTATGCCTTTTGGTTTATGCAATGCACCTGCTACCTTTCAAAGATGTATGACTGCTATATTCTCTGATTTTTGTGAAAATATTGTTCAGGTTTTCATGGATGATTTTTCATTTTATGGAACTTCTTTTAATGATTGCTTGAGCAACCTTGATCGAGTTTTGCAGAGATGTGAGCAAACTAGTCTTGTCTTGAATGGGAAGAAGTGCCACTTTATTGTTAATGAAGGTATTGTCTTGGGGCATAAAATTTCTAAACAAGGTATTGAGGTGGATAAAGCTAAAGTTGACGCAATTGAGAAAATACCATGTCCTAGAGATATCAAAGGTATTCGTAGTTTCCTCGGTCATGCTCGTTTCTATAGGAGGTTTATTAAAGACTTCTATCAAAATTTCTAGGTCTCTTAAAAATCTTTTACAAAAGGATGTTCCATTTGTTTTTGATGACACTACAAAAAAAGACACATCCGTGACATTTTGGGCCGGACGAATTTTTTCCTGTCATACTTATGACACTTCTATGATGATAATTGTGACAAAATCCGGTATCATCATAGATGTGGTGGGATCCTACTTCTATGACAAAAAATCATGACAGAAAATGGGATTTTCATCCTGGGCGGGCCGGAGACGCAGCTACATGACATTCTTTGGGCCGTCCATGATAGAAAAGACCGTGGTAGAAGCGAGGGCAAGGAAAATGTTGGGGTGTTCCTGGTTATGGTGGGTGGTCGGGGTCGAGCGATGCATGGAAGTTTGTGCATTTCTCTCGTACACGCACACGCGTGGGTGCGAGGCGTTGGGCTCTAACTGAACCCGAGCGATTGCACTGCAGGCTACGCGTTACTGAACCCGAGTGATCGATCGATGGCTGTTAACTATGTTGGAAATATGCCCTAGAGGCAATAATAAAAGTATTATTATATTTCATTGTTCATGATAATTGTCTTGTATTCATGCTATAACTGTATTATCCGGAAATCGTAATACACATGTGAATACTTAGACCACACTATGTCCCTGGTAAGCCTCTAGTTGACCAGCCCGTTGTGATCAACAGATAGTCATGGTTTCCTGACTATGGACATTGGATGTCATTGATAACGGGATCACATCATTAGGAGAATGATGTGATGGACAAGACCCAATCCTAAGCATAGCATAAAAGATCGTGTAGTTCGTTTTGCTAGAGCTTTGCAAGTGTCAAGTATCTCTTCCTTCGACCATGAGATCGTGTAACTCCCGGATACCGTAAGAATGCCTTGGGTGTGCCAAACGTCACAACGTAACTGGGTGACTATAAAGGTGCATTACAGGTATCTCCGAAAGTAGCTGTTGGGTTGACACGGATCGAGACTGGGATTTGTCACTCCGTATGACGGAGAGGTATCTCTGGGCCCACTCGGTAATGCATCATCATAATGAGCTCAAAGTGACCAAGGTGTTGGACACGGGATCATGCATTACGGTACGAGTAAAGTGACTTGCCGGTAACGAGACTGAACAAGGTATTGGGATACCGACGATCAAGTCTCGGGCAAGTAACGTACCGATTGGCAAAGGGAATTGTATACAGGGTTTGATCGAATCCTCGACATAGTGGTTCATCCGATGACAACATCGAGGAGCATGTGGGAGCCATCATGGGTATCCAGATCCCGCTGATGGTTATTGACTAAGAGAGTCTCGGTCATGTCTACATGTCTCCCGAACCCGTAGGGTCTACACACTTAAGGTTCAGTCATGCTAGGGTTGTAGGGATATGTATATGCAGTAACCCGAATATTGTTCGGAGTCCCGGATGAGATCCCGGACGTCACGAGGAGTTCCGGAATGGTCCGGAGGTAAAGATTTATATATGGGAAGTCCTGTTTCGGGCATCGGGACAAGTTTCGGGTTATCGGTATTGTACCGGGACCACCGGAGGGGTCCCGGGGGCCCACCGGGTGGGGCCACCCATCCCCGGGGGCCACATGGGCTGTAGGGGGTGCGCCTTGGCCTACATGGGCCAAGGGCACCAGCCCCACAAGGCCCATGCGCCTAGGGTTTCCAAGGGGGAGGAGTCCTACTAGTGGAAGGCACCTCCTAGGTGCCTTGGGGGGGAGGGAATCCCCCCTTGGCCGCCGCACCCCCTAGGAGATTTGATCTCCTAGGGCCGGCCACCCCCCGTTGGCACCCCTATATATAGTGGGGGAGAGGAGGGACTTCATACCTTGTGCCCTGGCCTTTGGTTGCCTCCTTCTCCCTCCCCAACACCTCCTCCAACTCCATAGCGCTTAGCGAAGCTCTGCCGGAGTACTGCAGCTCCACCAACACCACGCCGTCGTGCTGCTGCTGGTGCCATCTCCCTCAACCTCTCCTCCCTTCCTTGCTGGATCAAGAAGGAGGAGACGTGGCTGTTTCCATACGTGTGTTGAACGCGGAGGTGCCGTCCGTTCGGCGCAGGTCATCGGTGATTTGAATCACGTCGAGTACGACTACATCATCACCTTGCAAGCTTCCGCACGCGATCTACAAGTGGTATGTAGATGCAAACTCTCTCCCTAGACTCGTTGCTTAGATGAACTCATAGATGGATCTTGGTGAAACCGTAGGAAAAATTTTAATTTTCTGCAACGTTCCCCAACAGTGGCATCATGAGCTAGGTCTATGCGTAGTTCTCTTTGCACGAGTAGAACACAACTTTGTTGTGGGCGTGGATTTTGTCATCTTACTTGCCTCTACTAGTCTTTTCTTGCTCAACGGTATTGTGGGATGAAGCGGCCCGGACCAACCTTACACGTACGCTTACGTGAGACCGGTTCCACCGACTGACATGCACAAGTTGCATAAGGTGGCTGGCGGGTGTCTGTCTCTCCCACCTTAGTTGGAGCAGAATCGATGAACAGGGCCCTTATGAAGGGTAAATAGAAGTTGACAAAAAATCACGTTGTGGTGATTCGTAGGTAAGAAAATGTTCTTGCTAGAACCCAATTGCAGCCACGTAAAAGATGCAACAACAATTAGAGGACGTCTAACTTGTTTTTGCAGCGATTGATCATGTGATGTGATATGGCCAGAAGTTGTGATGAATGATGAATTGTGATGTATGAGATCATGTTCTTTGTAATAGGATTCACGACTTGCATGTCGATGAGTATGACAACCGGCAGGAGCCATAGGAGTTGTCATTATTTTTTGTATGACCTGCGTGTCATTGAATAACGTCATGTAAACTACTTTACTTTATTGCTAAACGTTAGTCATAGAAGTAGAAGTAGTCGTTGGCGTGACAACTTCATGAAGACACGATGATGGAGATCATGATGATGGAGATCATGGTGTCAAGCCGGTGACAAGATGATCATGGAGCCCCGAAGATGAAGATCAATGGAGCTATATGATATTGGCCATATCATGTCACAACTATATAATTGCATGTGATGTTTATTATGTATTATGCATCTTGTTTACTTAAGACGACGGTAGTAAATAAGATGATCCCTTATAAAATTTCAAGAAGTGTTCTCCCCTAACTATGCACCGTTGCTACAGTTCGTCGTTTCTAAGCACCACGTGATGATCGGGTGTGATGGATTCTTACGTTCACATACAACGGGTGTAAGACAGTTTTACACAGCGAAAACACTTAGGGTTAACTTGACGAGCCTAGCATGTGCAGACATGGCCTCGGAACATGGAGACCGAAAGGTCGAACACGAGTCGTATGGAAGATACGATCAACATGAAAATGTTCACCGATGATGACTAGTCCGTCTCACGTGATGATCGGACACGGGCTAGTCGACTCGGATCGTGTAACACTTAGATGACTAAAGGGATGTCTAATCTAAGTGGGAGTTCATAATTTGATTAGAACTTTATTATCATGAACTTAGTCTAAAACCTTTGCAAATATGTCTTGTAGATCAATGGCCAACGCTAATGTCAACATGAACTTCAACGCGTTCCTAGAGAAAACCAAGCTGAAAGATGATGGCAGCAACTATACGGACTGGGTCCGGAACCTGAGGATCATCCTCATAGCTGCCAGGAAACAATATGTCCTAGAAGGACCGCTAGGTGACGCTCCCGTCCCAGAGAACCAAGACATTATGAATGCTTGGCAGTCTCGCGCTGATGATTACTCCCTCGTTCAGTGTGGCATGCTTTACAGCTTAGAACCGGGGCTCCAAAAGCGTTTTGAGCATCACGGAGCATATGAGATGTTCGAAGAGCTGAAACTAGTTTTCCAAGCTCATGCCCGGGTCGAGAGATATGATGTCTCCGACAAGTTCTACAGTTGTAAGATGGAGGAGAACAGTTCTGTCAGTGAGCACATCCTGAAGATGTCTGGGTTGCACAACCGTATGACCCAGCTGAACATTAACCTCCCAGATGAGGCGGTCATTGACAGAATCCTCCAGTCGCTCCCACCAAGCTACAAGAGCTTTGTGATGAACTACAACATGCAAGGAATGGAAAAGACCATTCCTGAATTGTTCTCGATGCTGAAGTCAGCAGAGGCTGAAATCAAGAAAGAACATCAAGTGTTGATGGTCAATAAGACCACTAAGTTCAAGAAGGGCAAGGGTAAGAAGAACTTCAAGAAGGACGGCAAAGATGTTGCCGCGCCTGGTAAGCCAGTTACCGGGAAGAAGTCAAAGAATGGACCCAAGCCTGAGACTGAGTGCTTTTATTGCAAGGGGAAGGGTCACTGGAAGCGGAACTGCCCCAAATACTTAGCGGATAAGAAGGCCGTCAACACCAAAGGTATATTTGATATACATGTGATTGATGTGTACCTTACCAGTAATCGTAGTAACTCCTGGGTATTTGATACCGGTGCCGTTGCTCATATTTGTAACTCACAGCAGGAGCTGCGGAATAAACGGAGACTGGCAAAGGACGAGGTGACGATGCGCGTCGGGAATGGTTCCAAAGTCGATGTGATCGCCGTCGGCACGCTGCCTCTACATTTACCTACGGGATTAGTTTTGAACCTCAATAATTGTTATTTAGTGCCAAGTTTGAGCATGAACATTGTATCTGGATCTCGTTTAATACGAGATGGCTACTCATTTAAGTCTGAGAATAATGGTTGTTCGATTTATATGAGAGATATGTTTTATGGTCATGCTCCGATGGTCAATGGTTTATTCTTAATGAATCTCGAGCGTAATATTACACATGTTCATAGTGTAGATGCCAAAAGATTTAAAGTTGATAACGATAGTCCCACATACTTGTGGCACTGCCGCCTTGGTCACATTGGTGTCAAGCGCATGAAGAAGCTCCATGCTGATGGACTTTTAGAGTCTCTTGATTATGAATCATTTGACACGTGCGAACCCTGCCTCTTAGGTAAAATGACCAAGACTCCGTTCTCCGGAACAATGGAGCGAGCAACCAACTTGTTGGAAATCATACATACCGATGTGTGCGGTCCAATGAGCGTTGAGGCTCGCGGAGGATATCGTTATGTTCTCACTCTCACAGATGACTTGAGTAGATATGGGTATGTCTACTTAATGAAACACAAGTCTGAGACCTTTGAAAAGTTCAAGGAATTTCAGAATGAGGTGGAGAATCAACGTGACCGAAAGATAAAATTCTTACGATCAGATCGTGGAGGAGAATACTTAAGTCACGAATTTGGTACACACTTAAATAAATGTGGAATCGTTTCACAGCTCACGCCGCCTGGAACACCTCAGCGAAACGGTGTGTCCGAACGTCGTAATCGCACTCTATTGGATATGGTGCGGTCTATGATGTCTCTTACCGATTTACCGCTATCATTTTGGGGATACGCTCTAGAGACAGCTACATTCACTTTAAATAGGGCACCGTCTAAATCCGTTGAGACGACACCGTATGAATTATGGTTTGGAAAGAAACCTAAGCTGTCGTTTCTAAAAGTTTGGGGATGCGAAGCTTATGTCAAGAAACTTCAACCTGAAAAGCTCGAACCAAAGTCGGAAAAATGCGTATTCATAGGATACCCTAAGGAAACTATAGGGTATACCTTCTACTTAAGATCCGAAGGCAAGATCTTTGTTGCCAAGAACGGATGCTTTCTGGAGAAAGAGTTTCTCTCGAAAGAAGTAAGTGGGAGGAAAGTAGAACTCGATGAAGTACTACCTCTTGAGCGGGATAGTGACGCAGCACAGGAAACCATTCCTGTGATGCCCACACCAACTGAAGAGGAAAACCATGATGATGATCAAGGTACTTCGGATCAAGTTACTGCTGAACTTCGTAGGTCCACAAGGACACGTTCCGCACCAGAGTGGTACGGCAACCCTGTCCTGGAAATCATGTTGTTAGACAACAATGAACCTTCGAACTATGAAGAAGCAATGACGGGCCCGGATTCCAACAAATGGCTTGAAGCCATGAAATCCGAGATAGAATCCATGTATGAAAACAAAGTATGGACTTTGACAGACTTGCCCGATGATCGGCGAGCGATAGAAAACAAATGGATCTTTAAGAAGAAGACAGACGCGGATGGTAATGTTACCATCTATAAAGCTCGACTTGTCGCTAAGGGTTATCGACAGGTTCAAGGGATTGACTACGACGAGACATTCTCTCCCGTAGCGAAGCTAAAGTCCGTCCGAATCATGTTAGCAATTGCCGCATACTATGATTATGAGATATGGCAGATGGACGTCAAAACAGCATTCCTTAACGGGCATCTTAAGGAAGAACTGTATATGATGCAGCCGGAAGGTTTTGTCGATCCTTAGAACGCTAACAAAGTATGCAAGCTCCAGCGATCCATTTATGGACTGGTGCAAGCATCTCGGAGTTGGAACATTCGCTTTGATGAGATGATCAAAGCGTTTGGGTTTATGCAGACTTATGGAGAAGCCTGCGTTTACAAGAAAGTGAGTGGGAGCTCTGTAGCATTTCTCATATTATATGTAGATGACATACTCCTGATGGGAAATAATATAGAATTTCTGGACAACATTAAGGCCTACTTGAATAAGTGTTTTTCAATGAAGGACCTTGGAGAAGCTGCTTATATATTAGGCATCAAGATCTATAGAGATAGATCGAGACGCCTCATAGGTCTTTCACAAAGTACATACCTTGATAAGATTTTGAAGAGATTCAGAATGGATCAGTCCAAGAAGGGGTTCTTGCCTATGTTACAAGGTATGAGACTGAGCTCAGCTCAGTCACCGACCACGGCAAAAGATAAAGAAGAGATGAGTGTCATCCCCTATGCTTCAGCCATAGGATCTATTATGTATGCCATGCTGTGTACCAGACCCGATGTAAACCTTGCCGTAAGTTTGGTAGCAAGATATCAAAGTAATCCCGGCAAGGAACACTGGACAGCGGTCAAGAATATCCTGAAGTACCTGAAAAGGACAAAGGACATGTTTCTCGTTTATGGAGGAGACGAAGAGCTCATCGTAAAGGGTTACGTCGACGCTAGCTTCGACTCAGATCCGGATGACTCTAAATCACAAACCGGATACGTGTATATGTTGAATGGTGGAGCAGTAAGCTGGTGCAGCTGCAAGCAGAGCGTCGTGGCGGGATCTACGTGTGAAGCGGAGTACATGGCAGCCTCGGAGGCAGCACATGAAGCGATTTGGGTGAAGGAGTTCATCACCGACCTAGGAGTCATACCCAATGCGTCGGGGCCGATCAAACTCTTCTGTGACAACACTGGAGCTATTGCCCTCGCAAAGGAGCCCAGGTTTCACAAGAAGACCAGGCACATCAAGCGTCGTTTCAACTCCATCCGTGAAAATGTTCAAGATGGAGACATAGAGATTTGCAAAGTACACACGGATCTGAATGTCGCAGATCCGCTGACTAAACCTCTCTCGCGTGCAAAACATGATCAACACCAGAACTCTATGGGTGTTCGATTCATCACAATGTAACTAGATTAGTGACTCTAGTGCAAGTGGGAGACTGTTGGAAATATGCCCTAGAGGCAATAATAAAAGTATTATTATATTTCATTGTTCATG
Source organism: Triticum dicoccoides (assembly GCF_002162155.2). Classification (NCBI taxonomy): domain Eukaryota; kingdom Viridiplantae; phylum Streptophyta; class Magnoliopsida; order Poales; family Poaceae; genus Triticum; species Triticum dicoccoides. The sequence continues at coordinate 531,886,143 of NC_041389.1, read as the reverse complement.
ATAATTGTCTTGTATTCATGCTATAACTGTATTATCCGGAAATCGTAATACACATGTGAATACTTAGACCACACTATGTCCCTGGTAAGCCTCTAGTTGACCAGCCCGTTGTGATCAACAGATAGTCATGGTTTCCTGACTATGGACATTGGATGTCATTGATAACGGGATCACATCATTAGGAGAATGATGTGATGGACAAGACCCAATCCTAAGCATAGCATAAAAGATCGTGTAGTTCGTTTTGCTAGAGCTTTGCAAGTGTCAAGTATCTCTTCCTTCGACCATGAGATCGTGTAACTCCCGGATACCGTAAGAATGCCTTGGGTGTGCCAAACGTCACAACGTAACTGGGTGACTATAAAGGTGCATTACAGGTATCTCCGAAAGTAGCTGTTGGGTTGACACGGATCGAGACTGGGATTTGTCACTCCGTATGACGGAGAGGTATCTCTGGGCCCACTCGGTAATGCATCATCATAATGAGCTCAAAGTGACCAAGGTGTTGGACACGGGATCATGCATTACGGTACGAGTAAAGTGACTTGCCGGTAACGAGACTGAACAAGGTATTGGGATACCGACGATCAAGTCTCGGGCAAGTAACGTACCGATTGGCAAAGGGAATTGTATACAGGGTTTGATCGAATCCTCGACATAGTGGTTCATCCGATGACAACATCGAGGAGCATGTGGGAGCCATCATGGGTATCCAGATCCCGCTGATGGTTATTGACTAAGAGAGTCTCGGTCATGTCTACATGTCTCCCGAACCCGTAGGGTCTACACACTTAAGGTTCAGTCACGCTAGGGTTGTAGGGATATGTATATGCAGTAACCCGAATATTGTTCGGAGTCCCGGATGAGATCCCGGACGTCACGAGGAGTTCCGGAATGGTCCGGAGGTAAAGATTTATATATGGGAAGTCCTGTTTCGGGCATCGGGACAAGTTTCGGGTTATCGGTATTGTACCGGGACCACCGGAGGGGTCCCGGGGGCCCACCGGGTGGGGCCACCCATCCCCGGGGGCCACATGGGCTGTAGGGGGTGCGCCTTGGCCTACATGGGCCAAGGGCACCAGCCCCACAAGGCCCATGCGCCTAGGGTTTCCAAGGGGGAGGAGTCCTACTAGTGGAAGGCACCTCCTAGGTGCCTTGGGGGGGAGGGAATCCCCCCTTGGCCGCCGCACCCCCTAGGAGATTTGATCTCCTAGGACCGGCCACCCCCCCTTGGCACCCCTATATATAGTGGGGGAGAGGAGGGACTTCATACCTTGTGCCCTGGCCTTTGGTTGCCTCCTTCTCCCTCCCCAACACCTCCTCCAACTCCATAGCGCTTAGCGAAGCTCTGCCGGAGTACTGCAGCTCCACCAACACCACGCCGTCGTGCTGCTGCTGGTGCCATCTCCCTCAACCTCTCCTCCCTTCCTTGCTGGATCAAGAAGGAGGAGACGTGGCTGTTTCCGTATGTGTGTTGAACGCGGAGGTGCCGTCCGTTCAGCGCAGGTCATCGGTGATTTGAATCACGTCGAGTACGACTACATCATCACCTTGCAAGCTTCCGCACGCGATCTACAAGTGGTATGTAGATGCAAACTCTCTCCCTAGACTCGTTGCTTAGATGAACTCATAGATGGATCTTGGTGAAACCATAGGAAAAATTTTAATTTTCTGCAACGTTCCCCAACAAACTAAACCCGATCGAGCGATACCTTCGCTACTGCTGCTAACTGAAGTCGATCGATGCTGCCTCTAGATGAACAGTGAGCGTTGCTGGGGGGGTTTGGATGAACAGTTCCTGATGGGGTGGATGAACAGGACCCCATGGTGTTGCCTCTGGATGAACAGGACCCCGATCGACCGAGCTGGTTGGTGCTGGATGAACAGGACCTCGTGGAGGGCTGGATGAATAGGACTACCCCATGGAGGGCTGGATGAATAGTAGAAGGTGGAGGGCTGGATGAACAGTAGCCCATGGAGGGGTGGTTGAACAGGAGCCCGTGGAGAGGGCTGGTTGAGCAGTAGCCGTTGGAGTAGCGGGCGGTGGAGGCTGGATGAATAGGAGCCCATGGGTGAACAGTCGCAGGTGGATGCTGGAGGAGGTCGATGGTGGATGAACAGTAGCCTGTGGAGGCTGGAGGAGGTCGGCGGTGGATGAACAGTAGCCGTGGAGGCTGGAGGAGGTCGACGGTGGAGATGAACAGTATCCCGTGGAGTCCCGTTTTGCAGTACGCCACACCTCTCTCGATGAACAGGACCCCCGTTTCGACCGTAGCACTCCAACACAAGTTCGTTTCCTCCGTTTTGCGGTACGCCACACCCCTCCCGATCAACAGGACCCCGTTTCGACTGTAGGAGGTCCAACACAAGTCCGTTTCCTCCATTTTGCGGTACGCCAAACCCCTCCCGATGAACAAGATCCCGTTTCAAACGTGGCCGGTCGAACACAAGGCCGTTTCCTCTGTTCTGCGGTATGCCAGGCCTCGTTTCCATCGGTTGTTCCATCCAAGCCCTCCCGATGAACACGATGACGCATTCCGTTCCGACCCAGCTGGTTGGCTCCCCATGAACATGACGAAGATGTTGTTTCCCTGTTCCGACCCAGCCATGTACACGAGCTCTGGCCGTACGTATGCGCGAGTAGGCGTTCAAGACCCCGCCCGTATGTACGTACGTGACCATATTTCCTTTCTTGCACACTGACCGCTATACGTACGTGTACATGCTACATGTGCGCCTCTACTACGACACGTGCGCGCCTCTACATTGACCAGTATGTACATACACGTTCACGACCAGAATGACAATGCTACATACGCTTCGACCAGGTGGGCCCTGATTGTCAGGCACTTCCTTGCGTGCAAAGATGTAGATGGTGGGTCCCAGCAGTCAAGGGGGTGAATCGTTTTTTTGCCCAGACGCACTTCCTTGCGTGCGAAGATTTAACTGGTGGGTCCCAGCAGTAAGGGGGGAAAATTTTTTTTCATGAAATACGGTGGCCCATCCGGTGGGTCCCAGCTGTCAGGTGGAGGAATAATTATTTTGCGCATAATAAGGTTGTCAGCCTCTCCACATACAGTACTCTTCCGATGGAAGTCGTTCCTTGACCACGTTGACCACGCCGCGCCGAGAGCACCAGGGCGGTGGACGATGGCGAGGCCTAAGAAGGGGACGACGCGGAGCCGGGGAAGACGCGGCAGTGGAAGCCCGCGCGGAGAGGAGTACGAGGGTTCACTAGTTCGGCTGCGGTGTGAGGCTGATGTCACCGCAGGGCCTGACCAGCAGTGGGAATAGTAGGGGGCGGTGAGGCCTCCACGGCAGCACAGCCGGCCATGGGAGGCAGGAGCATGCGACACGACCGGCGCTGCTTTGGGCGGCCGGAGCAAGAAGACGAGAGGTTGAAGAAGCACTACGGTCGTTGGATGGACATTGTACAGTCACTGGAGCTAGAATCGTTCATATTGACTAAGTTAACAAAGCCCTCCATCCCCGTCAACTTAGTAGGCCCACAAGTCAGCCTCCCACCAAGGTGGGTCCCAGCTAGCAGGGGGAGTATTCATTTTTTTCTGCGTAATAAGGAGGCACTTCCGATGGGTCTGAGCTGACAGCGGGGGGAACATTCTTTTCACGAAATACGGTGGCCCGTCCGGTGGGTCCCAGCAGTCATGGGGAAAGGTTTTTTTTTTGCAAAATGCGTTGGCCCGTCCAGTGGGTCCCTGCTGTCAGGTGGAGGAATCATTATTTTCCGCGTAATAAGGAGGCACTTCCTTGTTGCGGCCATGGACCCAGCTGTCAGCCTCTCCACGTACAGTACACTTCCGATGGGAGTCGTTCCTTGACCACATTGACCACGTCGCGTTGCGTTACATGCATGCATCTATGGGCGTGGTGCGTCCCCACTGTCAGCCTCTCACGTACAGTCATCTTCCGATGACTCTCGGTTGTTGACCACACCGTGCCGAGCGCACCAAGGCCAGTGGACGAGGCGAGGCCCCAGACTGGAACGACCTGAAGATGGGGAAGACGGGGCAGTGGAGTTGCAGATGGAGAGGAGTGGGAAACTTGACTGGTTCGGGTGCATGGCAGCACAGCCGCGATGCCGCCCACAGGAGACAGGAGCAAGAACAGAGGCTGAAGAAGGAGCATGGTTGTTGGATTAACATCCAACAGTCTAGCTGCTAGAATCATTTGTTGATTAAGTTAACAAAGCCCTGCGTACACGTCCACTTAGTAGGCCCACAAGTCAGCCACCAAATCTGACGAGTCCCAGCTGTCAACGGGAGGAATAATTTTTTTCGCATAACGAGGAGGCACTCCCTTCCGTGTGAAGTTACAGCCGGTGGGTCCCAGCTGTCAGGTGGAGGAAACATTTTTTCAGCTTAATAAGGAGGAACTTTCCTTGCGTGCGACCATGGACCTTGTGGGTCCCAGCCGTCAGGCTCTCCACGTAAAGTCCTCTTCCGATGACTCTCGTTTGTTGACCACGCCGTGCCGAGCGCGGCGAGGCGGTGGACGACGGCGAGGCCCCGGACGGGAACGACTCAGAGATGGGAAGACGCGGCAGTCACGGATTGAGAGGAGGAGAAGGGTTATAACTGGTTCTGGTGCGGCGTGGGGCTGCAGTCGGTGGAGAATAACAGGAGGTGTGGAGGGGTGGAGGGATAGCCTGGCCGGCGGTGGAGTAGCGCTTCGCAGCGATGCGTGCTAAGCAGAGCCGCTAACTGCCGGAGGCCAGACCAGGCGGTCCCGGTGACGCTGGAGGAAGAAGACGAGAGATTGAAGGTGCATGTCGGCCGTTGGATATAAATCCAATGGGTGTGGATGTCATAATCATTTGTTGACCAAGTTGACAACGGCCTCCATAGGCTTCGACCTATTAGCCCACATGTCAGCCTGTAAAAATGTGGCATATATTTAACCCATGTTTTCTAGAATGTACATTCCATTTGCTGGGCTGGGTGAAAAAATAATTTCGCGTCAATGCTACCCATTTATATTTTCTAAGAAATCCCAGCCCATTTGCACTTCCTTGAAATACACGAATTAGTTGGGCTCGTTATATATATATAATGTTATGTTAGAAGGAGCAATTAATATCAAAAAATAAACCGGAGAGGCACATTACATATATATATATATGATATTAACAAATCAGCGAGTTATTGCTCAAAATAAAAATGAGCGCGTTATTATTACATTGGTCCTTAAAATCTTCGCAAGCTTTTGTACGCAATCACCAGGATTTTCCTTGCCTATGAGTAAAAAACAACCAGGATTTTCCTTGCCAACTTATGTTAAACATTTACTTTTATAAGTTAATAACACGTGGGATGTTTTTATAATGTATATATAAGTCTCTATAAAATATACGATAATAGTAATAATATAAATATATATAATGTGGTTAGAAGGGAAAACATAAATTGGACACAACATTATTATTCTTATATATAGATAAATAGAACAGAGACCTGCATTTTATTAAAAAAAATACATTGGTCTACCGATCTTTAAGAAAAAGCCCATAGGCCGGTATGGACCTCAAAAAATAAGTTGAAACCACTGTCTTCATATGTCGTGGGCTACGCATGTTGAAATACAAAACCTAGGCCTAGCTGATACTTGTTCGCCCTCTAGAAAAAAAATGATACCAGATCCCCGAGCGAACTGGATTAAAGAGGGGGCCGGCGGCATGACTGAAGAAGCACATCAAGAGCGATTTTTTTCTTCAGTGGATGGCTCTCGATGGCGTTTTTTTACTTGCCTCTGCACCATACAACTTGTATGTTTAGCCTCCCAGTCCGTGGTGGACCAGCAGCACATTTGCTGGGTGGGCCAACCTACAGAAACCAGCACTCGATTTTCATCAAGCCCCAAAAACAACGCAGTACTATGTTTCTTTTGAGGAAGAAAACATTACGGCAGGGGTTGACTGGGGGAGGGGGAAGACAGAGAAAAAAGATTAAAAAGAGCTAATGCGCCATTGCTACCCTAACAAAGCAGGTGCAATTCTTCTTGGGAAGAAGGTGTGTTGTTGACACCCACACATCACATACCCCATAGTAGGCATACTAACAATTTCACACACAAGTACAACAGACAAGGTAAATATTCGTATCAAACTCAGGTCCACAGGACACGTTCATATTCATAGCCAACAGTCACTATCAAAAACTCAAAAGATTCATATATACACAAGTTCAGCATGTCTATGCATCCAAATGATTGATAGATCACACGACAATATTCATAGATAATTCACAAAAAGATTCAGATATACACATGTTCAGTATGTTTATGCATCCAAATGATTGAGATCAGTGGTGGAGCCAGGATTGGAGCAAACCCCGGGCCTAATTTTTTTTCCACCACGAGGGAAACACTTAACGTCCATAAGGCTATTATCTACCTCAAAAGATACTCCAACAAAATATGGCTCAATTGCACGAGAAATTTAGAATTTAAACTCACAATGCTTCAATACAACAAAATAGATAAAAATGACAAAAAAAACTACAAAGAAAAGCACGCGATAAGAAAGAGTACCAAATCAATGGTTTGTTTCATCAATCCGTCGCATAACCTCATCAACGGTGGAAGAAGAGCCAACACCATCAAGACATCAAAAGCAAAATTTCATAAGGGAGCGCATAAACATTGAATGAAACAATTATCACTGATGCAAATCTAAAAATTACCACTTTAACGAGGTAAAAGCACTTTGGGAGACCTAAATGGTTAAAAGCGATATGCAATATCAACATCATCAATACTTGCAAATACATCTTGCTTAATATAGCAAATCATCACTCATCCTATTCCTTTCATCTGAAATGATAGGTGTAGACACCCCCGTCGCAGACACCGGTGATAAAAATCTCTTCATCTTCTTTTTCTACAATATAAAATGAATTTAGCAATTACATCAATTTGAGTTCAACAGTACCCTAGATATATGACTGGATTCATACACCCAGTGGCGGAGCTTCATGGGGGCCAACCTGGGCGGTGCCCCCCCCCAGCCCAAGAAAAAATCACTTAATACATGTTAGCTTTTGTGCTATATGTTAGTAATAACAGGATAAACCTCATAGTTTTGCCCCTCCTTAGCCCATTGCCCACACATATATTATTTCAATTAAATTTCAGTTCAAAGCAGTTTATACACTAATAGAAGCAGAACATGGTACAAGTGGAATTGCAGAAAGCATCCAGGGGGAAACAGGGAAAGCATCAAAGAAAATACAAGGTGCGGCAGCCGACAGTAAAGCAGCAAGGGGATGGCGGCGGCCGAAGCCCGGGAGCAGGGGGAGTTGGGGGGCGGAGGCGACCACGGCGGACGGCAGAGTGAGCGCTGGAGTCTAGAGATCGATCGAGGCTTCCTACGTGCGAGTCGGCGGCGGCCGCGCGGGCGTTGTATCTCCTCTTTTTCAGAAACAGCGAGATTTAGATCGTGGGGTGGGTTGCCTTGTGCGTGCATCGTTTCTGCTCAGACAGACAACCCATCAAGGCTTTGGGCCTTCTTTCTTTTGCTGGGCTGCACCCCGGGCCTGTAGATAAACTTATATAATTATAGCCTGCTAAATTTTCCACGCCCCGGGCCTGGGCCCTGGGTGTCCGGGGCCCAGCTCCGCCCCTGATTGAGATCACAACCAATATGATCCATGGACGGACTTTAATTACCTAGGGTACAGACTGGTAAATGGTGTTCAGTTGGAGGTACTTCTTGCTAAAATTAATGCTTGTACGTGTAAACCTACATTCCATTTAAACAGCACAAAAGTCACTTCTTTTAAGAAGAGTTTTGTGAATGCACCAAAAGGTCACAACAGCAACCAGGTGAAATGGATATCCCTGTTTGCACAAAAAGCTACAGAGGAAACAGTCAGAGTCTCAAACAATTAGAGGCAAAAACATTTGGCTAAACTTGTCATGGCTTATAACAGTGGCATGGCTTCAGTTTACCAGGGGAATTAGATTAAGAACAACTAACTATTTGGTATAAGGGCATGGGACAGTGGGTGCACCAGCAGTCCAGCACCATGTACCTAAACAGGGGCATAAAGTGGTGATTCATAGTTTGTTACCCTGAGAAACAAACATCCAAGAAACATATCTGGGTTGGTCCCATTTTTGTTCACTCTAGCCACCTACTCCTATGTGTGGATAACAAATCTAGTCCTGGTCATACCACTGTGTGCAGCGTTACCCCTATATTTCCCTTTTCGACCAAGAGACCGGTTGGATGACCAATCTGTACTACTTTCACCCCCTTTCCTTCCTATTTGTACCAAGTCCGATGTACATACTAAATTCCCCCACCCCCACTTTATTTCTTGTTTGAACCAAGTACAAGATTCGACTCCATGAAGTAGCTTTACCTCTAACAATAGAAAAAAAGGTGACGTTGGACCACCCGATCGAGAAGGGCTGAGAGGTAGAAAATGATGCACATGCAGCGACATAACGAGCTAGGGAAGTAGAGCTAAGGCGGCTTTGAAGGAAGATATACCTGAAGGTCGTCGAGATGTGGATAGGTGGGCGGCGGTAGGCCGGATCCGCCCACACTAGGGCAACGACGAAGGGATCGGAGGACCTCCCGCGCCGGCGCTCGGCCAGAGATAACGGTTTGCCCGGCAGTGGGTCTCCTCCCTCGCTGTCGACGACGGCCTAAACGCTGCCCCTCCTCCCTTTCACCAGCGGAGGGGGATACGTCCAGATCTGTAACCTGCGGTGAGGATAGAAAGACAGTGTTTTTTAAGGGAGAAAGACAGTGTTACCACCCCTATCTTGTTTAGATCTGGAGAGGATGAGAGTGTGTGAATAGAGCAACCCTAGCAAGCAAGAGCATAGGCTCCGGCCTATATATACGTAGTGGGGTAGTTTTCCTTTTTCACTCCATCAAAACAATCATTTAAAATTGTGTACTACGTGTCAGGTCGCCTTTTTTAGTTGTTGATAGTTTTTGAGATAGCTACTCGCTTGTTCCAAGTGGTGTTACAGTGTGCCAGGTTGCACTTTGTATCGTTCAAGTCTGGTACAAGTCCCTCATTAAACAAACAACCACCCCCTCGTAAAAATTGTGAACAAGCCCATGGCTAAAACTATCAGCAGCGTGGGTTGCCCCAACATGCATTATTATTTATATTTTCTACTCCCTTCGTTCCTAAATATAAGTCTTTTTTATTAGCCACACCTAAGACAAGAATTTTTCTTATTAGCAGTGAACCCCACATTTCATAGACACAAAAAGTGTGGCAAGATTCCCTTAGGCAAGCCAAAGTGTGTCTAACAATTTGAGCAACTCAAGTTAGGCAAGTGTGGCAAGTGTGGGAAAAATAATTTGGCAACATAAGACAAACATAGTCATAATCCAAAAAGCCCCATAATTTTTTTTTGACATGCATGAAAATTTGGTTAGTTAAATTTATAGTCAAAATTTGGCAAGGTGCATCAAATCAACACATGCAAGTATCAAAAGGAAAGTCACGACATGCATGCATGCGTTGTACTCCCTATGTTTCCAAATATAAGTCTTTTTAGAGATTGCAACAAGTGACTACATACGAAGCAAAATATGTCTATATACATCCGTATGTTGTAGTCCATTTGAAATGTGTAAAAAGACTTATATCGAGTGCAGTGCTTTGATGTGTCGCGTCAACTCGTACAAGACCGAGAAGTTTGATTACTACAACACCCTCTCCCTCACGGACTGAGCTCTGGTGCCTTAACTGCACCTGCCTTTGGCTGCATGACAGGTGGGCCAACCACCTGTTGGGCCCACCTGTCATAAACGCAAAGGCAGGAGTAGTAAGTCAAGGAAGCTGTGTCCCTCCCTCGCGCATGAGCATGGTGGCTGGCAGGACTAGTAGAAGCTTTCGCTACACGCTATCCCCCCGCACGAGGTGGACAGACATGCAGCAGTGGATTCGATACTGTAGAAGTAGGAGTAACATCATTGTTCGTCTTCTTGAAGAGGCGAAGAGCCAAGCGCAACCCGAACGTGACAGTTGTGAACGCTCCCGTGGCAGTCTTTGTGTAGGGGTGGGGCGTGGTGCGGTGCCTTGGAGCACACATATAGCCATGCTCTTGCATGAGACAAAATTGCTATTTGAGCTCACTATTGTAGTACTAGTACTTGCTAGTATAGCCCTGTAAACCGGAAAGGAGTATTTGCCTTTCTAGAGATTTCAACAAGTGACTAGACTACACCGCGTGCAGTACTCCCTCCCTTCCGGTTTATAGGGCTCAAATCTCAAATCTCATCAACCAAGGCATTTTGCAATTGGAGGAATGTATCTCGTACTTTACAAAACTACCCTAATTAAACTCATGCATTAATTACGTAGTTCTCTCATTTTCCTCTCCGCCTTGGTCGCGGTGCACAATATTGAGCACTCCTATATGACTAGCCGCTCTATCTACATGCGGCACATCAAAGCATCCGGGCCCGCGTGCCATCCACCAAATCACAGTGAGGTGCTACGGTCGAGACTCACCGGTCACCCCGGTGTGGCCGTCATGACCCGTCATATCACAAAACCCACACCTTACCAGCAGTGGTAAAGTGGCCTTGAAGTTGGACTGGACGAAGCAACCATCATTTCACTGGAATGCTCGTTGAATCCCTTTCTCCCCTTTCTTGGAGAAAACCTCACTCCAGGCTACTCACTTCTGCCATTTTTCTTCTGTGCCGACGAAGGAAAGGTGGGTGAATCAGTGATGCTGCTATATTTTCATTCCAAGAATCTTCTTTTTGCAAAGCACGAACCGATTCTCACAGCCTATTCTTTTCTCGTTTTCATTGCGGTTGTGGTTTCCTTTCGATTGCTTTTTGTTTTTTAGTTCATTGATGGATCCTGGAGACAGCGATCTCCAGGAAGCGAGCACCGACCAATGAGTTGACCATGTTGGCGGGCCAACCCATGGAGACGAAGAACTCCAAGAAACAAGCACTGGCCAAAGAGTTGACGACGTTGGTGGACGAACTCCTCAAAGAAAGTTGGAAGAACAGCAAGGGCCCCACCGTGCCTACCCCAGAAACTCTGATGGCCACCTATGCGAGGCTCAAGGCCGCGTTTGAGGAGATAGTCGCCGTTGAGAAGCAGTATTCCCCTGGCAAGGTGATGGCCCCTATCGAGGACGAGGAGATGGTCCCCGGAGGGATGGGATCCCCCGGTGAGCTGCACAAGGTAAAAAATAATGGCTTATTACCATAGTTGTGGTTTTTGATTATTTCTAATGTGCTTGCTAATATGTTAGGGTTGTGCAGGTGCCGGTGGACGTCCTTGATGATTCTGATGTCGCGGCCCATCCTGTGGACAACGCCCCAGAGATCGTTTTCGATGTCACGGTCCGTCCTGTTGGCATCGCCCCGAAGATCGATACCGATGCTGCTGTCCATCCTGTGGACATCGCCCCAGAGATAGATTTCGATGTCATGGTCAGTCCTGTGGACATCGCCCCAGAGATCGATTCCCATGCCGCTGTCCGTGCAGTGGTCATTGCCCGAGAGATCGATGACAAGAAATAGTTGGTCGTTCTAATCCTTCAGGGTAGTTTGCATTGCCATGTGTTTAATTACCAGAACGATGCGTGTTATCAAACCATCTTAGGGCTAGTGCACTGTCTTGTGTGGGCGGTACTTGCTACTTTTGTTTGATAGTGAATCATGCGAACCCTCTCCGAGTTATGGAAACAGATGTATCCTCACCAGCTTTTGATGTAATATATGGCATGCTTAGATGTAACTTTGAACTGTTTATCATATCAGCAGGGCTTGTTTGATGATTTGTGGTGTTAGTAGGCTAGCTACTGTGCGAGCTATAGTACTTGCAAAACACTCACCAAAGAGAAACGTTAGGGCTGATGAGCTCGTGGTACGCTTATACTTGTAGGTTTAGTCGACATGGATACATTCGGGCCTCATTGGGTTCATAGGGTAGGAAAATCGTAGCAAAAGTGCAGAGACGTACAACACAAAACCATAACAGTACAGAGATGTACTCCCTCCGTTCCAAAATAGATGACCTATAGGCGGGCTAATTTGGCCTAGTGGTTTTTTTAGGATGACCTAGTGGGTTTCAGTGATATGACGTGGTACAATGCCATCCAGTCTTCGTGTATGGTAGCAGTATTGCGGGTATAGTAAGTTTTCTTAAAGAAGCAGAATTCAATGAAGTCATGATAGTTCCTTCGTCCGACCAACTTACAGTGGGAAAGGTTGGGCCTGCGATACGACCGGGGTAGACTAGGATAATTTTGTGCATGGCAGGTGGACCAGGATGGTTGGCGTCAAACATGTCGGCGAATGAAAGTATTATTTCCGATATAGAGGACGAGCAACGAGTATTGATTGTTTATTTTTGATGAAAGCTATTGTCTCCACTGTTATGACGGAGGAGTGTGAAACACGGCAGCCCAGTGAACTTGGCATGTGCACCACTCCCTCCTTCCTCATGCAATACTACCATACTGTTGACTATACGGTTGGCTATAAGGTTACAACTTTTTCTCACTTTCTCTCTATCTATTTCCTCTCAAATGTTTTTTACCTTTCTTTTTTAGACACAATTGTTTTTTATGCCTCTTTTTTTAGAATTATTTTTTATACCTAGGAGCACTATAGAGACGGGCTCTTGCAGAGCCCACTCCTTGACTTTGTCAATGCCTCTCTCTCCTCCGCATAAGCAGGCTTATAGCCCGGTATTTTATAGGTACTACTTGCTATGCATGCATGCGGCGGGCAGCTGGCGTCTGAGGGGCCAGGGCGGTCAGAAGCGGGCTTGGAAGCGGTCCGGACTCCCGCATGGCCCACCTCACATTATCACTATATAGTTCTTGGAGTCCGTGCGCGGCAGGCGGGCGATCTCTTCTCCCTCCCCCGTCTCTCTCTTCTCAGCCGACGCCCACCGAGTGATTAGATTTCGGCTATCGATGGTTTATTCAATTGCAGTCCCGCATGTCAGTGAAATTGCAAGACAACGCGTGTCCCCTCTGGTGAGCGGCGTGCGAGCCAGAATGTCGGGGGTGCAACGCGTACGAGTCATAAGTGTGCCACCTTTTCCTTTAGAACTTGCAAAGTGTAACATTTTCACGTGATCGATCGATAGAAATCTAGAACAAAATGACGAGGGCGATGCTTTCCCGCTTGTTAGGCGGGCTAGTTTGAGTGATATGACGTGCTACAGTGCCGCCCACTTGCTCCATTTTTATATAAGCAAGAGTTTACACTCTTACGTGGGAGGAGTGCGAAACACCGAGGATCTGATTTTGATTGAGGGATAACTGCTCCCTGCCAAATAATGGAGCACTATTAGCGATTATAGCATGATAGTTAGGGCATCCCCAGCACTGGCCCACAAATTTACACCGGCATCTGTCTGAGGACACTAATGGATGCCATCCGATGCTACCCACATACCTTTCGACAACTATATGAACTAGTCGGACGAAATTTGTGCAAACAAAGCAAATTTCAAATTAACCGGATGAAATTCATTACATTTCGAAAACTTTTCCTACAAACTGGACAAAATTCATTACATATTTCGCACAAACTGTACTAAAACGTATTGTAAACCTAATCTAAACGATCGCTGGTACCCGACCACCATGTCCGGCCATGAACCCGAGAAAGGCGGCCATTGCCTTTGCCTCCTCCTCATCCGACTCGATAACCTCCTCCTCTGGAGCACAAGGTTCTGAAGATTTCCGCCTCCACGTCGCTGTCAAGCGGCTAATCGGTCACTGATGTTTACCCCACCAAGCTTCGCGTCGACTGAGTGGAGTAGCGGTGGCCTTCCTGGGACCAGAGCGGCGTGACCTACCATGTACTACTCTTCCTCGCTGCCGGCAGCGCCCGCGCATGCGCGCCGTCTTCGTGGTCGTGGCGGCGGAGGGCGGCTGGGGGGTGCCGGCGATCTCCTTTGTCTGCTCCTGTGACAGTACATCGAAGAGAGCTTTGGAGCGTGCCCGGAGCGGAGCCGCCGATGTCCCTCGCCTGCTCCTGCGATAGTACGTCCAAGAGAGCTTCGGAGCACCAAGATGCCATGGTTGGAGTGGTGCCGATAGAAGGAAGCGACCAGAGGAGAATGAGTGTGGGTCTTTGCCTATGGTTGGGAGCTGGGGCTCAAGTTAATATAGCGGACGAATGGCAATGAGCCGCGGCAGACGGATGGACGGCTGGCACCGGAGTAGGTTCGTCGAGCGTGAATGCGGGCGCTGCTTCAGTGACTTAACTATAGGTGCGTTGGGTTACTGACATGTGGGCCCAACGGGCATATGGCCCGCATATTAGTGACACACCAACTACACGTGCAGTTAGGCCGTGAATGCAGCATTGACATTCTGGAGAGACGATGACCGTTTCAGTCGGGAAGTGCGCGCTAGTGATGGAAGGGGTTTCGATATGCCAGGGCGGTCAGACGCTGGCGTGGTGGTAAAGTGTGAACTCATGGATAACGAGCCTTTGAAGCATATGTGGCATGTATTGACAACCAGGCATCCATGCAATCGCTCTTGTCGCCAGCTAGCCTTCGACGACCACCATTAGACACCACACAACCATGCATAACTTATGAATAATGGACGAATCGATCAGATACACACTCGTGTGCAGTGGCACTAAGATCGGTAGCTCACGATAGTACATACTCCATACCATAGTACTCTCTCTAGCTAGGTTGTTTTATAGATTGTTGTTGTAATGGATGATATACATGAGCAAGGCGCTCCGAGTATGATCGTTGGTGTTGAGCCAGGTGAATACATGCTCGGCGTTTGCGTAGGCCTCCATCAAACGTCTAAATAGTAATGTCAGGCACCGCTGGGGCGCGCAGGTGATGGGCTCGCCATTTGCGTTGCGCCATGAGCAGGACTTTGATTGAGAGGGTGACGTGCATGCATTAGCATGCTTTGACAGCGTGAGCGCGAGTGTCTGACGCAAAGTATTTCATTTTCATTTGGCTGATGAGTGTGCGTTGCAGCGAAGAGTCCGTGGTTTGATTCCCCACATACGCATAATTTTGGTTTTTATTTCTTTCTCCACTAATAGGTAGGCCCACGTAGATAGATAAAGAACACGAGCTGATGAGATGCATGCGGACTGTTTGACTCGTCAACCAGAAAAATATGGATCTATACGCTGAGCCATTGACCGTATAATCACCATATCTCATATACAATGATCAAAGTGAGCTATCAAGACAAGTTCGATGACCACCAATGCATTTTACTCGGTAATAATTGACCAGGATTGAAGGGGAATCCAAATTTCTTTTGTCTTCTATCCTTGAGCTTTTGACAAACCAATGCACTATACGGTTGTCCGGCCACTCCACCCCAGAGCTCTCACCAAGCGTCATTCATGCCACCGCGCCACACACTAACCGGTAAGGAAGCGATGGCATCCCGCCGCGCCAAGTTCCTCGCCGCCCACGACTGCACACAAAATGGTAGGGAAGCGATGGCATCCCGCTGTGCCGAGTTCATCGCTGCTCGCGACCTCACACCTATGTGGGAGGAATTTGATGCTGCCAAGGCCGAATGGGCGGTAGAGCAAGAGGCGGCCAAAGCCGCACAGAGGGAGCGGAAAAGTCAAAAAGCACTCAAGAAAAGAGAGGCCCGCCGCCAGAAGAAAGAAGAGGATGCACGCGTTGCTGTGGAGAGGTCGACGGAGATCGAAGCACGGTGGGGTGTCGCTGACAAAACCGGGAAGGAGAACGACGGTGTCTGGCCAGCATGTGAGAAGTAGTAGTACTAGTAGTTAGTGTGTGTGTCTATGTCTGAGTACGAGCATGTACCAGTACTACTAGTTACTATTGTGGTTTTTAGAGCAAATTACCAGTACATTAGCCTAGACTCAATGGGAAAATTCCTATATTATGCATCAAATGGCATCTCTTTCTCTATAGGAATTGAGATGCATGTCATCTCACTTCCTATGATTTTCATATTCCTATAAAATTCCTATCCTATGAATGAAAGGAGGCCTCTGTTGGAGTAACTACTGTAGCTAGCAGTACTGTTGGTACAGTACTTTTCTTCAAGAAGCGGAATTCAAGGAAGTCATGATGGTTCCTTCGTCCGAGCAACTTCAAAGTGGGAAAGGTTGGGCATGTGATTTGACGGCTCATTAGTCAATATTACTGCGGCGCGACGACCGGGGTGACTCTCCCTTGGAGTTCTACGTGCATGGCAAGTGGACTAGGATGGTCGACGTCCCACATGTTGGCGAACGGAAGTATTCTTTCAGATACCGAGGAGCAAGGAAACCGCGTGGTATAGTATCACTGTTGATTGGTTCTCAAAAAAATAGTATCACTGCTGATTTATATTTATTTTTTATTTCTGATGAATGCTAGCGTTTCAACTCTTACGACGAAGAGTGCCAAACACGGCACGTGCTGGATGTCCCACATGTCAGCAAAAGGAGTGGGACATGAACAGCGTGGTAGAGCCTAGCACAAAAAAACCCAGCGTGGTAGAGCGTCTCCACTTCTTCCACTTCTGGGTCGGGGACCACACGTAGTAGTACTAGTGGTATGAACGATACAAAGTGCGACTTGGAGAGAAAGACACGTCTAGTTGGAAGGTCTCGGGGCATACACGTAAACAAATATAAAAGCTTATATGTGCCTCCAACTAATATAGTAGTAGTAGAGTACTTAGGCACATACTCCATAACATCACCATGCATTGCACGTACAACATTTAGTGGTACTCCCTCCGTTCCAAATTACTCGTCGTGGTTTTAGTTCAAAGGGAGTACGTAGTAAGAGACAAGTGCCGCCCAAGAGTTCCCTTCTCAACCCACTTTTGGGTGTTTGGTAGAGTGTATGGAGGGTGTATGAGTCCACACTAGTTTAGCACAAATACACTAGAAGCATGCATGAAGAGAGAATGCATGAAGAGGGATGTTGAGTTGAGCATGCATGAAGAGGGAACAACTATGCTGAGACGAGAACACAACCAAACACACCCTATATGCCATGCATGTTCATACCATTTGTGCCTTTCTACTTCACTTACTGCGCTACATTACTCAGGTTCGTACGTCCACTCCTGGGTACATGTCCGTCTCGTAGTTCCAGTCCCACATGTTCTTCATATAGATGGAACGATCCTTGCATGACACATGCACCTTGATGCTAGATGTCTCGCGTGTTGGCAAAAGGATGAATAAAGCTCACTTAAAAAATAGAGTGGAAGAACATAGATTCCTGATGACCGAGAAGGAGCAAGGAACCTTGTGGTGGAGTATTATTCAGTGATATAAAATAAACCAATCATCTCCACAGTGGACTGGAAGAGTACGAAACACGGCAGCACAGTGTAGTTACATCATACTAGCACATGGCTAGCCCATGCTATCACCATATTTCTTGGCTTCCGTGCGACACCTATCTCTAGTAATCCAGCAGCCCGTATCGGTTCTCCCTCCTCGTGTCTCTCAAAGTGTGGCGGGCTGGCGTTTTTGCCGTCTATTGAGGTCAGTTCACTCATCACATGTTAGCGACATGCCAAGAGCATTCTAAAAAATATTCTTTCACGTTCCGTTTTCAAAAAGAACAAAATCCTTTCACATACGAATTTTATTGTATGCTTTGAGCAACTTGCATGTCCTATACTGCTCCTGTTCGGATACTCTAACTTAGCTAGAGGTTAGACTAACTCATGACTAACCATGAACTAACTGTAGCCAAAGAGGTGTTTGGGTGATAGGGTTAGATTGACAACAAATGCACTTGATGGAGAGAGAAAAGTGATTTTTCAGTGGTCCCAATGAGAACTATCTCCAGTTAGCACCTCTTGGGTGGGATAGTTTTTTTTGGTGGGTTCGGTGCAACTTGCTCCAATTTAAACCCTCATGCTTGGATACTTTAGGGCTATTTGAGCCTCAACTAGCTCAAACTAACTCTAACCCATGGATCCAAACAGGGCCTATGGCTAGCCTCGATGAGGAGGAGTCGCGTGCACTGGGAAGCAGCGCTCTCTCGACCGTCGCACTGCTCCAAAGCCGGCGCCAGTGAGAGGTCGCCTCCACTCTAGATGGGCATTAAAGGGGCACTGACGCTCCAGGGCGACGCTGAGTGTTTCACACGGGAAGCGTGTGCTAGCAAGGGAGTATAGGTTTTGAACTGTTCCAGATGTAGTACTGGTAGTTTGCAAAACTACTCAATTATTGCACTCAGTTTCCTAAGAAATTGTGGTAAAAAACGTTACTCCACAGCCCGCTTCCCTTCTCCCTCCTCTTCCACCGCCCGCGCACGTCCGTGGGAAGCGACCGGTCAACCCTTATAAGCACAAAAAGATGCATGCATGACCACTAAAATTTCTAGATTAAAGCGCCACTCCGGCGGGAGTATGGCATATGTTGTTACCAGTTACCTTCGGCCGGGCCATGGCTACCGGGCGACGGCGACCAGAGAAGAGGCGGCGGGAGGGGAATGAATGCAGCTACTGTTTGGGTTCGCTGTCCGGCTTAAATAAATGCACATCATCACGTGTACCCGCGGGTGCACAAATTGTAACATACGTGTCTGCTTAAGTGGGCGTCACGTAACTGGTGTGTGTGTGTGGTGCCATACAGAGGATTTTGAGGCTTGGGCTGAAGATTTGTAATAGTAGGCCTCACAACCTCTTGAGTAACAACTTTTGGTGCAGCAGACTGAGGAATTGAAGCGGTAGTTTCATCAACACTCTCTGTCTCCATTTCTTCAGTTGTGGCAGTTGGAATTTCTTCAGGAATAGATTGGACAGAAGTTGGACGTCCTTCAAACCCTACCAATATTTCTTCAGTCTGCACAGGGGACTGAGGAATATGATGTAGTGGTGTGGCGATTGCCGATTGGAGAATTGGGGTGAAGATTTTCCCAATAATCATCATTCAGAATAGGAGTGGTTGAGCCAATATCCACATCCTCATCAATTTCTTCTATGCCCGCCTCTTCAGCAGTGAATTAAGGCATAGGCGATGATACCAATGGTGTTGAAACAACAACTTCCACTTCAATTTCTTTGTCCATCTGCTCGAGGAAGCAGCAGAAGGATTTTCTTCATCAGGAATGGCATATTCTTCACCAAACAAGACTAATTCCTTTGATGGCACAATTAAAATTGGAACAACATCAATTGGTTCATTGAATGAGCTTGTCAAAGTCCTCACTTTCTTGGGGTCCGAGGAATCTGCAGAGGTTGATGCTTTCCTTTCCTTTGCGGCTTCCTTCTCCACAACCTTTACTTTATTCACTTCTGATGCAGAAGGAAGTGTGTGGTTTTCTTCACCTTTGAAGATGTTGCCGGAGGAGCAGATGAAGTTGGTGCATTTTCTTTAGGCATGACTGATGCAATCGCCCTGACATTCTTAGTTTCTTCCGGCACAACAGATTCTTCAGCTGGCCTGGGTTGTTCTTCAGGCGCAACATTTGTGGTTGCCCTGATAGTTTCTTCAGGAGCTAGAATTTCTTCAGTAGCCCTGGTACTTTCTTCAGTAGCCTAAATTTCTTTAGTTGCACTTGTCGTTTCATCAGTAGGCTGGACAGATACTTCAGCTTGAGTAATTTGTTGTTGCAATGGAGCTGCAACATTTGCCTTGAGGTTCTTGGTGATGTTGACAAATCTAACCTTGGCTCCTAGCCAATCAACATGGTATTGGTCAAATTCATCATTGAGGCTTTCGATTTCATTTTGAACTCCGACAAGTTCTTCAGGACACAGTGAGAACATTGTTCCTCAGAAAGTGCTCTTTCTTGTACTGGTCCTTCTTGACTTGCCTGGCCTTCTCAAACTTCCATTTTTCCTCGCCTATGAAGGCAGTCAACATGTGACTTTGACCAGGAGTCGGATTCAGGTCCGATAGTGGAGTGTTTGTATCCTTGTGTCATATGTCAATGAAATCGAGGATCTTCTTCAGATCTAGCATAAGAGGCACAGAGCTGCCTTTGGCTCTCGCAGCCCTTTGCTATCTATCTCTAATGATTTCAGCAAGTTCTTCATCATCAGGTGGAACATGGAATGCCACTTGCTTCTTATGAGGACTTGGCCTCTTTCCACATCCAACAGTGGACTTGACATTCAGCTGAGATGGACCACTTGAGGATTGTGGTTGTGTTGAGGAAGTTGCAGATGCCCCTGAGGCAATGGAAAATCCAGCAGTCCGCTGACACAGTGCAAGATGCACCGATGTTGAGGACTTTGTGGCAGCCACTGAGGATTTTGCAGCAACATAGGGAGTTGGCGCTGCCTTTGAGGAAGTTGCATGAGGAATTTACCCTGAAGGCTTTGCTGTTGAGGAACTTAGCCGTGAGGGCATTGAGCTTGAAGGCATTGTCTTCACATATGATTTCTTCAAGATGGCCTTCTTTGGCGCAGCTCTACTGGCAGAGGCCTCAGTAGCAGCAGCTTGAGTGTCTACTTTGAATTTCCTCACTGTTTCTGTGGAAACTTTCTGAAGCTTGGCTTGGCGCTTAGCCCATTCCTTCGAAAAGTCCTCACCACGCTTGATGCTGGTAGGATCAGCTTGTTGGCTAGTAGCTAGTGCTAGCCTTGAGCAAGAAGGGTTTACTATGAATTTCTTCATGTACTTGAGAGTAACATAGCGATATACCCTCCATTCCTTTGCCCATCTTCTTTCAATCCTTTGGATGTACGCTGATTCTGTTTTCTTTCCCATAAGTTTCTTCGTCTGGTGTGCAATATTCATCATATATGTCCTCAGGGATATCAAATGATGTGTTTGTCACTGGCATGTTTCCTCCCTTTTGAGGATTTTGAACTTTTGATGATTCTGAGGAATTATGCAATTTTTCTTCGAGAAACGTTGCAAATGAGTTAAGTTGATGAGAACCTAGATATTTATCAGCAGACATTTTGTACCTGTGAACAAAGTATAGGTGCGAAGAATTTGGAGAGGTCATATGCGTTCTCAGAAGTTTTTCAAAAAGTATCAAGTTGAAGAATTTGACCATAGATGTCTTGAGGAATTTCATTAAGCGTTCTTGACTCAGGTTCCAGAGTTGTACAGATTTGAAAATACACACAATTGAGGAATCTTGAGGAAAATCACTTCTTAGAGAAATCAATCAAGAAAGGAAGCATTTAGATTTTTAGAGAGTGGATAGATGAAGAATAAACACCTTTTGAGGATTTTGTGAAAACCATAAGAATCAAAGTAGGGCAGTAAAATCAGATTTTAATTACCCTTGACGAAGAACACAATGAACTAGGATTGGAGATGGAGAAGTCCGTCGGTCCAGATCTCCCACGCCCTAACTCGGCGGTGGGAGACAGCTACGGC
This sequence comes from Triticum dicoccoides, assembly GCF_002162155.2. Lineage (NCBI taxonomy): Eukaryota > Viridiplantae > Streptophyta > Magnoliopsida > Poales > Poaceae > Triticum > Triticum dicoccoides. The sequence continues at coordinate 531,864,842 of NC_041389.1, read as the reverse complement.
GGCGGCGGAGTGAAGATTTCCGCGGCCGACGCGAGTACGACGACGACGAGGTCGAGGCAGTGAAGCTCTTCCTCACCGGCGACGATGGAGTTTAGCGGCGGCACTAGGTCAGAGCTTGAGCGAGGAGAAACAAGGTCGAGCGGAGTAAATGAGGTCTGAGGAGGGTAAGGGGTATTTATAGCCGAAGCAAAAAAAAAATTGCCCGAAGATTTTGGACAAACAAGCCCCTGAACCTTGCTATCCTGTCAACATGTGTCACCCATGTACTAAGAGGTGGAAATCATGGGGGGTCGTGGGTGAGTACTATATTCCATCATGAGAAGTGAAATGGTTTGAGCGGCAACAGCCAAATATTAGATAGGAAGAATTTTAATGTTTCATTCACAAATTCTTCAGCAACATTTACAAACTTGACAAAATATAGGCAATGAAGAACACTAGTCAAAAAGTTAAAGAAATTGCAAACTTGACGAATTTGCAAAATTGAAGAATTTGCAAAATGAAGAAAAACTCAATTTTAAAGATTATCAACTTTGGTTGGTGGCGTGACCCACCATACAAGAATGATGATTTCAGACACTGCGTACATTTGTCCTAGGGCTCTGAGATTCAAATTCTTCATTAATTTCTTCACACTTAGAGGGTTAGTCTTCATTGGTTGAAGAAAAGACGTTACTTCATGTGTTGCACATCTGAGTCATCAATTTTGCATAAGTGTTAGGATGTGTGTCCTTTCAAAGAACATTCAAAGATTCTAAGATATTTAGCTCACACCGCAACTTGCTAAATCTCTTCTCATCTGAGGGCTTTGTGAAGATACCTGGTAGCTGTTCTTCGGTCTTCACGTGATCGATGAAGATGTCACCCTTCAACACATGATCACAAAGAAAATGATGATGAATCTGGATGTTCTTAGTCTTCGAGTGCTGAACTAGGTTGTGAGCAATCTTAATGGCACTCTTGTTATCGCAGTAGAGAGGCACGTTCTTCAAATTGATGACATAGTCCTTGAGGGTTTGCTTCATCCACAATAATTGAGCACAGCAAGAACCAACAAAATGTACTCAGCTTTAGCAGTAGACAGTAATACGCGGTTCTGCTTCTTCGAGGACCAACATACTAAGGATCGTCCGAGGAAATGGCATGTGCCTGATGTTGACTTGCGACTCACTCGATCACCATCATAGTCAGAGTAAGAATATCCAATGAGATCAAAAGTCGAGCCCTTGGTATACCATAATCCAAGTGTTGGAGTGTGAGCTAGATATTGAAGAATATGTTTCACAACCTTATGGTGCGATTCCTTCGGTGTAGCTTGAAAACGGGTGCACATGCAAACCCTAAGCATAATATCTGGCCTAGATGCACATAGATATAATAAAGAGCCAATCATGGAGCAGTATACCTTTTGATCGAAGTCTTTACCATTTTCATCGGTGCATAGATGGCCATTTGTGGGCATAGGGATTTTGACGCCTTTGCAATCTTGCATGTCGAATTTCCTCAGTACATCCTTGAGGTATTTCTCTTGAGATATGAAGATGTCATTGCAATGTTGATGAATTTGGAGACCTGGGAAGAATTCCAATTCTCCCATCATAGACATTTAATATTCCTCATGCATCATGTATCCAAATTCATCACTTTAACGTTCCTCAGTACATCTAAAGATAGTATCGTCTACATATATTTGGCACACGAATAATTCATCATCATAAGTTTTGGTGAAAAGAGTTGGGTCAAGTAAACTGGGTTTGAAGCCTTTCTTCATGAGGAATTCCTTCGGTGTATCATACCACACCCGAGGGGCCTGCTTGAGGCCATAGAGGGCCTTGTTGAGTTTGAAGACTTTATCAGGATGCTTAGGATCTTCAAAACCTGGGGGTTGAGCAACATATACTTCTTCCTCAAGCTTACCATTGAGAAATGCACTTTTCACATCCATTTGATATAAGATGATATTAAGATGGTTAGCATAAGCAAGCAATATGCGAATAGCTTCAAGTCTAGCAACAGGTGCAAAAGTTTCATCGAAATCAATTCCTTCAACCTGTGTGTAGCCTTATTCCTCACCACTAGGCCATTTTCGTCTTGCTTGTTGCAGTAGATCCACTTGGTACCTATGATGTTGTGCTTGCGAGGATCTGGTCGCTTGAAAAGTTCCCACATGTTGTTGAGCTTGAATTGATGCAATTCCTCTTGCATAGCTTGAATCCACTCAGGCTCCGGAAATGCCTCATCAACTTTGGTGGGCTCTGTGATAGAGACAAAAGCGAAGTTCCCACAAAAGTTAGACGAATGTGAAGCTTTTGAGCATGTGAGAGGACCTGGTGCATTGATATCGTCGAGGATTTTCTCAATTTTCACTTCATTTGTGATGCGAGGATGAGTAGGTTGATGACTTTGATTGGGCTGAGCATTTTCTTCACCGACATTTTCCTCACCTGCACCACCATGATTTTCTTCACGGTCTGGAATAATTTCTTCAGCAGGTTCTTCAGTGGGTATGACATCCTCAGTAGACTTGAACCTAATGGATTCCTCAGGAAACATTTCATCTAGAACAGGAGGTAGATGCTCTCTTTACGAGTCGTTAATCTCATCGAAACGCACATCTACACATTCAAGAACCTTGTTGTGATAGGTGTTGAAGACTCTGTAGGTGTGCGAGTCCTTTCCGTAACCAATCATAAAACCTTCATGTGATTTCCGTGCAAACTTAGAATTGTGATGAGGATCTCTAATCCAACATTTAGCACCGAAGACTTTGAAATAACTCACATTGGGTTTCTTGTCAGTGAGGAGTTCATATGAGGTCTTCTTGAAAAATTTGTGAAGATATGCCATGTTGATGATGTGGCACGCAGTATCAATAACCTCATGCCAGAAGCGATGAGGCATCTTATATTTGTAAGTGCATCTAGTGCCACCCCTAGTTGGTTTTGGAGTATTGACGACAAATCTGGTTGAGGGACTAATGTGTTTGTGAGAATTGCAGGATAACACAGGTAGTAGTCCCATATTGATTTGGTTTACCTACCAGAGATGACCCCTATAAATGTGTAAAGACATTGAAGACAATGGTGGTCTATGAAGATATTCACAATGAAGACTATGACAAGAGAAGACATCGCATGAAGACTATGGAGTGGAAGACATAGTTGTTTTGTAGTTTCCTTTTCTTCCTTATTGAGTCATAGGAACCACCGTACTGTTAAGTGGGGTTCAAGTGAACAAAGTTAGAGTGACTGAATTGATGCTCAACCAAATCCTAAGTCTTCGAGCGAAGACAATGAGAGAAAATCTTATCCAGAGCTCGATGAGTCAACTTTACTTGTAAACCAAGTCAAGCTACCGCGTGTGTTTGAAATCTTACCGTTGGACACGTGTCAGTTCCTTAGTGACCCAGGGTCATTTTGGACAAATCAGGTCGGGTTGCCTCCTGGCTATAAATAGCCCACCCCTACACCATAAGTTGGTGGCTACTCAGATTTAGTGCACGACTTCTGTCGTTTGAGAGCAACCCGCCTCCGAAGCATTTGAGAGAGTAATCCTTGCGAGGACAAAGCCCAAAACACCCATGTCGGGGAAACTGATCCACGAACACCTATGGGACCGGCGGACCGAGCCCCTTTCGGTTCGGTGGGGGGCGGAGATCGCACGAAGAGCGGATCGAGGCGAAGCACAAGTGTAGTTTACCTAGCTTCGGAGCTCTCTGGAGAGATAACACTCCTACTGCTGCATGTCTGAGTGTATTGAGTTCTTGCTCGGGAGCGCTGAGTGCTACAGTACACACTAGCTGCTAACGAGACCGAGCGTGAGTGTTTTTCTGCCTCTCCGAACCCCTTCTACGTTGCGCATGGGCCTCCTTTTATATGCTAAAGGGGTTTCCGACAGGTGGCAACGTAGACAAGGGTAAAAATGGAAAAGGAATTGCGGTTGGTACAACTACCTGTACAGTGTATCATACCTAACCCTGACGGCAGGGGACAAAGACATTAAATGCCCGTCTACGTCGCCCAAATAGTGCAAAAAGGGACCGTCAGGGACACCACCGCTCGCCACGATGGCAATCTTGTCAGCGTCGCTTGCCACCGTGCACCGCTGGCTGCACAGCCTCTTGCCACGCGCGCCTGGAAAGGCCCCAGGGCGACACGTTGGTGGATGTGCTGGAGCGCGGGTACAGAGTGGTAGCTTGCCGCGGCAAGCGCCTTGCCGCGGTCGTTCTCTTGTCGCGTCCGGAAGCTTGTCGCTCAGCGGGCCTCGCCGGGACGCGTGGCGCGTCGCGGCAAGTTCCTTGAGATACCTTGGTTGGCCTTCCCGGCAAGCTCCTCTTGCCGGGGCCTTGTCTCCTTGGCTTGAATACTTTGTTCTTGAATGGCTCCAAAGGAACCACGGAGGACCTTGGCGGTCACCTGGCAAGCCTTGCCGCGGGGTGCTGCAACTACCCGTGCACAAGTTCGGGATACTAGGGTACCCCTACTCTAGTACACCGACAGGAGCCCCCGGGCCTGGGCCACACACGGTGCCGAGCGCTGTTGGGCCAGGCCCAAAACAGGGCACGGGCACGCGCGGCCTGGGTTACGCCGTATCTCACTCTGTATCCACCGCGCCCTCCTCGAACCGGCACGCGTCGAATGCGGCATCGTGGGAGAGATCGTGGGTGGTTTCTTTATTCGGAAAGATGGAACGTCTGCCCCCTCCCTCTTTATAAGCAGGGGAAACAGGGGCAGTTCGCCCATCTCGCCGGTCGCTATTCCAATCTCAAAAACCTTCGCCGCTCCCCCCTTCTTCCCAAAGCTGAAAGAGAGCAGCGCTCCACCCCCCATCGCCACCGGCACCACCAACGCCGTCGATCTCTCTCACCACCTCCGCCATGGCTCTGAAAGCCGGGAAGGTTGTGAAGTCGGCCGAGGCGCAGCGGCTCGCGGCGCTGCGAAAGGAGCGGGCAATCTTCCCCCCTCAGCTCGCTGCGAAGGAGCTGAGGGAGTATTACTACCTCTTCTGGTCGACGGAGACGCGAGCGCATCCGCGCACGAAGGTACTCTCAGCTGCCGCTTCGGAACTGGCTCCGAATGGATATCCCTTCTTCGCGTTGTTCTTCTACTACGGGCTCTGCCTGCCTTTCTCTGAGTTTTTCTGTGATATTATGAACACCTACGGGTTCCGCCTCCTTGACTTCAGCCCCAACGCCGTTCTGACCATGGCAGTTTTCGCACATCTCTGCGGAAACTTTGTCGGAGTCTATCCAAATGTAGCTCTTTTTCGCCACTTCTTTATGCCCCAAGTTGAGAGAGGGGAGCCTTTATCCGGCGGAATCGCCTGGATCTCGAGAGCTGGCAAGAAGGAAGCTTATCTGGAGGGAGAGCTCCGCAGCAAGTGGGAGGAATGGAGAGCAGACTGGTGCTGGATTGTTGAGGAGAACCCGCAGCCACTTACCGCCCAGCGCCAAGCCCCAGTAGCACGCGGCAACGATTGGAGCAACGTGGCCCCGGAAGACGATAGGCTGAAGATTGCCGTCACCCGGATCCTACGCCTCAGGCTTGCCGGGCTCACCGTAGGCGCCGTTGGCGCAGATTTTCTTCGCCGCCGCATCGCCCCTCTGCAGGAGAGGAGGAGACCCGCCTGGGAGTTCCAAAATGCAGCGGATATCATGAGGCTGTGCCCGGGCCTCAACTTCAACTTCACTGTCCTGGAACTGGACGCGATGCTCCTGGAACTGTTCAAGCGCGATCCTCAACATCCCGAAGCATTCGTGTTGCCGAGGGGTGTCGTTCCGCTGTGCAACAACTCCTCGCTCGACCGCATCCGTGCAATGATGCTGCTGTGCGATTCGCATGGAATTGTCCCAAATTGGCAAGAGCCTGCAGACGACGTCGTGCAGGAGTTCTTTGACGGCTTGGTAGAAGTGCCGGTCCGCTCTGATGAACAGAAGAGCCTTACTCGCGACACCACCGATGCGGAGATGCAGCGCATCGCCACTAGGCTGGAAGAGGCGGCGGCGGCAGCTGCCGCGGGCGAGTTTGGATTCACCGTGGAGGAGCCAGAGGCAGCAGAGGCGGCAAGCCTTGCCGAGCGAGAGGAGCTTGCCGGCGAGGGAGAGCTTGTCGGGCCTGAACCTGAGTCGAGCGAGCCCGCTGAGGGTGCGAGTGACTCGTTGAAGATTGACTCCTCCTCTTTCTCACCTTCAGACAGCTCGCCACAAGAGGAGCCCCCAGCTCCACCAAGAAGGCGTCTCCGCAAGGCCGGGGACGTAGCGGGGCGGCAGACGGGTCAACAGCCGCCACGCCGCGCGATGCGCTCCATCGTGGCAAGCACTGTTGCCGCGGGAGCACCTCACGCCGCTGCGGCAACTGGAGCGGGGCCCTCCCGGACCACCGCTTCTGCTCCCGCCAAGCGGCTAAGGGAACCTACTCCTCCGCCTTGTCGCGCCAAAGGTGGGCCGGACTTCGACCTCTCCGCGCTCAGCTCCGACGAGGAAGAGGAAGAGTAAGATTCTTTGTTGTACTTGTAGTTCTTCAATTCTCGTTGTTTTGTCTTATATCTGATTTGCTTTACTCCGAACCCATTCCTTTTCAGGACTCTGGCCCAGAGAGCAGCGAAGAGAGCCAAGGTCCCGGTGATTGTCATCGAGGACGAACCCCCGCGACAGCACGGGGTGTGTCCGAGACCACCTTGCTGGACCCGGCAACTATTCCCCAAAGCAGCCCCCAGCGCAGCCCCCAGCGTAAGTATATGGTTTACTTCCTGCTGTTAGGCGCGTATGGGTGCTCTTTCTTTGCTGACATCTGACTATTGTTTTGCGTAGGAGCAGAGCAGTCTCACCAGGAGTGCCCGGAAGCCGCTCCCGACATGCCATCTGCTTCGACTACACCGCCAAGGGAGGATTCCCCGGCAAGGGAGAATTCTCCAGCAAGGGACAATTTTCCGGTAAGGGAGAAGTCTCCGGCAAGGGACAGTTCTCCGGCAAGGGACAGCACCAGCGACCCCTCAGTGGCGGAGACCACGGCTGTAGATCCTAGTACAGGTAATCCTCATGTTTGAAAACTTCCCTTGGGTTCTTCTTCTTCTGATTTTCTTTTTGAATATTTGCTTGACTTTTCTCCCTTTTCCGGTCATCAGATCCATCTGCCACGGAGCCGATGGAAACCAAGGTCGCCGACAATGAGAACGCGCGCGGCAATACCAACAACGCCGCTGCCACCGAAGAAGAGGCCGGCGCCGATGATCCCGCCGACGAAGAGGCCGCCAAAGCTGCCGCCGCAGAAGCTGGTGAGGGGTCCGGCGATCGCACTGACGGCCCCGAGGCTGCAGGAGCGTCAGGCGCTACGCCAACCGCCGATCCCTCCGCCGCTGCTGCAGCGTCAGGCTCTGAAGAGCCCCAGCCCGGCGCCTATTTGAAGGCCGGCGATGGCGTCTTCATCAAGCTCCCCTGGACGTCGAGCTCCAGGGCGCCGATCGAAGGAGAAATCTTCGATGAAGAGTTGCTCGCCTCCGCTGTGCTGACGCTAGTCGATGCGCCGAGCAGCAGCAGCGGCGAGCCTGAGGAGGAGCAGCTGCTGCGGAAGCTGTTGTCGCTCTACCGCGCCCGACAAGCCAAGCTGGTATCCTGAGAAGCGCTTGTCGCGAAGGCGGGAGTGGACATCGAGAAGCACGCGGAGGAGCTCCGGGGCCTCAACCAGGAAGCTCTCCGGTCCCTGGCAAAGGAGCGGGAGCAATTCGCCGAGGAGCGGAAAGCCTTCCTCCTCGAGAAGGCTGAAGTTGAAGAGCAACAGCGGCTTGCTGCCGAGAAGCTGTCTGCGCGGGAAGGCGAGTTGGCGCAGCGGAAGGTTAACCTTGACAGCCACGAGGAGGAGCTTGCCGCGCGCGTGCAAACATTCGGCGGGGCTCTCAAGGAAGCAGAGGATGCTGCCGCAGCTGCCGAGGCCACCAAGAAGGAGCTGGAGATGAAGGTGGCGCAGCTGGAGGCCGATCTCAAGGTGAGCGACGAGGAGCTTGCTGCGCTCAAGCATGAGAGCGAGAAGGACGCCTACACCCATGGCGAGCTGCAGGGTCGTCTCGCCGAGAGGATCAAGGAGCTTAGCGCCGCCAAGGACTCCAATGCAGATCTTGAGTTGAAGATGTCTACTTTGACCAAGACGCTGGACGGTGCCAGGGAGCAGGAGGTGGCCTTGAAGGAGAAGATCAAGGCCGACGAGGCGCTGCTGGCGAATGCTGCTGCCTCCCAGAACACTTTTAGGGAGAATGTGGAGCACTGGACCGAGGGTCTCGTGGATGTTGCTGCAGCCATCGACAGGGAGCTGGCGCAGCTGGGGATGGAGGATCTCGGGTACTCCTCCGATGAGCACCTCCAACCCAGCGCCAAGCTCAGCTTGTTCTTCAAAGGCGTGGCGACGGCCCTCCAACGACTCCGGGAGAAGATCCCAAAGCAGATGGCCGACGAGTCACGCAAGATCTGCGCGGGGGCTCTTCAAAAGGTGCTGGTGAAGGTGGCCTTCCGCAACCCAGGCCTCAACCTCACCAATGTCCTCAGGACCTTGCCGCCGGATGCTGATCTGGAAGCGCTCAAGACCCTCGTCGCACCCATTGTGGACAAGGTGAGCGGGATCAAGAGGGTTGAGGGCGATCGCGTAGATTAGGCCGCCCGTTTTCTCTTTTTCTTGTCGCTGCTGGTCATGTTATGAGAACAATCTGTTAGAGCTGCGACAAGCTATCTTGTAATATGACTCTATTTTGGGTAGCGATTGTTGTGTTATTTCCTTTACTTGATTCCTTCCTTTGTATGTTTTTGCCCTACGCTTTTAGGGAACTTGTCGGCGCAGGCACCTTAGCCGCGAGCGCTGAGTGCGGGACGTCAGCAGCCTGCTGGCGGTGTCGCTACCGACAAGAAACCTTGTCGCAACTAGTCGCAGCTCACTTAAGTTGTTGAGCAGACTCGAAACAAAGTAAGGGCGCAACTAGCTACGAGTTGGTTCCTCCGCGCACAGGTTTTCCATACAAAGCATGGTCGTTCGAGGAAGATAACTTAAAAAAATTTAAAACTGATTGCTCAAACTTTAGCAACTTAGCTTTTCTGTTGTTTGCTTCTCGGTAACGCGAAACTTCCTCGAACGACGCTTGGTCCACACCATTATCTTCTCCTTTCCCCTCGGCAAACTTGTGGGCGAGGGAACCTTCCTTTCTTTGAGAAAGAGAAAGAAGAGAAAATAAAGATATGGAGCCTTACGGCTCGTTATTGCTTACCGGGGGTAGGCGCTGCACAAAGTGTTAGATAACGCATGCAAAAAAAAGGAGAAAGCATGAAATTGACAAGATGTGCGGAGCACATGAGCTTTACTTATGCACGGGGTCTGCGCCCGGCTTCGTACAAAGGATTACATGCAACATCGGCAAGACTTGTACAAAAGGTGGTTGCCGGAACAGGTTCCGGCAACCGCGCCTTACGGGTAAAACTTACGAAGATGCTCAATGTTCCAGGAGTTGCTCACCGGAATGCCATCTTCGGTCTCAAGGCGGACAGCGCCAGGCCTAGTGACTCATTTCACCCGGTAAGGGCCTTCCCACTTCGGCGTCAACTTGTTGGAATTCTTGGCGGACTGAACGCGCCGAAGAACAAGGTCGCCTTCCTCGAGACTTCTGGCATTAACTTTGCGGCTATGGTAGCGGCACAAAGCTTGCTGGTATCGAGCAGCTCGTACAGCGGCCTGAAGACGGTCCTCCTCAAGGAGCAGCGCGTCATCTTGTCGCAACTGCTCTTGCTCAAGCTCATCATAAGCGAGCACTCGAGGTGACCCGTATACGAGTTCCGTGGGGAGAACTACCTCTGCTCCATAGACTAGAGCGAAAGGTGTCTGTCCAGTGGCTCGATTTGGCATCGTCCTGATCGACCAAAGAACCACCGGCAGCTCCTCAATCTAGTTCTTTCCACACTTGCGCAGCCTGTCGAAAGTCCTGGTCTTGAGCCCGCGCAGCACTTCAGCATTCGCCCTCTCCGCTTGACCGTTACTTCTCGGATGAGCAACAGAAGCGAAGCAGACCTTGGCGCCAAGATCTTGGACGTACTGCATGAAGGTGCGGCTCATGAATTGCGTGCCGTTGTCGGTGATGATCCTGTTAGGGATCCCGAAGCGGCAAACAATCGACCTAAAGAACTTGACTGCTGACTGTGCTGTCACCTTCCTCACTGCTTCCACTTCTGGCCACTTTGTGAACTTGTCGATTGCAACGTACAAGTACTCAAAGCCCCCGACAGCTCGGGGAAAGGGGCCGAGGATGTCAAGCCCCCAGACCGAAAATGGCCAGGATAAAGGGATCGTCTGGAGAGCTTGAGCTGGCTGGTGTATCTGCTTGGAATGGAACTGGCACGCTTCACACTTGGTTACTTGTGCAGTTGCATCCTGGAGGGCTGTCGGCCAAAAGAAACCTTGCCGGAATGCTTTGCCGGCAGGTGCTCTTGCACCAATGTGGTGACCACATATGCCTCCATGTATCTCTGCCAACAGCTTTTGTCTGTCTTCCCGGTGAATACACTTCAATTTCACACCTTGAGTCTTCTTCTGTACAGTGTGTTGTCGACAAACTGGTACATACTTGACTGTCGGGCTACTCTTTCCGCTTCTCTTTGCTCTTCGGGAAGTTCTCCTGTCTGAAGGAAACGGACAATCTGATGTGCCCATGCTGGAGCTTGCGGCTCGACAACAAGGACTAAAGGCACATCTGCTGCTGTGGGAACATCCGCTTCTACGGTGAGAACCTGCGGCTCAGCCGGAGCTTGACGTTCCCCGGCAAGCTTGCCGGAGCAAAGCTTGTCGGGAGCGTCTGCTTCAACAGAACAAACCCTAGGGCTCGCCGGAGCAGACTGCTTCTCAACACCTTTGCTGTTGATCTTGAGGACCTTCTTGGCGGCGGCTTCGGGGAGCTCTGCCAGAAAATAGTCACCAGAAATCAACTTCCTCTTCTTGCTCTGTCCACTTGACGGCGTTATAGACGGTTGAGTCAGTTTGAGCACAAAAATCCCTGGTTCCACAGGCAACTTAAGTGTGGCGCACTTCGACAGGCCATTGGCAATGTCGTTTTGAGCTCTTGGAACATGTTCCATCTGTAGGCCGTCAAAGTGCTCTTCTAGCTTTCTCACTTCATCAACGTAAGCTTCCATCAACGGACTCTGATAATTCTTGTTCACTTGGCGGACGACAAGCTGTGAGTCACTCCTGACAATGAGCTTCTTGATCCCAAGGTCTGCTGCGATCCTGAGACCGGCAAGCAAACCTTCATACTCTGCAGTATTGTTCGTTGCTTGCTCCTTGGGAAAGTGCATCTGGACTACGTACTTGAGGTGCTCTCCGGTGGGTGCAACAAGTAGCACACCCACACCAGCGCCTTACAGCGAAAAGGCACCATCAAAGTACATCAGCCACTCTTTGCTTGCTTCCTTGACGGGGATGCTCATTTCTGGAATTTCTTCATCTTGTGTTGGCGTCCATTCTGCTATGAACTCTGCCAATGCTCTGCATTGGATAGTTGAAGTGCTCTCAAACTTGAGGCCAAAGCTTGACAGTTCCAGTGCCCACTCGACAATCCTGCCTGTTGCTTCTGGATTTTGCAGTATCCTCTTCAGCGAAAAACGAGTGACGACTGTGATCTCATGTGCTTGGAAGTAATGGCGCAGCTTTCTCGAGGCCATGAGAAGGCCGAAAAGCAATTTCTGCACACCAGAGTACCTTGACCTAGCCTCCTGCAGAAGGGAACTGACAAAGTAAACTGGGTGCTGCACCATTCTTTTCTGCATCTTCTCACGCGCCTGCGCAGATCCATCTTTGTCGGGACCAGAGCTTGCCGATGAAGTCCCCTGCTTGTCGCTGGATGCATCTGCCGTGGTTGCTAGCTCATCATCCGCCTCCCTCTCCGCTACTAACGCAGCACTAACCACTTGATTGGTTGCCGCTATATATAGCAGCAACTTCTCTTGTGGCTTAGGTGCGACAAGTGTTGGAGTGGAGGACAGGTATCTCTTTAAGTCCTGCAGTGCAGCCTCCACTTCCGGAGTCCATTTCATTGGACCTGCCTTTTTCAATATTTTGAAAAATGGCAGGGCGTGCTCAGCAGACCTAGAGATAAACCCGCTGAGAGCAGCTACGCAACCGGCAAGTCTTCGTACATCCTTGACGCGCTTTGGTGCTTCAATCTGCTCAATGGCCTTGATCTTGTCGGGATTGGCTTCAATTCCCCGCTGAGACACGAAGAACCCGAGAAGCTTGCCGGAGGGGACTCCAAACACACACTTCTCGGGGTTAAGCTTGAGGTTGATCTTGCACAGATTTGCAAAGGTTTCGTCTAAATCTTGAATCAGAGTCGCCTTGTCCTTGCTCTTGACCACTATGTCATCCATGTAGGCCTCCACATTTCTGTGTATTTGCGGCTCAAAAGCGTCATGGACTACCCTTGCAAATGTTGAACCAGCATTCTTTAAACCGAAAGGCATTCGTACAAAACAGTATGTGCCACATGGGGTGATGAATGCGGTCTTCTCCTCATCCTCTTCTGCCATGAAGATCTGATGGTATCCTGAGTATGCATCAAGGAATGAAAGCAAGTCACATCCGGCCGTGGAGTCAACAATCTGGTCGATGCGCGGCAAGGGAAATGGGTCTTTGGGACAAGCTTTATTGACATAGGTAAAGTCGATACAAAGCCTCCATTTCCCGTTTGCCTTGCGCACGACTACAGGGTTGGCCAACCACGTAGGATGGAGCACTCCTCTGACAAGGCCTGCTTCTTCCAATTTCTTGATTTCTTCTGCGATGAATTCTTGGCGCTCCACTGCCTACTTCCTGACTTTCTGCTTGACGGGCCGCGCATGAGGACAGACGGCAAGATGGTGTTCGATTACTTTCCTGGGAACACCGGGGATGTCAGACGGTTGCCACGCAAATACGTTGACGTTCGCCCGCAGGAAAGCAACGAGCGCGCTTTCCTATTTAGGGTCGAGAGTGGCACTGATGGTGAAGGTATCACCAGTGCCATCCTTCTTGGCGGACACCTTCTTGGTCTCTGGTGGAGCTGCCATTGTCTTCTTACACTTGCCGGTGGAGCTCGATGGTGCGTCCTCGACGGTAGCGCAGCACTCCGAAGAGGTGCGCTTGCCGGAGTGGGCATCAGAACTCTTGCCGGACTTGGTCTTCTTCTTCGCCCCGGGAGCTTCAACGGCAAGTGATTTGCGATCTGTTGCGGCTGCTGCTTCCCGGTAGATCTTGTCGGCGCAGATAAGAGCATCCTTCTTGTCGCTAGGGACAGAGATGACACTTATCGGGCCTGGCATCTTCAGCATGTTGTATGCATAGTGAGAGGCTGCCATGAATTTGGCGAGTGCTGGACGGCCGAGTATCCCATTGTAAGGCAATGGAAAGTCAGCAACGTCAAAAGTGACCCTCTCAGTCCTGAAGTTCAACTCGCTGCCAAATGTCACCGGCAACGTGATCTTTCCCTTCGGCTTGCTCCTTCCCGGATCGATTCCTTGGAATGTGCCGGTCTCTTCGAGCTTGCCATCAGGGATCTAGAGTTTCTGGAGTACCACGGAGGAGATCAGGTTCAAGCTGGCCCCGCCGTCTACTAGCATCTTAGTGACCTTGAGGTTGCGGATAGTTGGTGAAACCAACATCAGCAAGCACCCGACCGCAGTTATGCGATCAGGGTGGTCCTCAATATCAAAGATGATAGGCGTGCTGGACCATTTCAGAGGCTTGCGTGACTCGACGGGTGGTTCTGCCGCATTGACTTCCTGCACCCACTGCTTGAGCTGGCAGTGTGAAGTATGCAGAGAAGCACCGCCGTCAACGCACAGGACCTCTGTGGCTTTCTGGAACTCCTGCTCATCGGTCTCGTCATCATCCATATCTTCATCATCGTCGTCATCTTCATCCTTGTTGCGGCCGCGGGGAGGTCTGTCACCTTGCCGCTGCTTGGCCTTGCCGCGGCGTCCTCCTCGGCCGGGGCGTTTCTTGCCGGCTCCTCCAGCACCTTCCTGGGCCTTCTCCTTGTCGCGTCGCTCGTATTCAGCCTTTTGCTGCTCTACAAGCTGCTCGACCTTCTTGCAGCTCTGGAGGTCATGGCCCTTGGTGCGGTGGATCTTGCAGTACTGCTTGTTGGTGCCGTCCTGCTTGTCAGCGACCGCCACAGCCTGGTAGTTGGAACCTGCGGCAATCTCCTCGCCGGAGCTACCAGTTTTGGCTTTCTTGGCGCCACCTCCGTTGCCGGACTGCTCAACGACTAGCACATCTTTGTCTTTCTTCTTCCTGTTGTTCCGCCCCCAGTTTTTCTTTGCCGGGGCAGCCTCCTCACTATCAGATCCTCCTGCTTTTGTATTCTCTCCGGGGAGTTTCCTCCCTTCCTCAGCACGTGCACACTTGTCGGCCAGGGCATATAGCTCACTGACGTCTCTGATCTTGCACATCGCCATCTCCTCCCGCATCCTGCGGTTTCGCACGTTCTGATGGAATGCGCTGATTACCGCGGCAGGGTGGACATCTGGGATGTTGTGTTGTACGCGGCTGAATCTCTGAATGTACTTGCGCAGGGGCTCTCCTTCCTTCTGGGCGAGCAGATGAAGGTCGCTTTCTTGGCCATGAGGCTTGTGGGCGCCTGTAAAGGCGCCGACAAACTGATGGCATAGGTCTGCCCAGGAGGATATGGAGTTGTCCGGCAAGTGCATGAGCCAGGATCTGACATTGGGCTTGAGCACCAGAGGGAAGTAGTTGGCCAGGATCTTGTCGTCCCGTCCCCCGGCAGCTTGCACCGCGATGGTGTAGATGCTGAGGAACTCCGACGGATGCGACTTGCCGTCATACTTCTCTGGTACGTCTGGCTTGAAATTCTTCGTGCTGGGCCACTGGACTTGCCGCAGCTCACGAGTGAACGCAGGGCAACCTACCGCGTACGGCAAGTCGCCTGGTTCCCCTGGTGCATGCATGTCGACAGAGGGCCCAGCGCGCTGGTCCGATCGACGTCGCGCTTCTCTTCGGCGCTCGATGCGAGTTCGAGCGTCTTCTTGCTGTCGTTCGTGAAGAACTTGGCGCTGATCGTGACGAGCTCGTGGATCTGATGATGCGGTGGAGTCGCTGTCGAGGTGGATCCGGCGAGTCGGCGATCTTGGCCTTCAGGTGGAGAGTGCATGGTGGTTGCACCCCCACCGGTTTCATCGCCATCGGCTCGTGCCTGGCAGTCCTGCCGCGGCAGCGATGTACTCGGCTGCCGTTGAGTGTCGCCGTTGGCGAAGCCGATGAGACTCAGAATGGTGGCCCTCCATTCATCGATCTTGTCTGCCGTTGGAGGGTAATCCAGGAGCAGTTGAGCTCGCGCCAAAGCTTCTGCTGGAGTGGTGGGCGGCAGTGGCGAACGGTGCGAGGAGCGGGATATGCTCGGACTTCTAACTATGTTAGAAGGAGCAGTATCGCGTCCAGGCGACCGTGTCTCGCTCGTGCCAGCATGTTGGCGTGCATGCTGGTCTTGAGCACCCCGAGATCCACCAGCTCGATCTTGGTCCAACGAACGTATGGCCCTGCGAATACCATGACGCTGTCGGTCCTGCGCCTCCTGAGATGGGCGCGGTTCATGTACGGATGCCGAGGTCTGTGCAGCCTTGTCCTTGGACCTGGCAGCACCGTGAGCTCCCTCGTCGATGCCCGTTCTTCCGCCGGCGTCTACCCCATCACCCGTTTGCTCCGGTGGTGGTGGGATCGACGTGGACGGAACAGCTGCCGCTGAAGCCTTCTTCTTTGGTGGCATGTCGATAAAGAAGATGAAGATCTAGCTCGTGTGAACGCCGGATCAGGTTCACACAACCTCAACGCCCCCTACCTGGCGCGCCAAAGATGTCGGGGAAACTGATCCACGAACACCTATGGGACCGGCGGACCGAGCCCCTTTCGGTTCAGTGGGGGGCGGAGATCGCACGAAGAGCGGATCGAGGCGAAGCACACGAGCAGTTTACCCGGCTTCGAAGCTCTCCGGAGAGATAACACTCCTACTGCTGCATGTCTGAGTGTATTGAGTTCTTGCTCAGGAGCGCTGAGTGCTACAGTACACACTAGCTGCTAACGAGACCGAGCGTGAGTGTTTTTCTGCCTCTTCGAACCCCTTCTATGTTGCGCATGGGCCTCCTTTTATATGCTAAAGGGGTTTCCGACAGGTGGCAACGTAGACAAGGGTAAAAATGGAAAAGGAATTGCGGTTGGTACAACTACCTGTACAGTGTATCATACCTAACCCTGACGGCAGGGGACAAAGGCATTAAATGCCCGTCTACGTCGCCCAAATAGTGCAAAAAGGGACCGTCAGGGACGCCACCGCTCGCCACGATGGCAATCTTGTCAGCGTCGCTTGCCACCGCGCACCGCTGGCTGCACAGCCTCTTGCCACGCGCGCCTGGAAAGGCCCCAGGGCGACACGTTGGTGGATGTGCTGGAGCGCGGGTACAGAGTGGTAGCTTGCCGCGGCAAGCGCCTTGCCGCGGTCGTTGTCTTGTCGCGTCCGGAAGCTTGTCGCTCACCGGGCCTCGCCGGGACGCGTGGCGCGTCGCGGCAAGTTCCTTGAGATGCCTTGGTTGGCCTTCCCGGCAAGCTCCTCTTGCCGGGGCCTTGTCTCCTTGGCTTGAATACTTTGTTCTTGAATGGCTCCAAAGGAACCATGGAGGACCTTGGCGGTCACCCGGCAAGCCTTGTCGTGGGGTGTTGCAACTGCCGGTGCACAAGTTCGGGATACTAGGGTACCCTACTCTAGTACACCGACAACCCACAACTAAAGAGTGGTAGGCATCACTGAAGTCTTTCTGTCTGTGTGATCTGAAGACTTAATATACTTGAGGACTGTGAATCCTCCAGTCGGTTAGGCGTCGCATTTTGAGCATCCAAGAGTCATTGTGGATTGCCAGTGAACGAAGTCTGTGAAGGTTCGGAAGTCTCCCTTGAAGACTTACCAGAGTGATTGGGTGAAGACTAAGTGTTCTTAGCTCAAGGGAAATAAGATGAAGACGCGGTCTTCTGAGTTGAATCTCAGCCTCCCTAACCAGACGTACAGTTGTCACAATAACTGGAACTGCTTCAACAAATCCTTTGTCCTCTCCAAGCAACTGGTTCTATCCTTCCTCTCTCTCTTTACTTACAGTTTGTCTTCGTGAAGTATTTGCCCTCTTGCCTGATCTGATTGACTTCACTGTGTGAAGATTGTGCACTATTTGGCTTCATACTATCTTCCATCCTAATCCATACTACCTAGCTGCTGATAGTCTTCGTGCTTTCACTACATTGCTTACTTGACTATGGCCTGTCTAGTGTAGTCTACCTTCCACTGCATATCAATAGGTTCATTTCTATCGGCTGTCTTCAAAGCACTCATGTTTTGAAGACTTTCATGAAAATCGCCTATTCAACCCCCCCCCCCCTCTAGTCGAATACTAGCACTTTCAATTGGTATCAGAGCAAGGTGCTCCCTTGTTCTGTGTGATTCGGTTTAACCACGTGGAGTTTAGCTATGTCAACTGCAGGGATAATCAAGGTCTCCGCTGCATGCCCTGTCTTTGATGGCACTGATTACCCCTACTAGAAAAATAAGATGCGTATGCATCTTGAAGCCACTGATGTTGATCTCTAGTATGTCGTTAAGAACGGCATTCCCAAGACCGGTGAAGGTGATACTCCTGCTGATGTCAAGACGTTCATCCAACTGAACTCAACTGCCAAGAATATCATCTGTGGTCATCTTACCAAAGGGCAGTATGGTCGTGTGAGTGCTCTGGATACTGCGAAGCTAGTCTAGGACTGGCTCTCCAAGGTCAACGAAGGCGTCTCAACACAGAGAGATTCAAGGATCAGTGTTCTTCGCAATCTCTTCAACCTCTTCAAGAGAAATGACAATGAGAATGTCAAGCTCACATTTGATCGCCTCACTAATATCACGAATGAGCTTCATGCTCTCGGCGCCACTGAGATCACCAAGCATGAAATCGTCAAGACACTGCTGAGATCACTTGACAGCTCATTTGACACCCTGGCCCTGATGATTCAAGAGCGCCCTGACTTCAAGTCTCTCGATTCGTCTAACATACTTGAGAGGCTCAACACACATGAGTTCCAGCTATCTAAGAAAAGAGATATATATGGTCCCAACTATGGTTGTACTCGTGCTTTAAAGGAAAATGTTGTCTCCTCATCTGAAGAAGAATCTGACTGCAGTTCTAGGGATCCTGAAGATATTGGAAAGGAGCTTGCTATGTTTGTGAAGAAGCTCTAGAAGTTTACCAAGAAGAAAGACTTCAGAAAGTCTTCAAGATCCAGCTCAAGAAATGATGAAGCTTCCTCTCGTGATCCCAAGAAGAGAACCTGCCACAAGTGCAAGAAACCTGGTCACTACATCTCCGAGTGTCCGCAGTGGGACAATGAGACAACAAAGAAGAAGAAGAGCAAGGAATATGATTCTGGTGACAAGAAGAAGAAGAAATCCTCAATGTCTTCTTCCAAGTCTTCGTCAAAGTCTTCATCACACAAGAAGATCTCATCAAGCAAGGGTCGTGCTTTTGTTGGCAAAGGAGATGGATTCACAAGAGGAGTTTGCATCTGAGGAGGCAGAGGTGGAGTCTGAAGAGGAATCTGATTCTGGAGTAGCAAGCCTGGCTCTAGCTTCTGCATATGTCGCCAAGTCCATCTTCAACACTGAAGACAATGGCCTCGTCAATAACGCTGATGCAAGAATGAGGATGACTTTGCTCCCACCTTTTGCTTCATGGCACGTGGTGCCAAGGTAAACTCATGCGATGCTTACTTTCAAACATCAAGTGAAGATGACTCTGACTGTGAATCTAAACCTAGCTACAAAACACTTACTAAAGTTACAACTGAACAACAGAATGCTATGGAACATATTCAAAATTTGTTAGACAAAAGCGATGACCTGTTGGACGCGGAAATGACCCGAACTCAATCCTTAATTGAAGACATTAAAAAATCTTCATGTTAAGTACCAGTAACTTGAAAGTCATCATGAAACGCTCTCAACTTCTCATGAAAAGCTCTCCTATGATTACCTTCAAAGGAAGCAAGAGCTTGAGAAATTGAGATCGGCTCATGAAGATCTTCAAAAGGAAAATGAGTCACTCCACGCTCAACAGATCAGTTTCGCTCAGGAAGGATTTGAACCACCATGTCTAAAATGTCTTGAGCGTGATAATGATGTCTCTATTGCTGAATGTTCAACTGCTGCTACTGCTACAATATCTTCAACTACTAATGTGGTAACTAACCCCTCTCCTGAGGATACCACTACTATTGCTGATGAGAATGCCAAGTTGAAGACATTACTTGAAACAGGAATGTACAGAAGTCTCAAAGGGCATCAGATACTATGTGATGTCCTCAAAAAGCAGATTCTGAACCGAAACCCTAGGAAAGAGGGTGTTGGGTTCGAGATAAAGATGAATCTTGATGGTTCTTACTGGATGCCTTAGCAGTACCCCAAAACCACATGGTTGCTACTAAGGGACCTTCAATGGACCCATCTACCTTATCTGGCTTCTCTTGTGCTAACCCAATTATCATTGATGAATCCTTTGATGCAAACTATAAACTCTTCAGGAATCAGAATGGTGAAGTGTTTGCCAGGTACATTGGTACTAACTGCAGGAATGGACCGCCTCTAAAGAAGATCTGGGTACCCAAAAGTTGTCTTGAAAGTCTTCCCGTGAATGTCGTAATGACAACACCTGGGAAGAAGACAACTCCCGGAACAAAGGCTTCATATGGTTCAAAGGCTTCGTACAGACAGGGGACTTGATACGTCTCCACCGTATCTATAATTTTTGATTGTTCCATGCTATTATATTACCCCTTTTGGATGTTTATGGGCTTTATTCTACACATTTATATCATTTTTGGGACTAACCTACTAACCGGAGGCCCATCCCATATTGCTGTTTTTTTTGTCTATTTCAGTATTTTGAAGAAAAGGAATATCAAACGGGGTCCAAATGGAATGAAACCTTCGGGAGCGTTATTTTTGGAACAAATCTGATCCGGAGAGCCTGGAGTGCAAGTCAAGAAAGCTCTGAGGGCCCTACGAGATAGGAGGGCGCCCCCCCCCCCTTGTAGGGTGCGCCCCCCTGTCTTGTGGGCCCCTCGGGCGTCTACCGACGTACTTCTTCCTCCTATATATATCCACGAACCCTGAAAACATCCAGGAGCACCACGAAACACAATTTCCACCGCCGTAACCTTTTGTATCCACGAGATCCCATCTTGGAGCCTTTGCCGGCACTCCACCGGAGGGGGAATCGACCATGGAGGGCCTCTACATCAACATCCTTGCCCCTCCTATGAGTTGTGAGTAGTTTACCACAGACCTACGGGTCCATAGTTATTAGCTAGATGGCTTCTTCTCTCTTTTTGGATCTCAATACAATGTTCTCCCCCTCTCTTGTGGAGATCTATTCGATGTAATCTCTTTTTGCGGTGTATTTGTCGAGATCCGATGAATTGTGGGTTTATGATCAGATTTATCTATGGATATTAATTGAATCTTCTCTGAATTGTTTTATGTATGATTGAGTTATCTTTGCAAGTCTCTTCGAATTATCAGTTTGGTTTGGCCTACTAGATTGATATTTCTTGCCATGGGAGAAGTGTTTAGCTTTGGGTTCAATCTTGCGGTGATCTTACCCAGTGATAGAAAGGGTTGCAAGACACGTATTGTATTGTTGCCATCGAGGATAACAAGATGGGGTTTATATCATATTGCATGTGTTTATCCCTCTACATCATGTCATCTTGCTTAATGTGTTACTCTGTTCTTAGGAACTTAATACTCTAGATGCAGGCAGGAGTTGGTCGATGTGTGGAGTAATAGTAGTACATGCAGGCAGGAGTCGGTCTACTTGTTATGGACGTGATGCCTATATACATGATCATGCCTAGATAACGTCATAATTATTTGCTTTTCTATTAACAATTGCTCGACAGTAATTTGTTCATCCACCGTAATACTTATGCTCTCGAGAGATGCCTCTAGTGAAACCTATGGCCCCGGGTCTATCTCTTATCATATTTGCTTTCAATCTACTTTTATTTGCATCTTTACTCTTCTGCATCTATATCACCAAATACCAAAATGTTATTATCTCTCTATCAGATCTCACTTTCGTAAGTGACCGTGAAGGGATTGACAACCCCTTTATTGTGTTGGTTGCGAGTTCTCAGTTTGTTTGTGTAGGTACCTTGGTTCTCAAAACTGAGGGAAATACTTACGCTACACCTTGTTGCATCACCCTCTCCTCTTCGGGGAAAACCAACGCTAGCTCAAGACATAGCAAGAAGGATTTCTGGCGCCGTTGTCGGGGGGGTCTTCGCTCAAGTCAATACATACCAAATACCCATCACAAACTCATCTCCCTCGCATTTACATTATTTGCCTCTCGTTTTTCTCTCCCCCACTTCACCCTTGCCGTTTTATTCGCCCTCTCTTTCCCAATCTCCTACCTCGCTTTCTTCCGCCTTGCTTCTTGTTTTCCGCTATGTCTGAAACTGGGGAGATTATCATCGATATGGACAATAATGACAACATGGAAAATCCTGAGGCTCCGGCCGATGAACCCCCTATCTTGCATACTAAAAAGTTTCGAATCGGCAGTGGTAACATCATTGGCAAAGGCGTTATTCAAGATTTCTTTACTTGTGTCGGTGCTTTACCTTCCTTGGGATGTTCTATTCTTCATAGAACTAGTAGTCTTGCGGATGCTATCGCTATGTTTGTAGTTGAACTTGAAAGACAATTTATGCATATGCATCCTTGCATACAAAGAATTTTCCTAGAATTCTCTAATATTGAGCATTCTTCTGTTAAGCGCGCTGTTACTATCTTTTTGGCTCACGAGTTTAGATTTATCATAAGAGAGGCCAGAGAAATCTTTGCACACTATAGGGTGGACGCCGGTCGTCCTCCGATAGAGGCGATCCTCTATGATCAAGAGGAATTTAGGCGTTTTCAATCTTCGGACTATGTTGCTTTTAATGAAAACCTTAGAAAAAAGGTTCCTACCAATGTCTTGGTTGATTGCATTAACGAAGTTAATAATGATTTTGCCCTTCAAAACAATGAGCTAGGATACTCCCTTGAGTATAGGCCCACAAGATTTTGCCAAAAGAATGCTTTTAGTGATGAAATAGTTGTGCACTATGAAGGGCCAAAGGAGGAACCCGTTCCTCCTGTGATTGATCTTGGGGACATCTGTCCCACTAAATTTAGCCCTTTTGATTACTTTTGCTTGCCTCAAAGAAAACTTGCTGCCGAACGTAGAGAATATGAGATGAGCCTTCAAGATCTATCTTATCATTATGGCACGTGTTAGATCTATCTTTACTTTTATGCCTAGCTAGGAGCGTTAAACGATAGCGCTAGTTGAGAGGCAACCCAATTTTCTTTATGTTCTTTGTTTTTGTTCCTATTTAGTGTTAAATTTTGTTTCTATTTTCTGTTTAGATGTGTTTTTATCTTTTGTTTAGTGTTTGTGCCAGTAGAACCTATAGGATAAACTATGATGATAGTTGATTTGATTCTGCTGAAAAACAGAAACTTTGCGCTCACGAGAACCAATTCAATAAATCACAGAAACGTGAGTTTTCATTGATTCTTTTTTCTGCTGATCAATAGACAAATTTTCCAGTACGTCCTATTTTGGTAGGATTTTTAGAGTTCCAGAAGTTTGTGTTAGTTACAGATTACTACAGACTGTTATGTTTTTGACAGATTCTGTTTTTCGTGTGTTGTTTGCTTATTTCAATGCATCTGTGGCTAATAAATTAGTTTATAAACCATAAAGAAGTTGGAATACAGTAGGTTTAACACCAAAATAAAAAAATAATGAGTTCATTTCAGTAACTTATGTGGTGGTTTTGTTTTCTTTCACTAATGGAGCTTATAAGATTTCCTATTGAGTTTTGTGTTGTGAAGTTTTCAAGTTTTGGGTAAAGCCTTTATGGACTATGGAATAAAGGGTGGCAAGAGCCTAAGCTTGGGGGTGCTTATGGCACCCCAAGATATTCAAGAATAGCGAAAAGCCTAAGCTTGGGGATGCCCTGGGAAGGCATCCCCTCTTTCGTCTTCGTTCATTGGTAACTTTACTTGGAGCTATATTTTTATTCGCCACATGATATGTGTTTTGCTTGGAGCGTCGTGTATTATATTGGTATTTGCTTGTTAGTTTACCACAATCATCCTTGCTGTAACACACCTTTTGGGAGAAGCCTATTTGATTAGAATTTGCTAGAATACTCTATGTGCTTCACTTATATCTTTTGAGCTTGATAGTTTTTGCTCTAGTGCTTCACTTATATATTTTAGAGCATGGTGGTGGATTAATTTTATAGAAATTGCTAGTCTCTCATGCTTCACTTATATCATTTTGAGAGTCTCTTAGAACAGCATGGTATTTGCTATGGTTTTAATTTGGTCCTAGAATGATGAGCATACAAGTTGGGTATAATAAAAACTATCATAGAAAGTGAATTGGATGCTATGATCAATTTGATGCTTGATAATTGTTTTGAGATATGGAGGTAGTGATATTAAAGCCATGCTAGTTGGGTAATTATGGATTTAAAGAATGCTTGTGTTGAAGTTTGTGATTCCCGTAGCATGCACGTATGGTGAACCGCTTTGTGATGAAGTTGGAGCACAATTTTATTTATTGAATGTCTTTCTTATGAGTGGCAGTCGGGGACGAGCGATGGTATTTTCCTACCAATCTATCCCCCTAGGAGCATGCTCGTAGTGCTTTGGTTTTTGATGACTTCTAAATTTTTACAACAAGTATATGAGTTCTTTTGACTAAAGTTGAGTCCATGGATTATACGCACCCTTTCACCCCTCCATTATTGCTAGCCTCTCTTGTATCGTGCAACTTTCGCCGGTACCATACACCCACCATATACCTTCCTCAAAACAACCACCATACCTACCTATTATGGCATTTCCATAGCCATTCCGAGATATATTGCCATGCAACTTTCCACCGTTCCGTTCATATGACACACATTACTTTTGTCATATTGCTCTTTGCATGATCATGTAGTTGACATCGTATTTGTGGCAAGGCCACCTTCATAATCTTCATACATGTCGCTCTTGATTCATTGCATATCCCGGTACACCGCCGGAGGCATTCACATAGAGTCATATCTTGTTCTAGCTTTGAGTTGTAAATCCATAAAAGTGTGATGATCTTCATTATTAGAGCATTGTCCTAGTGAGGAAAGGATGATGAAGACTATGATTCCCCCACAAGTCGGCATGAGACTTTGGACTTTACAAAAAGAAAAAAAGAAAAAAAGGAAAAAAAAGAGAAAGGCCAAAAAGAGAAAAAAAAAGGGAAAGGCCAAAGAAAGAAAAGGAGAAAAAGAAAAAAAAAATGAGAGAAAAAGAGAGAAGGGACAATGCTACTATCTCTTTTTCCACACTTGTGCTTCAAAATAGCACCATGATCTTCATGACAGAGTCTCATATGTTGTCACTTTCATATACTAGTGGGAATTCTTCATTACAGAACTTGGCTTGTATATTCCAATGATGGGCTTCCTCAAAAGTACCCTAGGTCTTCGTGAGCAAGCGAGTTGGATGCACACCCACTTAGTTTCTTTTGTTGAGCTTTCATATATTTATAGCTCTAGTGGATCCGTTGCATGGCAATCCCTACTCACTCACATTGATATCTATTAATGGGCATCTCCATAGCCCGTTGATACGCCTAGTTGATGTGAGACTATCTTCTTCTTTTTGTCTTCTCCACAACCACCATTCTATTCCACATATAGTGATATGTCCATGGCTCACGCTCATGTATTGCGTGAAAGTTGAAAGAGTTTGAGATTATTAAAGTATGAAACAATTGCTTGGCTCGTCATCGGGGTTGTGCATGATTAAATACTTTGTGTGATGAAGATAGAGCAAATGCCATACTATATGATTTTGTAGGGATAACTTTCTTTAGCTATGATATTTTAAGAAGACATGATTACCTTGATTAGTATGCTTGAAGTATTACTATTTCGTATGTCAATATGAACTTTTTTTTTGTATTATTTGGATCTGAACATTCATGCCACAATAAAAGAAAATTACATTATGAATTATGCTAGGTAGCATTCCACATCAAAAATTCTCTTTTTATCATTTACCTACTCGAGGACGAGCAGGAATTAAGCTTGGGGATGCTTGATACGTCTCCAACGTATCTATAATTTTTTATTGTTCCATGCTATTATATTACCCCTTTTGGATGTTTATGGGCTTTATTCTACACATTTATATCATTTTTGGGACTAACCTACTAACCGGAGGCCCAGCCCATATTGCTGTTTTTTGTCTATTTCAGTATTTCGAAGAAAAGAAATATCAAACGGAGTCCAAACGGAATGAAACCTTCGGGAGCGTTATTTTTGGAATAAATCTGATCCGGAGAGCCTGGAGTGCAAGTCAAGAAAGCTCCAAGGGCCCCACGAGATAGGAGGGCGCCCCCCTGTAGGGCGCGCCCCCTGTGTCGTGGGCCCCTCGGGCATCCACCGGCGTACTTCTTCCTCCTATATATATCCACGGACCCCGAAAACATCCAGGAGCACCACGAAACACAATTTCCACCACCGTAACCTTTTGTATCCGCGAGATCCCATCTTGGAGCCTTCGCTGGCACTCTGCCGGAGGGGGAATCGACCACGGAGGGCCTCTACATCAACATCCTTGCCCCTCCTATGAGTTGTGAGTAGTTTACCATAGACCTACGGGTCCATGGTTATTAGCTAGATGGCTTCTTCTCTCTTTTTGGATCTCAATACAATGTTCTCCCCCTCTCTTGTGGAGATCTATTCGATGTAATCTCTTTTGCGGTGTGTTCGTCGAGATCCGATGAATTGTGGGTTTATGATTAGATTTATCTATGGATATTAATTGAATCTTCTCTGAATTCTTTTATGTATGATTGAGTTATCTTTGCAAGTCTCTTTGAATTATCAGTTTGGTTTGGCCTACTAGATTGATCTTTCTTGCCATGGGAGAAGTGTTTAGCTTTGGGTTCAATCTTGCGGTGATCGTACCCAGTGACAGAAAGGGTTGCAAAACATGTATTGTATTGTTTCCATCGAGGATAACAAGATGGGGTTTATATCATATTGCATGTGTTTATCCCTCTACAGCATATCATCTTGCTTAATGCGTTACTCTGTTCTTATGAACTTAATACTCTAGATGCAGGCAGGAGTCGGTCGATGTGTGGAGTAATAGTAGTAGATGCAGGCAGGAGTTGGTCTACTTGTTATGGACGTGATGCCTATATACATGATCATGCCTAGATAACGTCATAATTATTCGCTTTTCTATCAATTGCTCGACAGTAATTTGTTCACTCACCATAATACTTATGCTCTCGAGAGAAGCTTCTAGTGAAACCTATGGCCCCCGGGTCTATCCCTTATCATATTTGCTTTCAATCTAATTTTATTTGCATCTTTACTTTTCTGCATCTATATCACAAAATACCAAAAATATTATTATCTCTCTATCAGATCTCACTTTCCTAAGTGACCATGAAGGGATTGACAACCCCTTTATTGCGTTGGTTGTGAGTTCTCAGTTTGTTTGTGTAGGTGCGTGGGACTTTTGAGGAGCCTCCTACTGGATTGATACCTTGGTTCTCAAAACTGAGGGAAATACTTATGCTACACTTTGCTACATCACCCTCTCCTCTTCGGGGAAAACCAACGCTAGCTCAAGATGTAGCAGGACTCACCTGAGTCACCCTAACGCCAATGCTTTGCAAGGAAACCACACTCAGTCTTTTGAATATGAGTGTGTTTCATCAAACCACTATGTTCACAAGAACATAGAACTTTTATGCTTATTCTTATGAGTATTATTCACCTTCTGTAAGGCTATTTGCTAGGGCTCCAAAGCCGAAGTTCTCAGATGCTGCACTTAGACTCATTGCTTCTAATCCACCCCCGAAGATGTGGGTGCTTAAGAAAACTTAACTCTCTTTTGTAGGGAAAGGTCTCGAGCCGGAAATCAAAGGCGGTTGGTGCTTATGTTGGGGACCTTAAACATCTTGTGGGATGCGAGATAAAATGTCCAAATGGTCTTATTATGTATTTCGCCCCAGGATTCCTTGACAATCATCCTATCTATCCTAACCAAGATCTGAACTTTCATGTTCCACTAGTTCGTCAAATGTTTCTCCTTCACAACTCTCTTGGTGAAGCCTATCCCCCAAATTGTACTATAGGATATGACACCAAAGGCTTCAGAATGGATTATGGATAGTGATTGCACCAACCATATGACTGGTGATCGAAGTCTTTTGATGGATTCAACTATACACTCGTCTGACAAAAGTCACATCATATTTGCTAACACTGGTAAAAGAAAGGTATTGGGTCTGGGTAGAGTTGCAATCTCAAAGGATCGGCACACGGATAAAGTGATGCTTGTTGAATCCCTTGGTTTCAACTTAATGTCTGTCTCAATGCTTTGTGATTTGAACATGATTGTGATTTTTGGAAAATATCGTTGCCTTGTGCTTATGGAATCTGACAAGTCTCTAGTCTTTGAAGGGTATCGAAAAGATGATCTGTACATGGTAGATTTCTCAGCAGGACCGTAGTTGGCAGTATGTCTTCTAGCAAAAGCTTTAGAGTGATGGCTCTGGCATCGAAGGCTAGGACATGCTGGCATGAGGAACTTGTACACTCTCACAAAGAAAAAGCATGTTGTGGGGATCGAGGGCGTCAAGTTCAAGAAGGACCATCTGTGTGGTGGTCGTGAAGCTGGGAAGATGACTAGGGCCAAGCATCCCTGAATACAATCATGACGACATCACAACCCTTCGAGCTTCTTCATATGGACTTACTCGGCCCTACTCATTACTCTACTCTTACTACCACAGCTTGTCTCTATGGTTTTGTCATTGTTGATGATTACTCAAGATATACATGGGTGCATATAATCCTCTACAAGACTGAAGTGCAGGATGTCTTCAAACAGTTCGCCAATCATGCCATGACGAACTATGGCATCAAAATCAAGCACATCAGAAGTGACAATGGCACAGAATTCAAGAACACCGGCCTCGACATTATATTGATACACTGGGCATCACTCATGAGTTTTCAGCTCCTTACACACCTCAGCAGAATGGCATCGTGCAGCGCAAGAACAGAACCCTCATTGAGATGGCTCGGACGATGCTTGATGAGTACAAGACTCCAAGGAAGTTCTGGCCTGAAGCTATTGACACTGCATGCCATGTCATCAATCATGTTTATCTTCACAAGCTTCTAAAGGAGACATCATATGAGCTGCTAACTGGTAAGAAGCCAAACGTCAGTTACTTCAGAGTATTTGGTGCTAGGTGTTGGATCAAGGATCCACATCAGACTTCAAAATTTTCACCAAAAGCACATGAAGGTTTCATGCTTGGATACGAAAAGGATTCGCACTCCTACAGAGTCTTCAACCTCTTTCACTATACAGTGGTTGAAACTATGGATGTGCGGTTCGATGAGACTAACGGCTCGCAAAGAGAGCACCTGCCAAATGTGTTAGATGAAGTCCCTCCTAGTGAATCTATCAAGCTCATGGGAACTGGAGAAATCATACCCTCAGAAGCTCAGACTGAAGACGAACTCATCATGGCACCAAGTCAACCTGAAGACAATACTCAGCCTGAAGTCAATGCTGAAACTGAAGACAATGATCCGCAATAGCAAAATCTTCGTCTAGTTCATCCCCTTGTTGCAAATGAAGTACATATTGAGAAGATAATTGATAGCATCAATGCACCTAGTCCACTCACTCGTTCAAGAGCAACACAACTAGCAAATTTTTGTGGGCACTTTGCATTTGTCTCTATATCTGAACCCAAGAAAGTTGTTAAAGCCTTTATGGAACCTGAATGGATTCAAGCTATGCAATAAGAGCTTCATCAGTTCGAGCTGAACAATGTGTGGGAACTAGTTAAGCGTCCTGATCCTCGCAAGCACAATATCATTGGCACCAAATGGATCTATCACAACAAACAAGATGAGCATGGTCAAGTGGTCAGGAACAAGGCTCGTCTAGTTGCTCAAGGCTACACTCAAGTAGAAGGAATTGACTTCGATGAAACATTTGCTCACATGGCAAGGCTTGAAGCCATTCGCATACTGCTAGCCTATGCCAACCATCACAACATTCTTCTATACCAAATGGATGTGAAGAGTGCCTTTCTCAATGGCAAGATTGAAGAAGTGTATGTTGCACAACCACCTGGGTTTGAAGATCCAAAACATCCTGATATGGTGTACAAGCTCAACAAGGCACTATATGGCCTCAAACAAGCTCCTCGCACTTGGTATGGCACACTCAAAGACTTCCTGAAGAGCAAAGACTTCAAACCGGGTTCTATAGATCTGACACTCTTCACGAAGACATATGATGGTGAACTATTTGTGTGTCAAATCTATGTGGATGCATTATCTTCAGCTGCACTGACAAAAGATACAGTGATGAGTTTGGGCACATGATGCAACAGCAATATCAGATGTCCATGATGGGTGAGCTGAAATATTTCCTTGGTCTTCAAATCCGTCAGCAGAACAATGACATCTTCATATCACAAGAGAAATACCTCAAAGATTTCCTGAAGAAGTTTGAAATGCAAGATTGCAAAGGATACATGACGCCAATGCCAACCAAAAGTCATCTTGGTCCTGACGATAATGGTAAACAATTCGATCAAAAGGTATACCGCTCCATGATTGGTTCCTTACTTTACTTATGTGCATCTAGGCCAGATATAATGCTTAGCGTTCGCATGTGTGCCCGATTTCAAGCGGCACCAAAGGAGTTGCATCACCTTGCGGTGAAGCGAATACTTCGATATTTGGCTTACACCCCAACGATAGGATTATGGTATCCAAAGGGCTCCACATTTGATCTGATTGGATATTCTGATGCTGATTATGCTGGTGACAAGGTTGATCGCAAGTCCACTTTAGGAACATGTCACTTTCTCGGATGATCTCTTGTCTGTTGGTCTTCAAGGAAGCAGAACTGTGTATCACTCTCCACAGCTGAATCTGAATATATTGTTGCTGGATCATGTTGTGCTCAGCTTCTATGGATGAAGCAAACTCTCAAGGACTATGGCATCAACATGAAGAATGTACCACTCTTCTGCGGCAATGAAAGCACCATCAAGCTTTCCAAGAATCAAGTTCAGCACTCGAAGACAAAGCACATTCAGATCCGTCATCACTTTCTCAGAGATCATGTCAACAAAGAAGATATTGATATCATTCACGTCAACACTGAAGAGCAATTGGCAGATATCTTCACTAAGCCCTTGGATAAGAAAAGGTTTTGCAAGTTGCGGTGTGAGCTAAATATCTTAGAATCCTCAAATGTCCTATAATTGGACACACATCCTAACGCTTATGCATGTTGACGACTTAGATGTGCAACACACGAAGTAACGTATATCTTCAATCAATGAAGACTTAGCCTCTGAGTGTGAATACATCAATGTGGAATTTGACTTCGGAGCGCCACAATAATTGTGCGCCATGTCTGGGTCTAATACTTCCTATACGTTGGGTAACACCACCACCAAATTATTATTGAAGTGTTTCTCTTCGCGTTATGATTGCATAGTCTTCGCATTTGTTTTATCTTCAACATTGATTTATCTTCACGTTTATCTTCG